>NC_136262.1:247107671-247200171 GCF_964187855.1 Myxine glutinosa
AATACAGGAGGAGGCCATTTTCAATGCAGGAGGAGGCCATTTTCAATGTAGGAGGAGGCCATTTTCAATGCAGGAGGAGGCCATTTTCAAAGCAGGAGGAGGTCATTTTCAATGCAGGAGGAGGCCATTTTCAAAGCAGGAGGAGGCCATTTTAAAAGCAGGAGGAGGCCATTTTCAATGCAGGAGTAGGCCATTTTCAATGTAGGAGGAGGCCATTTTCAATGTAGGAGGAGGCCATTTTCAATGTAGGAGGACGCCATTTTCAATGTAGGAGGAGGCCATTTTCAATGTAGGAGGAGGCCATTTTCAATGCAGGAGGAGGCCATTTTCAATGCAGGAGGCCATTTCCAATTTGGAGGAGGCCATTTTCAATGTAGGAGGAGGCCATTTTCAATGCAGGAGGAGGCCATTTTCAATGCAGGAGGAGGCCATTTTCAATGTAGGAGGAGGCCATTTTAAATGCAGGAGGAGGCCATTTTCAAAGCAGGAGGAGGCCATTTTCAATGCAGGAGGAGGCCATTTTCAATGCAGGAGGAGGCCATTTTCAATGCAGGAGGAGGCCATTTTCAATGCAGGAGGAGGCCATTTTCAATGTAGGAGGAGGCCATTTTCAATGTAGGAGGAGGCCATTTTCAATGCAGGAGGAGGCCATTTTCAATGCAGGAGGAGGGGAGGAGGCCATTTTCAATGTAGGAGGAGGCCATTTTCAATGCAGGAGGAGGCCATTTTCAATGTAGGAGGAGGCCATTTTCAATGTAGGAGAAGGCAATTTTCAATGTAGGAGGAGGTCATTTTCAATGTAGGAGGAGGCCATTTTAAATGCAGGAGGAGGCCATTTTCAATGCAGGAGGAGGCCATTTTCAATGTAGGAGGAGGCCATTTTCAATGTAGGAGGCTGACATTTTCAATGTAGGAGGAGGCCATTTTCAATGTAGGAGGAGGCCATTTTCAATGCAGGAGGAGGCCATTTTCAATGTAGGAGGTGGGCTTCTCCCACCCCTCCCCCTTCCCACGCTGCCTCCCCCCAAGCCCTCTCCCTCCCACATATTCCCGAATCCCGATGTCCCTTCTCTCAAATGTTGTGTTTATGTGCTTCCCCTTCTCTCCCCATCTTGTCTACCGCTCCCCTTTTTATATACTTTGTTTGTCTGTTTGATTTGTTTGTGTGATAAATTTTAGCTCTTTCACGAGCCTCGATTCTGTATACAAGAAAAAAAAAAGGCCATTTTCAATGTCGGAGGAGGCCATTTTCAATGCAGGAGGAGGCCATTTTCAATGTAGGAGGAGGCCATTTTCAATGTAGGAGGAGGCCATTTTAAATGCAGGAGGAGGCCATTTTCAATGTAGGAGGCCATTTTCAATGCAGGAGGAGGCCATTTTCAATGTAGGAGGAGGCCATTTTCAATGTAGGAGGAGGCCATTTTCAATGTAGGAGAAGGCCATTTTCAATGCAGGAGGAGGCTATTTTCAATGTAGGAGAAGACCATTTTCAATGTCGGAGGAGGCCATTTTCAATGCAGGAGGAGGCCATTTTCAATGCAGGAGGCCATTTCCAATGTAGGAGGAGGCCATTTTCAATGTAGGAGGAGGCCATTTTCAATGCAGGAGGAGGCCATTTTCAAAGCAGGAGGAGGCCATTTTCAAAGCAGGAGGAGGCCATTTTCAATGCAGGAGGCCATTTTCAATGCAGGAGGAGGCCATTTTCAATGCAGGAGGAGGCCATTTTCAATGTAGGAGGAGGCCATTTTCAATGCAGGAGGAGGCCATTTTCAATGCAGGAGGAGGCCATTTTCAATGTAGGAGGAGGCCATTTTCAATGTAGGAGGAGGCCATTTTCAATGTAGGAGGAGGCCATTTTCAATGTAGAAGGAGGCCATTTTCAATGTAGGAGGAGGCAATTTTCAATGCAGGAGGAGGTCATTTTCAATGTAGGAGGAGGCCATTTTCAATGCAGGAGGAGGCCAATTTCAATGCAGGAGGAGGCCATTTTCAATGTAGGAGCAGGCCATTTTCAATGTAGGAGGCTGACATTTTCAATGTAGGAGGAGGCCATTTTCAATGTAGGAGGAGGCCATTTTCAATGCAGGAGGAGGCCATTTTCAATGTAGAAGGTGGGCTTCTCCCACCCCTCCCCCTTCCCACGCTGCCTCCCCCCAAGCCCTCTCCCTCCCACATATTCCCGAATCCCGATGTCCCTTCTCTCAAATATTGTGTTTATGTGCTTCCCCTTCTCTCCCCATCTTGTCTACCGCTCCCCTTTTTATATACTTTGTTTGTTTGTCTGTTTGATTTGTTTGTGTGATAAATTTTAGCTCTTTCACGAGCCTCGATTCTGTATACAAGGAAAAAAAAGGCCATTTTCAATGTCGGAGGAGGCCATTTTCAATGCAGGAGGAGGCCATTTTCAATGTCGGAGGAGGCCATTTTCAATGTAGGAGGAGGCCATTTTCAATGTAGGAGGAGGCCATTTTCAATGTAGGAGGAGGCCATTTTCGATGCAGGAGGAGGCCATTTTCAATGTAGGAGGCCATTTTCAATGTAGGAGGAGGCCATTTTCAATGTAGGAGGAGGCCATTTTCAATGCAGGAGGAGGCCATTTTCAATGTAGGAGGAGGCCATTTTCAATGCAGGAGGAGGCCATTTTCAATGTAGGAGGAGGCCATTTTCAATGTAGGAGGAGGCCATTTTCAATGCAGGAGGAGGCTATTTTCAATGTAGGAGAAGCCATTTTCAATGTCGGAGGAGGCCATTTTCAATGCAGGAGGAGGCCATTTTCAATGCAGGAGGAGGCCATTTTCAATGCAGGAGGAGGCCATTTTCAATGCAGGAGGAGGCCATTTTCAATGCAGGAGGAGGCCATTTTCAATGTAGGAGGAGGCCATTTTCAATGCAGGAGGCCATTTTCAATGTAGGAGGAGGCCATTTTCAATGTAGGAGGAGGCCATTTTCAATGCAGGAGGAGGCCATTTTCAAAGCAGGAGGAGGCCATTTTCAATTCAGGAGGAGGCCATTTTCAATGTAGGAGGAGGCCATTTTCAATGTAGGAGGAGGCCATTTTCAATGTAGGAGGAGGTCATTTTCAATGTAGGAGGAGGCCATTTTCAATGTAGGAGGAGGCCATTTTCAATGAAGGAGGTGGCCATTTTCAATGTCGGAGGAGGCCGTTTTCAATGCAGGAGGAGGCCATTTTCAATGCAGGAGGAGGCCATTTTCAATGCAGGAGGCCATTTCCAATGTAGGAGGAGGCCATTTTCAATGTAGGAGGAGGCCATTTTCAATGCAGGAGGAGGCCATTTTCAATGCAGGAGGAGGCCATTTTCAATGTAGGAGGAGGCCATTTTCAATGCAGGAGGAGGCCATTTTCAAAGCAGGAGGAGGCCATTTTCAATGCAGGAGGAGGCCATTTTCAATGCAGGAGGAGGCCATTTTCAATGCAGGAGGAGGCCATTTTCAATGCAGGAGGAGGCCATTTTCAATGTAGGAGGAGGCCATTTTCAATGCAGGAGGAGGCCATTTTCAATGTAGGAGGAGGCCATTTTCAATATAGGAGGAGGCCATTTTCAATGTAGGAGGAGGCCATTTTCAATGTAGGAGAAGGCCATTTTCAATGCAGGAGGAGGCCATTTTCAATGCAGGAGGAGGCCATTTTCAATGCAGGAGGCCATTTTCAATGCAGGAGGAGGCCATTTTCAATGTAGGAGGAGGCCATTTTCAATGTAGGAGGAGGCCATTTTCAATGCAGGAGGAGGCCATTTTCAAAGCAGGAGGAGGCCATTTTCAATGCAGGAGGAGGCCATTTTCAATGCAGGAGGAGGCCATTTTCAATGCAGGAGGAGGCCATTTTCAATGCCGGAGGAGGCCATTTTCAATGCAGGAGGAGGCCATTTTCAATGTAGGAGGAGGCCATTTTCAATGTAGGAGGAGGCCATTTTCAATGTAGGAGGAGGCCATTTTCAATGTAGAAGGAGGCCATTTTCAATGTAGGAGGAGGCCATTAGGCCAATCAAAGCCTGTGCTATGTTTACCAACCTATTTTTGCTTGTCCGTGCTCTATCCTTTTTAGATGCTGAGCTTCGAGCATGGAAGCGGCACGTGGTATGACTCGAGCGGGATTCGAATCATCAACCTGCCCAGGAGCGGATCCAGGAATTTCAAAAAGGGGGGGGGGGGGGGGGGTGCATGGTGCATGAAACTATAGCGCTGGGGAGGGGGGGGATAAAGGGGAGTCTGGGGGTCCACCCCCAGGAAATTTAGAAAAATTGATCGTCAGAAACGGCATTTCGTGCGTTCTTGGAAGTTTCTGCAGTTCCTTGCGTTCTTCCCTGGTGCAACAGTTCAGCAGATTCGCACAGCCTGCACCCTCATTCTGGATCGAAGGGGAGGTGCGCACCCCCTGCAACCCCCCCCCCCCTGGATCCGCCCCTGCTGCCAGAATAGCGGCGGCTGCTTTAACCATACACCACCGAGTCTGGTATGTTTCGAGGATAAAATGGATTAAATTGAGATTTTTTGTCACTGATCGACACAAAATACCTGGAATCTCTGGAACATAAAGCTCTCAACATTAATGACATCTCTCGCAATGAGGCTGAAGCATAAGACCTGTTACTCTCACATCGCAAAGAGGTCGGAGGCCTGTCCTTGTTTTTTAACTGCCTCTTCCCCGGTGTAGATTCCTTTGCTCTTTCAGCCCTCCTACCCTCAGCCCTCCTGAAGATAACTCTAGGTGACCTTCGCAATGATGTATTCTGCACCAGAATTCTCAGCGCATATATGCAGAAACCTCAGGAAAGGGCAGTGTCAGGCATCATAAAATATATCATGTGTGGGGGATAAGGATTGTTCCCTAAAATGGCTCACAAAGTTTCTAAAAGAAGCTGAAAATATGTGGAAACGTGCCTGAGTGAAAGGGATGTGTCTTTGCGCAGTGAAAGACTTAGATAACTTTCTCAGCATATCGAACAGGAAACTGCTCATACTGCAAAGCCTCGACCTTATGGGCTGGTGCAAGGCCCAAGTGGATGGCGTGTGCTATACAAACCCCCAACAGATCACAACGAGTGAATGGACTGTGGATCTGGATTGGGTGCTTCTTAACATCGATGGGAAGGACATCTGGGGCTTGTGAATGTACAGGATAGGTTGAAAATGATGATATTTACTGGGAGGGAGGGTGGGAGAGGTGGGAGTGACAGGAGCTGTGAGAGTTGTTATTATACATATTGTTGCGGTTCTCTCGCCGGCCTTCTTCCCCTTACCAAGGGGGGATAAATCCCCTTGTCTTTACTGGCCTGGCGGAACCGAGACTTATTACGTCCTTTCCGGGCGAGCGCAAAATAGGGTTTCGGGACCAAATTCTCGCTCGTACCTAAGTACTCGCGCCGCCACGGAAACGAGGTAGCAAGCCTCGCACGAACCACGTGAGGTTGGAGTACGCTGAGCGGTTTGCGTACACGTGATCCGCGTAATCTCAATTAATGGACCCCAATTTAAGCGGTTCTATTCATGCCACGCTTAGTCAAATGGAGAAATCACGGGAACAATCGAATCAGGAAGAAAGAAAGAACAGATGGGTTTAATGATTCCCACACGTATGTACAGTTCAGGACGAAGAGACACAGAGCAAGCTTAGACAGTCTTACTTATCCCTGGGACAATGGGCCCGTCTCACTCACACTCACACAGGGAATTGCAGATGTCGATGTTTACCAACGCGCCGATGTGGTCGTCCAGGATCGGCCCCGTCCGGCTCTCCGTGGTCCACGTGCGTCCCGCGAAGATGGTGATCAGCGAAGACAGGGACCCGTAGCGCGTCTCTCGAATGAAGGCGATATATCGGGCGGAACGGCAAGGGGCCGACTTTTACGGCAAAGGGCGGTTACTCAGCCGTTCCCATGCAAGTGCGGCAAGGCGCATCAAGCTCATCAAGCACCGCGCGTTCTGGCGGTAAGTTCTCTTTAATGTCTTCCTCCCTCCCGGCAAATCCTCCCCTTCTCCAGCGCTAGTCCTCTCGAGGGCTTTGTGCATCAGGTTTTATAGGCACGCCCTGCGAACCTTCTGGAACTCACCAGACTCTTCTCACCACGCCCTCTGACACCACCACCCCTGAGCTCTGATTGGCGGCTCATGCTTACCGTCATCGCTTCTGCCGCTCCGCCTCGACTCCGCCCCGATCCTCCTCCGCCTCTCTCGTGTTAACTCGCCCAAATGAACCAATGTTAACAAACTGTATTGAGGTTACGGACGTAGGGTGATCGGTGGCAGTAGGGCCTATTTTCCTGGCTTTACACAACGCAGAATTAACACTGGAAAGGGCCTATTCTCACACATACTAAGAAATAACTATACTACAAATGAGGCTACATGTTGCTTGTGTGACTATCTATCGGGGACAGACTTTAACCTTTATTGAACTCACTGTGCATCACACTCACTGTGTATTCTCACTCCCCCCATTCCCCTGTCCCTTCCCCACTCCCCAGTCTATCCACCACTCCCCTCACACCCCGTTCCTCACACACTGCCCTCTCTATATTGCTTCAAAAAGGGGACCGAAAAACAACAACAACCACGGTTCCCGAAAAAGGCCAACCCCCGCTTTGCGGGGAAAAATGGCCTCTAAAGGTGTTTTTTTTTTTTTTTGTGCAAACCTCAAAACCGTAGCAATATACTAGGAAGAGTACTCGTCCCAAGTGAGAGGAAAAGCTAGCAAATGTATCCCCCCCTTCCTCACTCTCCCTCCTCTTTCCCCCCATTCCCCTGTCCCTTCCCCACTCCCCAGTCTATCCACCACTCCCCTCACACCCCGTTCCCTCCCCCCATTCCCCCATCTCTCCCCCACTCCCCTCACACCCCGTTCCCTCCCCCACTCCCCTGTCTCTCCCCCACTCCCCTCACACCCCATTCCTACCCCTACTCCCCTGTCTCTCCCCCACACCCCTCACATCCTGCTCCCTTCCCCACTGCCCTCTCTATATGCCCGTGCTCTATCCTTTTTAAACAGCTTTAATTTCCTTTTCAGTTTTTTTTTTGATTTCGCCATTCAGTTGTTACTTATATACATAGATTGTTTGTTTGGTTATGGGGCCACACTATAAATTATAGAAATTACACTAGATTTTTGCATCTATTGCTGAAAGGAGAAGCGTCTGTCCGTGTCCCCGTGTGTTATGCATGTAGGTGTGTGTGTGTATATGAAATATATATATGAATAACCATATACATAACCATATACATATCCACTGTGGCTGCTCACTTATATTAACAGGAAATCACAACATCTGTCTCACCCATGGATATTTCTCGTATTCTTATATTTCTGTGAGTCCGATTTGCATTCAGGAACAGAGCAATTATGGTCAACCATCTTGAAATTGCCACTCATTCATTTAAATGCAGAAAATTATGTTTAAAAAACGATTTGAATCACAGATTTCATGCTAGCAATGGTGTGTTAAAAGTGCCTGGAGAGCCGAACCGAAACAGTGTAAACAAACACAGCGCATGCGCAAAAGGCCTCATTTAGCATTCATACATCGTCTGTGCCACTGATGCAGTATACCCATGTTTCCTGTAAGCTAGTTCTCATCCTAAGATCTTAAGCCAGCATCAGGTTTACTGACGAGATGTACTTGTAGGAGTTGTAGGTACAAAAGGTTCATGCAGCTTGGACAGGCTGTGTCAGTTACAGGTGTCCTTCATTGCACCTTTCCGGCTAGGTGGAAATGCAGGAAATATGCGCATGCAGGAAATATAAATTAGACTAGATTTTTGCATCTATTGCTGAAAGGAGAAGCGTCCGTCTGTGTCCCCGTGTGTTATGCATGTATGTGTAGGGCAAGGCCATCCTGGACTAGGTTCTCCAGGTGACAAATATGTTACACAGCACGACAGGCAGAGGCACGGAAATCGAGGTAAAGTTTGAAAATTAAACATACTAGCGTGACTCGGCGCTCCACGCGCCTCACCACGCGCCGTTTCAGAGGGGTAGGCATCTTTGACCATTTCGGTGTCTTTTGGGTCTTCATGGTGTTTTGGGTCTTCATGGACATTTGGGTCTTCAGGATCTTTTGGATCCTTTGGGCCTTTTAGGGTATTTTGGGTCTTTGAGGTGTTTTGGGTCTTCAGGGCCTTTTGGGTCATTGGTGTCTTCAGAGGCTTTTGGGTCTTAAGGGTCTTCAGTGCCTTTTGGGTCTTAAGGGTCTTTTGGTTCTTCTTGGTATTTAAGGGTCTTTGGGTCTTTTTGGATCTTCGGGGTGTTTTGGGTCTTTGTGGTGTTTTGGGTCTTCAGGGTGTTTTGGGTCTTCGGGGTGTTTTGGGTCTTCGGGGTGTTTTGGGTCTTCGGGGTGTTTTGGGTCTTCGGGGTGTTTTGCGTCGTCGTGGTGTTTTGGGTCTTCGGGGTGTTTTGGGTCTTCAGTGTGTTTTGGGTCTTTGGGGTGTTTTGGATCTTCGGGGTGTTTTGGGTCTTCGGGGTGTTTTGGGTCTTCGGGGTGTTTTGGGTCTTTGGGGTGTTTTGGGTCTTCAGGGTGTTTTGGGTATTGGGTCTTCTGACAAAACACTGACAGCGTTTTGGGTCTTCGGGGTGTTTTGGGTCTTCGGGGTGTTTGGGTCTTCGGGGTGTTTTGGGTCTTCGAGGTGTTTTGGGTCTTCGGGGTGTTTTGGGTTTTTGGGTATTCAGGGTATTTTTGAGCCTCAGGGCCTTGAAGGGTATTTTGGGTCTTTGGGGCGTTTTGGGTATTTGGGGGTCTTCAGAGTATTTTGGGTCTTCAGGGGTCTTGGTGGTCTGAAGGGTCTTGGGGGATTTTAAAGGGTCGTCAAAGGTCTGAGGGGTCTCAGCAGTCTTAACGCAATTAAGAAGGTTAATTAAGAGGGTGGTAATTTTATTTGAAGAAGAAGAAGACGTTTTCGTCGCATATAAACATAGCGACATAACCATATACATTTGCTATATTATAATAAGATAAGAAGAAGATTATGGCTTGTAAGAGTTTTCTCAAGGCAGAGAGTGAAAGAGTACGATTTGTATGTATCTCGAGTTGTCCTTTTTGGATACAATGGAGGAGCTAGAACATAGAACGGATCGGGATGTAACCGTAGAGAGGGGACCCAGCTAACACAACACTGGGCCAACATTGTGGTAACGTCAGCACCGTCGTTGGTCCCACGTCAAAAACCAACGATGGGTAGACGTTGTAAGGGAGGCTGGCCTAACTTTGGACTGACGTTGGACAGATGTTGGAATGAGGTGTTTGCCTAACGTTAATCAGACGTTGGAAAGGAGCATTGCTTCAACGTTGGGCTGACGTTGGGCCAACGTCATTTTGTCCCGGCAGGCCAACGGTGGGTAGACGTTGTAAGGGAGGCTGGCCTAACTTTGGACTGACGTAAGACAGATGTTGGAATGAGGTGTTTGCCTAACGTTAATCAGACGTTGGAAAGGAGCATTGCTTCAACGTTGGGCTGACGTTGGGCCAACGTCATTTTGTCCCGGCAGGCCAACGGTGGGTAGACGTTGGAAGGGAGGCTGGCCTAACTTTGGACTGACGTTGGACAGAATTTGGAATGAGGTGTTTGCCCAACGTTAATCAGACGTTGGAAAGGAGCATTGCTCCAACGTTATGTTGACGTTGGACCAACGTCATCCCCGTCGTTGTACCAACATCAAAAAACAACGTAGTTTACCCAGAGGCCATTGCTAGTCCATTTTCTGACCTTGGGCAGGATGTGGGTGCACGAAAGGGGTTGACTATGCTACATCAAGCATTGCAGTACGCCTCCCTGGTGCTCAATTACTCGTCCAATCCCCCAGCTGTGTACGAGACAGTTTGAAGCTGTTTCACCAACTGTTGGTTGTTCACCTCATCAGATCTTTTTTAAAAAGTCCATCCAGCTCACCTGTATGAAATGAGAAATTGCGAGTGACGATTGGCTACAATATTCCAAACTTGGGAGTCACACCTGCACAGTACCTGAAAATTTCAGGATCTTTGCACTGCACTTCATGGATCAAAGTACTTTTCAGTCGTTGATCTGAAGGGATCGAGCATTGTTTTTCTCTCGGGGATCAAGTCAAACATTATACTTGTAGTGCTTCCAACATTCCCTATTTGAGTTTGAGTTGGAGAGAAGGCCACAGGGCACAAAATGACTCCCACCTCCGTGGGGTGACAGGAGGGCCTACACCCTACAGGTACGTACGCTCGCCTCCAAGCTATATCTAGCCTGGGTTTGAATCTCGGCCCAGATATAAACTGCCATCCCGGTATTTCATCAACGTGTGTGCTTCGTGACGTGGGTGGCATGGCGGCATGGTGGCATGGGCGGCATTCGTCGATCGACGTTGAAGATCCCACGGTGTCGTTCACGAAGAGTAGGTGAGCCATCGCCGGAACCCTTAACAAATTACAAATGGACAGTTAAGGTTTTTTTTTTTTGGTTTTTTTTTGTATACTGTATCGAGGCTCGTGAAAGAGCTAACATTTACTTCACAAACAAATCAACCAGACAAACAAAATATATAAAAAGAGGGAGCGGAAGACAAGATGGGGAGAGAAGGGGAAGCACACAAACACAACATTTGAGAGCAGGGAGATGTGTGGGAGGGAGAGGGCTTGGGAGGAGGAGGCGTGGGAAGGGGGGAGAAGTATAAAATACAAGGACACCAAGGACTTCCAGGACAGAAGTTGGTATTTCAAAAAAGTGGAATTGGGGTGAAATTAGCGGGGGTAGAAAAGATCAATGTTTTGGATGGGGGAAGATAAGAGATGGTGGTGAACAGCTGTTTTAAAGACCTGGAGGGTGGAGTGGGATTGAAGAGAGTGAGGGAGTTTGTTCCAGAGGTGGGAGAAAAGAGGAATGAAGGAGTGAAGGTGAGCAGAGAGTCTTGATTTTGGCAGTTTGACCATAAGAGGGTTGCAGGCAGATCTTGTGCGACCTGTAGGAATATTTGCGGGACAGAGCCCAGAGAGAGCTGGGGGGGGGGGGGGGGGGCAAGGCCAGAGAGGAGTCGGTAGAAGACGGAAAGACCACCAACCTGCCTGCGGTGAGTACGTGAGAGGCCCTCAGAGATAGCTTCATCGCCGGAGATTCCAATGATTCTGAATGCTTTGGTTTCAACAGCGTGAAGACGAGTTAGGTGTGAGGCAGGAGCACCAACCCAGAGGGGAGAGCAGTATTCCATTGAGCTGCGGATGAAAGCCTTGTATGTGGTGAGGAGCTCAGGTGTGCCAAGGAAGGACTTCGCACGACGGAGGATGCCCAGTCGGCGACTGGCTTTGGAGGCCAGATTTGAAATGTGGTTTTCCCAGGAAAGATCATGGCAGATAGTGAGACCCAAAAGCTTGAGTGACAGAACTTCTTGGAGAGGATTATTCAGAAAGTGGATGGGAGGGTTGTCCAGTCGGGCTTTTCGGAGAGACATCGTAAGAGTGTGAGATTTGTCAGGATTGAAAGACATGTTCCACTTGTTTGCCCAGTCTGTGATTTTGTCCAGGTCTGCAGAGAGTGAGGAGGCTGCAGACTGCCGATCTGAGGGATGAAGAATGGAGCGACAGAGAGTAGAGTCGTCAGCAAAGAGATAGAGAGGATTTTCAAGAGAGTCAGAGAGATCATTGATGAAGACCAGAAAAAGCACAGGGCCCAGAACATGGGCATACATGATGTTATTATTAGCTTCACTTTGCATTTTCCAAAGATACGCGATTGTTGATCGCATTCTGCCTCGACCCCCATCGTTCCCATCCACTGGATGTCTTGGGTTAGTGGTGTGTGGGTGGAGTTTGTATCGTGGAAGATGAGTGCAGGCTTATGGATTGGATGATTTGAGAAGGGGGCGTGGAATTAGAACCTAAGGGCCTTTCGGCTGCCCACTTTGTCAACATTTCCTTGCACAGTATGTCCTTTGTATATACTGTACTGGCAGTATGTAGTTTGTATATGCTGTACTGACAGTATGTAGTTTGTATATGCTGTACTGGCAGTATGTAGTTTGTATATGCTGTACTGACAGTATGTAGTTTGTATATACTGTACTGACAGTATATAGTTTGTATATGCTGTACTGACAGTATGTAGTTTGTATATGCTGTACTGGCAATGTAGTTTGTATATGCTGTACTGACAGTATGTAGTTTGTATATGCTGTACTGACAGTATGTAGTTTGTATATGCTGTACTGGCAGTATGTAGTTTGTATATACTGTACTGACAGTATGTAGTTTGTATATGCTGTACTGGCAGTATGTAGTTTGTATATACTGTACTGACAGTATGTAGTTTGTATATGCTGTACTGACAGTATGTAGTTTGTATATACTGTACTGACAGTATGTAGTTTGTATATGCTGTACTGACAGTATGTAGTTTGTATATACTGTACTGACAGTATGTAGTTTGTATATGCTGTACTGACAGTATGTAGTTTGTATATGCTGTACTGACAGTATGTAGTTTGTATATACTGTACTGACAGTATGTAGTTTGTATATGCTGTACTGACTATGTAGTTTGTATATACTGAACTGACAGTATGTAGTTTGTATATGCTGTACTGACAGTATGTAGTTTGTATATGCTGTACTGACAGTATGTAGTTTGTATATGCTGTACTGACAGTATGTAGTTTGTATATACTGTACTGACAGTATGTAGTTTGTATATGCTGTACTGACAGTATGTAGTTTGTATATACTGTACTGACAGTATGTAGTTTGTATATGCTGTACTGACAGTATGTAGTTTGTATATGCTGTACTGACAGTATGTAGTTTGTATATACTGTACTGACAGTATGTAGTTTGTATATGCTGAACTGACAGTATGTAGTTTGTATATGCTGTACTGACAGTATGTAGTTTGTATATGCTGTACTGACAGTATGTAGTTTGTATATGCTGTACTGACAGTATGTAGTTTGTATATACTGTACTGACAGTATGTAGTTTGTATATGCTGAACTGACAGTATGTAGTTTGTATATGCTGTACTGACAGTATGTAGTTTGTATATGCTGTACTGACAGTATGTAGTTTGTATATGCTGTACTGACAGTATGTAGTTTGTATATGCTGTACTGACAGTATGTAGTTTGTATATGCTGTACTGACAGTATGTAGTTTGTATATGCTGTACTGACAGTATGTAGTTTGTATATACTGTACTGACAGTATGTAGTTTGTATATGCTGTACTGACAGTATGTAGTTTGTATATGCTGTACTGACTGTATATGCTGTATATGCTGCTGCTGCTATACAGTATATGCTGCTGCTGCATGCTGTATATGCTATACAGTATGTATATACTGTACTGACAGTATGTAGTTTGTATATACTGTACTGACAGTATGTAGTTTGTATATACTGTACTGACAGTATGTAGTTTGTATATACTGTACTGACAGTATGTAGTTTGTATTTTCTGAACTGACAGTATGTAGTTTGTATATACTGTACTGACAGTATGTAGTTTGTATATGCTGTACTGACAGTATGTAGTTTGTATATGCTGTACTGACAGTATGTAGTTTGTATATGCTGTACTGACAGAGTATGTAGTTTGTATATGCTGTACTGACAGTATGTAGTTTGTATATGCTGTACTGACAGTATATAGTTTGTATATGCTGTACTGACAGTATGTAGTTTGTATATGCTGTACTGACAGTATGTAGTTTGTATATGCTGTACTGACAGTATGTAGTTTGTATATGCTGAACTGACAGTATGTAGTTTGTATATGCTGTACTGACAGTATGTAGTTTGTATATGCTGTACTGACAGTATATAGTTTGTATATGCTGTACTGACAGTATGTAGTTTGTATATGCTGAACTGACAGTATGTAGTTTGTATATGCTGTACTGACAGTATGTAGTTTGTATATGCTGTACTGACAGTATGTAGTTTGTATATGCTGTACTGACAGTATGTAGTTTGTATATGCTGTACTGACAGTATGTAGTTTGTATATACTGTACTGACAGTATGTAGTTTGTATATGCTGTACTGGCAGTATGTAGTTTGTATATGCTGTACTGGCAGTATGTAGTTTGTATATGCTGTACTGGCAGTATGTAGTTTGTATATGCTGTACTGACAGTATGTAGTTTGTATATGCTGTACTGGCAGTATGTAGTTTGTATATACTGTACTGGCAGTATGTAGTTTGTATATGCTGTACTGACAGTATGTAGTTTGTATATGCTGTACTGACAGTATGTAGTTTGTATATGCTGTACTGACAGTATGTAGTTTGTATATACTGTACTGGCAGTATGTAGTTTGTATATGCTGTACTGACAGTATGTAGTTTGTATATGCTGTACTGACAGTATGTAGTTTGTATATGCTGTACTGACAGTATGTAGTTTGTATATGCTGTACTGACAGTATGTAGTTTGTATATGCTGTACTGACAGTATGTAGTTTGTATATGCTGTACTGACAGTATGTAGTTTGTATATACTGTACTGACAGTATATAGTTTGTATATGCTGTACTGGCAGTATGTAGTTTGTATATACTGTACTGACAGTATGTAGTTTGTATATGCTGTACTGACAGTATGTAGTTTGTATATACTGTACTGGCAGTATGTAGTTTGTATATACTGAACTGACAGTATGTAGTTTGTATATGCTGTACTGGCAGTATGTAGTTTGTATATACTGTACTGGCAGTATGTAGTTTGTATATGCTGTACTGACAGTATGTAGTTTGTATATGCTGTACTGACAGTATGTAGTTTGTATATGCTGTACTGGCAGTATGTACTTTGTATATACTGTACTGACAGTATGTAGTTTGTATATACTGTACTGACAGTATGTAGTTTGTATATGCTGTACTGACTATGTAGTTTGTATATGCTGTACTGACAGTATGTAGTTTGTATATACTGTACTGACAGTATGTAGTTTGTATATGCTGTACTGACAGTATGTAGTTTGTATATGCTGTACTGACTATGTAGTTTGTTTATGCTGTACTGACAGTATGTAGTTTGTATATGCTGTACTGACAGTATGTAGTTTGTATATGCTGCACTGACAGTATGTAGTTTGTATATGCTGTACTGACAGTATGTAGTTTGTATATGCTGTACTGACAGTATGTAGTTTGTCTATGCTGTACTGACAGTATGTAGTTTGTATATGCTGTACTGGCAGTATGTAGTTTGTATATGCTGTACTGGCAGTATGTAGTTTGTATATACTGTAGTGGCAGTATGTAGTTTGTATATGCTGTACTGGCAGTATGTAGTTTGTATATGCTGTACTGGCAGTATGTAGTTTGTATATGCTGTACTGACAGTATGTAGTTTGTATATGCTGTACTGGCAGTATGTAGTTTGTATATGCTGTACTGACAGTATGTAGTTTGTATATACTGTACTGACAGTATGTAGTTTGTATATACTGTACTGACAGTATGTAGTTTATATATGCTGTACTGACAGTATGTAGTTTGTATATGCTGTACTGACAGTATGTAGTTTGTATATACTGTACTGACAGTATGTAGTTTGTATATACTGTACCGACAGTATGTAGTTTGTATATACTGTACTGACAGTATGTAGTTTGTATATACTGTACTGACAGTATGTAGTTTGTATATACTGTACTGACAGTATGTAGTTTGTATATACTGTACTGACAGTATGTAGTTTGTATATGCTGTACTGGCAGTATGTAGCTTGTATATACTGTACTGACAGTATGTAGTTTGTATATACTGTACTGACAGTATGTAGTTTGTATATACTGTACTGACAGTATGTAGTTTGTATGTACTGTACTGACAGTATGTAGTTTGTATACTGTACTGACAGTATGTAGTTTGTATATACTGTACTGACAGTATGTAGTTTGTATATACTGAACTGACAGTATGTAGTTTGTATATGTTGTACTGACAGTATGTAGTTTGTATATGCTGTACTGGCAGTATGTAGTTTGTATATGCTGTACTGACTATGTTTATAGTATATACAAACTACATACTGTCAGTTCAGTATATACAAACTACATACTGTCAGTACAGTATATACAAACTACATACTGTCAGTACAGTATACAAACATTCCAATTTTAAAAGATGGAATGTTTCTGAAGTTATGAAATTTATTTTTTTGACATACACATACTTTTGGTATAATGAGTGAACCATGATGCAAAATACCTTTCAATACTGACAGTATGTAGTTTGTATATGCTGTACTGACAGTATGTAGTTTGTATATACTGTACTGACAGTATGTAGTTTGTATATGCTGTACTGGCAGTATTCCCTTTCTACAAGTGGTAGGATAACATGGCATTCTCACTGACGTGGAGGTTTGGTAAATTTGAGACGTTTCTTTCTGGGTTCCGCTTGATGGCGACGCAACCCAATTTGAAATCCGGCAATGAACGAACACTGTGAACGTTTAACACGAGACTCCCGGGAGAAATCTTCATATGTCATGCCCACGTGATCACTAGATCACACCCACGGCACACGCAGGGCACGCCCACGTGGCTTGCAGACTGCCACGTGGAAAGGAAAAGGAATGTTCAAAACGCTTTGGGAGGGGTTTTCCAGTGTAATGTCTGGAGTTAAGTGCGCCCGGGTTTGATAGCCATGGCAGAGGATGGGCGAGCAGATGGTCAGGGGGAGATCTGTCGGATGTTGAAAGAGATGTTGACAGAGTTGTCGGATGTTGAACGAGATGTTGACAACTCCTCTCTCTCACAGCTCCTGTGGACCTGTCTTGGGAAGCTGCGAGACATCTATTTGAGTTGTCCACAGGGCGACGCGATGCTGGACCAGGAACTCATGATGGAGATTCTTGAGGTAGAGTAACCCAACGGAATGAATGGTCAGCATGGGTGAAGGTTGAGTGCTGTTAACATGTAAATCCTAGTGGATCCTAAAAATAAGACCCGTCCGCCAACTTCCACAGGCTCGGGAGCCACTCTTATGCACGCTTCGAGATTCTCTGGACACCCTGGTGGAGGAGAACGCCACGATTGTGATGGACAACAGGGAGCTGAGCCTCGAGAACATCCGGCTGCAGAAGGGGTCTCGACGTGCAGGGCTCGCCAGGAATGCTGACACGTTGGTCGCCTTAGCCCCACTGGAGAACCATGCGAGACTAAACTTCGACCTGGTCTCGTCTGTGGACTAAGGGACGCTTGTCAAACAGAATGATGAGAACCGACGCAGTGTTGAGGGAAGACATTCAATGGACGCTTCTTGCTTGCTCTTTGAAAGCCCTAAATGCATTTTACTTACTCTCATGGTCTTAAAACATGCATCTACATATATATATATATATATATATATATATATATATATATATATATATATATATATATATATATATATATATATATATATATATATATATATATATACATATATATATATATATATACATATATATATATATATATATATATACATATATATATATATATATATACATATATATATACAGTATATATATATATATATATACATACATATATATATATATATATACATACATATATATATATACATATATATATATATATATATATATATACGTATATATATATCGAGTCCCGTATTGAGAGAATTTTTCACACTTAGCCCCTCGCAGGAATTTGATTCCTGTTTATGAAAAAAAAAATATATATATATATATATATCCCCCACTACATCCCTATCCCTACATCCTCCACTGCTCCTGTGTTGGTTACCATTATGTTGAATTGTCAGGTGTGCAGATTTAGTCCTTGGCAAGACTAACATTTATGCACTTTGTAACGACATAGGCCCCACCTGGACATGTGATTCACAATTTTAAAAGATGGAATGTTTCTGAAGTTATGAAATTTATTTTTTTGACATACACATACTTTTGGTATAATGAGTGAACCATGATGCAAAATACCTTTCAAGTTAACAAAAATATACCTTTCAAGAACAAAAGTTTCCAAGATGTTTATTTATTTATTTATTTTTCCCCTTGTCGTGCTGAAATGATCTTTTTGTAATGAGGATGTAGGTGATGTTGAATTTGAGTGAATTAACGTCGTTACCATTTTGAATAAATAAATTTAAAAAAACCACCTTTAGAGGCCATTTTTCCCCGCAAGCGGGGGTTGGCCTTTTTCGGGAACCGTGGTTGTTGTTGTTTTTCGGTCCCCTTTTTGAAGCAATGTTTTATGGCCGGATGCCCTTCCTGACGCCAACCCTTTTTGCCGCCTTTAACGACAAGCAGGGAATTACCAGTGAACTGGTACTCAATTTGCCGACCTCGGAAGGATGACAGGCTGAGTCAACCCCCCTGGCGTTAATTCAGCGATTGACCGGGATTCGAACCCAGGATCCTAGGATCCTAAGCCGGCACCCTAGCCGCTAGCCCAACACCAGGGATGTTACCATTTTGAATACCGGATTTAAAATTATTCTTGGATTCAGGAAAAGTGGGTTGGTGTTAGCGAACGCATGTTGGACCGGGATTTGGTTCTGAATTCCGCCTGCCGGTTGCATTAGGATTATGGCACGGATACACATTTGGGCAGGAATTTGTAATTTGTTTCAGGGTGCCGTCGACGACTCGCCTTCTCTTTACGTAGGATACCGTGAGATCTTTAACGAATTCCAGCAGACGGGACGCGGAGTTTGACGTCCTTCCGATGAGTGGTGCACAAGTTGATGCATCAGTCTCTGTGTCGAGATTCAAATCCAGGCAAGTGTGCTCAACTCCAGGCTACCTGTCAGTACAGGGAAAGTGTTGTTAAACCGTATAAAGACGATTGCATCACTTACCGACCAACTTGCTTACCTTGGCCACGTTTCCATTGCCGGAAGAGCTCACTCAATCCCCTGCAATATCACGCATCGTGGCACCAGACAAGTGACACTGGAAACTTTCTTCAGCTGGTGAATTGTACAACTGCAGCGGGCAAACGATTCACGATGTCCATTGCACAATTTGACAAAGTACAATATGCTAGATGATCTAACTAGTGGGTCTGTCGATAATGTCTAAAAAAAAACACCTTTAGAGGCCATTTTTCCCCGCAAAGCGGGGGTTGGCCTTTTTCGGGAACCGTGGTTGTTGTTGTTTTTTGGTCCCCTTTTTGAAGCAATGTTTTACGGCCGGATGCCCTTCCTGACGCCAACCCTTTTTTCCGCCTTTAACGACAAGCAGGGAATTACCAGTGAACTGGTACTCAATTAGCCGACCTCGGAAGGAATGACAGGCTGAGTCAACCCCCCTGGCGTTAATTCAGCGATCGACCGGGATTCGAACCCAGGATCCTAGGATCATAAGCCGGCACCCTAGCCGCTTGCCCAACACCAGGGTAATCGATAATGTCTGCAGATAATGTCTGCAATATCGATAATCGATAATGTCGATAATGTCTGCAGACAGGTTATACCAAAGAAAGTTCACAGTTTATTGAATTACACTGAAATGGTCTGAATGGGCAACGGTCATGTTCACTTGTAGATCAGGACACCACTTGCCCCAATTATAGCATTGCTGTTCCACTTTTTCCATCACTGCGATTACCCCGGACACCGACTTTTCGCAGCAGTCTTGCCAACCTTGTACCGCTTGGTACTCACAAAGCCCATCTTTGATGACTCTAGATTGCCAAGTAGGAATTAATATGGGTAAACATTACCTGGACATTTGCATTGAGCACCATCATAAACTTCCTTATGACGGGAGTTTGTAACTGTCTCGGACTGGATTCAAATCCATTCCCCGTTAGGAAGGCAGAGCAGATGGAGGCATCACTTGATCACTTGGTGTTTTTTTTCTCATTTTGATTTTTTTTTGTGGTCTTTGATGAGACGATGATGATTGTGGTCTTATCTCATTACTGCTATTCCAACACATGCCAAAGACCTGCAATCAGCCTTTTTAATTTAAAAGACCCTGCCATCAGCCTTGGCCATTCAAGCTCCTTAGATTCACCAGGAGAGCACCCACCCTACGGGCGATTGTTTTTCCAAGCATGCAACACATTCTTCTGACACGTCCCTTTATTTGGGTGGTGTATAGACAACAGACCGCTGCATTTTTTCTTCAAAATTTGATGGAATCAAACTAAACTTGCACAAACAACTTCATGGTGCCACCATTAATCCCTGAGCGTTTCAGCTTGCTCGGTCAAATACTCTCAGAGGAGTAGATGATACACAGACGGAACAAGACTTACACGGAACAGAAACTGAACCAGCTTGTACTTGGCATTTTCTGTCAGGATGACGATTGCTTGGAATGCATCATTGCTTGAGAAGAAACCTGATGCCATAAATAATCGCAGGAAATAAAGTATCTTACAGTAGAATGGGGAGGTTGGACTTCTCTGCACCAAAAAAGGCCAAGAGCATTTCAGGTATGGTACGTCAAATTTTATTTTCAAGGCCAAATTGGAATTTCACCCAAAAAGCCAGGTCACATAGGGTGCAACAGTGAGTGGAGACACATAGTGCACAAAAAGCATCCACCTCTTCTCGACACCATCCTCCTCGACAGTTTTGTGTCACATTCAAAATACAATGTAAGTAACCTGATCAGAGTTCTGGGGGTGAGAATTTCTGGCCCACCCACCATATTTGCTGCATTAAGGTCCAAGCAACACCACTTTTTATAAACATAGACGAGGCTCGTTGAAGAGCTAGAATTAATACACTGATCGGATTAGGACACAACAGGACAAAAGGAATGGTTGCCAAAGGAGGAAAACACCAACAGCAGAGTTAAGACCAAGTTGGAGGGAAACTTGGACAAACAATGGGTGTGGGGAGAAATGAGGGGCAGGAGAGGGTGAATGGGATGGACAAGATGGATACAGAAGGAAAACTGGATTTTTGGATGGAAAGTGAAAGACTGGAAAGATGGATTGGGGTTGGGTGTGGTCAACGAGGGTAAAAAAGATCACGGTTTTGGATGGAGGACGATCTGAGATGATGGCGGTGAATGTCTTGAAGACTTGGAGGGGATAATGAGATTGAAGAGAATGTGAAAGTTGGTTCCACAGATTGGGTGGGAAAGGAATGAATGAGCGGAGGTGAGCAGTATTTCTGAATTTTGACAGTTTTACGAGAAGAAGGTTGGTGGTGGACCACTTATGCCCTGCAGTTATCTAGGGGGAAAATCACAGAGAGGGCAGAGGATGCAAGACCAGAAAGGACGGGCAGAGAGGCCATCGACCTGTGGGCAATGGCAAAGTGATAAACCCATAGACTCAGCGTCATCATTGGAAACAGAATAAAGTGGTGCGAATAAGGTTTTGTTTATAGTACTCTCTTTTTGAAGTCTGTGAGATGACAGAAGCACTTGGGTGTGACCCTTGCTGTATATTGCATGCTAAGACTTCCGTCTTGGCTGACACACACAAATGGATTGCAATAGCCGTATTTCACTGCAAACTCGTTCTTTCATCATGACATTTCAAGGCAGCTTCACCCACATTGGGCCACAATGATTATTTAGCATTGAAAGCGCATGCCGTATAAATATTTATAGGATCGGTGAGCTCTACACATTGTTTGCTGTCAATATTCCAGAAAATACTGAAGGAAGGAGTGGGATGGCTATCATCCCAAAAAATACAACACTCAAAAATCAATTGCATTTGGAAAATACTATTGCAGTATTCTTTTATTGAGAAAAAAATAAAAATAGAAAAGGTCATTTTATGCGAAACATGCTCCACGCCAGTTTTTGTTTTGTTTATTTTCCCATTTTTACAGCACAATATCAAAGTGTGCAAAATGCATGCAGAGTAAGTATATGCGTACGTTTGAAGCACTGTACAAGCTTAAAAGTGCCTATTGGGCCTTGTTATTCGTCCTATCATCGTTGCTGCAACCTATCGCAAAGATCTTTTGTCTGCTCGAAAGAGTACAACCAGGCCAAGTGCATGAGCAACGAAGACCTGAACTCCGTCGAGCTTTCGATAAGCTCGAGTACAAATTTGCGATTGCAATACGTCGCTTCAAGGATACGGATCCACCGTCGCCGTCGAATAACCAAGAGTGTGAGTGCTGAGATTTTGAACCGTTATATTTTCTTTTTTTGAACCATTCACGAATCGTTCCTCTCCGGTTACACTCGACTATGTACAAATTTCAAATTTTTCGTCATGACACCGTAAATTTTTCCACTTTCGTAATGTCAGATCGATTTGGATCAAATATATGATCGCTAATTGGCATGCGAAGACCATTTCAAATGACCTTTCTGGAGGTAATACGTGCACCCTAAGAACTACAGCGGAATAAACTGCCGAGGGCATGCTAAGTCGTTCTGGTTTAAGAAAATAAGACGTGAGAGGGCAAAGAAAGAAAGCGATGAAGTCGTTCATTACATTCTTTAAGGTGAAACAGTTTCGTAAGCTGGTGAATTTGAAAAATGCACCGGACAGGTGAGAACACGTTCCCACCACCCCCGGAAGATGAAACGAGGAAGGTTTTCTTAAACGTCAGAAATCACTAACTACTTCGTCGATCTTCATTCACCAAAAAAAATTAACAGCCGTGTTTCCAGGTGAACACAGCTTGTGCATTGCATAGTGCTTGTATTATATACAAATGATACCTTTGCAGAGCTGACTTACAGTAGTGGTAGTTGCAGTATTGCACTACAGTAGTTGCAAAAGGCACTACAGTAGTACAAAGTATTGCACTACAGTAGTTGCTCGTGAAAAACAAAGCAAGAAAAAGAATTTATAAACTTGCGTACTATAGATCCAACAAAGAAAGGCACAAGCAGAATTTGGTATCGAGCGCACGGCATGACGAAAGAACCCAAGATTTTCCGATGTAAACCACGGGTTAAGGGGATGGCGGGGAAGGAAGACTTGCGCGGACGAACAAACTCGAAGCAGGATGAATTTCGATGTACAGTGCACTGTATTTGGCAGCAATGTCACTCTAGAATATTTATGGTTGCACTTTGCTTTAGAGAGTGTGGCAAACGTCAGGCTTCCATGGTAATCGCTCAAACTCAGGCCTCTCAACTAACTTCCTTCTGTCCTGGCATCTGAAGCCTGTCGTCCGAAAAGTCAGAATTGAAGTATAAGATACGATCCGAGCCTGCCAGGATCAATGTTGGCGTGCTGCGGAACTCAGTGTGAAACAGGTTCGCAAGTGAATCGATGTTAACGGCGAAACGTTCAAGAATCCATCGTAATTTTTTATCGTGTAAAGGAAGAATAACAGGGGATGAACATTAAGACTCGACATTGCCTGACTTGCGTCACACTTTGCATGTAGAATGCGGTGTACGATGAACGTGATGAAATCATAATTCTTTGTCGGGTCCATCGATTTGCCTTATTTGCAAAAGGCCTAAATTGCTCTGAGTACTGCCTGAATTTGTACAGTACTTACAGAAACAAATCAAGAAGTTTCATGTTGAAGCTCATGTTGTGAAGTGCTAACGTGAACGCAATAAAATGAGTTTTTAAGGAATAATACGAACCTTACGTTGTCGTTTTTAAATCCCACCATCCTCATGATGTATTTAGCGCAAGCACGCTCGTCGACTTTGCGCACTTGCATGAAATGCAATTAAGCAGGGAAAAATAAATTTACCGTAGCACACTAACCAGGACAGAATGTGGCAAAATTCAACAAAAGATATAACGAAGGGTGAACTTATTCCGTGTTGGCAAATGCAAATTGTTTACTCTCAAAGTTCAGACTTTATGTGACTTTTGAAAAGTTGAACCGACCAGAGAGCATTTGTTTGAGGTTAACCAGCATAAACATCTGAACCTCATCACACCTTGTATTCCAAAAACGAGTTTCAAGTCCCAAAGGTATGCACCGTGTGAACTACAGTAGAAAGCTGTTGTGGCTCTTGGGCTCGACAGTTACCACAGGGCTGACAGTGCAGCAGAAAAATAAAATAAAAGAGAAACCTCACACTGCACCCTTTTTGCAGCTCAAAAGGCACCGAAATCCCAAGTGCACTTCCTCATACTTAGAGCGTTCCTGTGATATTGCTCAGTGATGTTTTCCTGGTGACTTTGGTTCTCTTCAGCGACTGTATATAGCAATAGAATGGGGACAGGGAAGGGGCACAAAACAAGGAGAATGTGTTAAAGACAAGTTCAACTTCTGTTGGCAATGGAGAGCAATCTTCTGCACTTGATTTGTAATAGTCTTCCCAAACACGTAAATTATTTGAACGAATTAATAAATAAACTTTGTACCAGACACTGTGTTGCCATGTATACAAACGGCAGCGTGCAAGATTGCATAAGTGTGGCGAAGCTGCCGTAAGAAAACTTGCATTCTCCTGGAACCCCGCCGATGGCGACATGGTCTCTATACACGGCTCGGAATCGTTGTGTGCAAGCCTTATGGAGAACCCAAGACCCAACATCAAGCTCACTTGGGATTCAATATTACAGCCTCCCACTGTCCTCTAAAGACCTACCAGCTTCCATGAGGATGTCTCCAGTACACAAACCCCCTTCCATTACTTTGGGCGGGAAGGGCAGGGTTCTTAAACACTGCATTCATTCAAAAGTTAAGGTTCCACATCCGTCCTTTACTATATATCCATCCTTTCTCCCATTAAGGTTGGCAGGATTGCCTAGTGGTACGCTCACTCACCTCTAAGCTGTCTAGTCTGGGTTTGAATCCAGACCCAGCTATAAACTGTCATCCTGGTGTTTCACAGGTGATTCATCAATGTGTGTGCCGTCCATCCGATGGACGTTAAACCGGTGTCCCATCTGCCGACATTAGTTTTTTAGATGCTAAAGACCCCATGATGCTCTTCCGCGAAGAGTGGGTGAGCTATTGCCAGCACCCTGGCAGCACTGACACTCTGGAACAGAGTACGGCACGTCAGAAAGAGCAAGAGATCGCCCATTGAACAATCTTCTCTACAGCATGTGGACTACACTCGGACCATAGTGAAGAGTTTTCTGACGCACATCACACCTCTTCGGCAGTCGATCATGACAGCAAAAGTGCTGTAATCCTCAAATGGTGATTCAGTCCCATCGATGCAACATACAGTACATACCATCTCTCCTCTGTATTTCACAGGTCCTTCTTGGATGAGTAACTTCCTTCTTCTTGGAAAGTTGCAAACATCACTCCAATCCATAACTAGAGCTTCCAGGGAAGCAGAACTCAACTGAACTGACTGGCGGCCATTTTGTGACGGATCGGGTTGGAATGCAATCGCAACCTACCTTGTGTGGTAAGGGTTAAACATTCTAAGTTTGATCAAACTCTGTTAATATTTGTGGACGCTAGAGTGTTAACGTCGTTTTCATGACCAAAAACAAAATGGTCGCCTAAGTACGCCATTTTTCAACGGATCGGGCTGAAATGTAATACCAACCCGGTCCTTGGGGTAAGGATGCTGCATGTCAAGTTTGATCAGAATCGGTTGATATTTGTGGACGCTGGAGTGTTAACGTCGAAAAGTTAACAGACGACAGACGACGACGGACGCCGGAGGGTTCAGTATGTGATGAACTCAACTGGACGGTAGTTTTTTATTTTTTATTTATTTATTTTTTTTGTATACAAGATCGAGGCTCGTGAAAGAGCTAACATTAATCACACAAAAAGACAAACCGACACACAAAACACAAAAAACAAGGGGAGCGGCAGACAAGATGGGGAGAGAGGGGGAAGGACACAAAAGAGAGGGGGAAGAGGGGGAAGGACACAAACACAACATTTGAGAGCAGGGACATCGGGAGGACATGGGGGGAGGTGGGAGAGGAATAAAACATATGAACACTGCAAGGACTCTGGGGTGAATTACCGGGGGTAGAAAAGATCAAGGTTTTCGATGGGGGAAGATAAGAGATGGTGGTGAACAGCTGTTTTAAAGACCTGGAGGGAGGAGTGGGATTGAAGGGAGTGGGGGAGTTTGTTCCAGAGGCAGGAGAAAA
This sequence comes from Myxine glutinosa, assembly GCF_964187855.1. NCBI lineage: Eukaryota > Metazoa > Chordata > Myxini > Myxiniformes > Myxinidae > Myxine > Myxine glutinosa. The sequence continues at coordinate 247,133,598 of NC_136262.1, forward strand.
GGGGAATGAAAGAGTGAAGGTGAGCAGAGAGCCTAGACTTTGGCAGTTTAACCATAAGAGGGTTGCAGGCAGATCTTGTGCGACCTGAAGGAATATTGGGGGGACAGAGCACAGAGAGAGCTGGGGGAGTAAGGCCGGAGAGGAGTCGGTAGAAGACAGAAAGACCACCAACCTGCCTGCGGTGAGTGAGTGAAAGGCCCTCAGTGTTGACTACATCGCAGGAGGTTCCAATGATTCTGAAAGCTTTGGCCTCAACAGCGTGAAGCCGAGCAAGGTGTGAGGCAGGAGCACCAGCCCAGAGGGGGAAACAGTATTCCATTGAGCTGCGGATGAAAGCCTTGTATGTGGTGAGGAGCTCAGGTGTGCCAAAGAAGGACTTCGCACGACGGAGGATGCCCAGTCGGCGACTGGCTTTGGAGGCCAGCTTGGAAATGTGGTTTTCCCAAGAAAGATCATGGCAGATAGCGAGACCCAAAAGCTTGAGCGACATAACTTCTTGGAGAGGATTGTTGAGAAAGTAGATGGGAGGGTTGTCCAGTCGGTCCTTTCGGAGAGACATTGTAAGAGTGTGAGATTTGTCAGGATTGAAAGACATGTTCCACTTGTTTGACCAGTCTGTGATTTTGTCCAGGTCTGCAGAGAGTGAGGAGGCTGCAGACTGCCGATCTGAGGGATGAGGAATGGAGCGACAGAGAGTAGAGTCGTCAGCAAAGAGATAGAGAGGATTTTCAAGAGAGTCAGAGAGATCATTGATGAAGACCAGAAAAAGCACAGGGCCCAGAACACTACCTTGGGGAACTCCAGCCTGAACAGGAAGAGGAGATGAGAGAAACCCATTCAGGGCCACACGTTGACTACGACCAGAGAGGAAGTCCGCCAGCCATGCGTGGAGATTTCCATGGATACCAAAGGAGGAGAGTTTGGTGAGCGGAGCAGGGTGCCAGACCGTATCGAAGGCACGTGAAATGTCAAGGGAGACAGCTCTAATTTCCTGTTTGGCGTTGAGGACCTCCATCCATTGTTGAGAAAGCAGAAGCAGCATGTCCAGAGTAGAGTGACCAGGTCTGAAACCAAATTGATGATCAGAGATCAAGCCATTGGAGAAGAGGAAAGATTTAATATCTGAAGCAATGATGGATTCCATGACTTTGCTGATAATTGGGAGAAGGCTGATTGGTCTGTAGTTGCTGGGATCTGTTTTTGCACCTTTTTTGTGCAAACCGGTGATGTTGGCTGATTTCCAAGCAGATGGCAGATGACCTTGAGCAAAAGAGAGGGTGACGAGAACAGAAAGAGGGAGTGAAAGAGCAGAAGAACATGATTTTAGGACCCGTGGGCTGATGCCGTCAGGACCAGTTGCAGAATCAGAGTCGAGGGTTGACAGAAACTTTTCCACCTTGTCAGGAGGAAAGGACACAGAGTCCAGGAGCAGCTGGGTACGACTGGGTACGGTGGGTACAGAGAGGGATGGGTTTGGGACACAAGATTTAGAGGCAAACACAGAGTTGAGGCATTCAGCTTTTTCACGTGCGGAGTCAGCCGTTAAGCCGTTTGAGGTGAGGGAGGGGATGGAGGGGGAACAAACACCAGAAACAGATTTGACCAGACGCCACCAGGATTTGGAAGAGGGAGCCAGATAAGAGAGTTCGGTCTTGAGAATGGTGAGATATTGTTTCCTGGCTCTCCTGAGGGTGGACACACACTTGTTTCGGGCTTTGTGAAAGGAAATGAGATTTCCTTCCGTTGGATTTGCTTTCCAGGAGACGAAAGCAAGTTGTTTCAGGGCAACAGCCTCACCACAAGCCATAGTTAATAATAAAGGTTCAAAAACAGTCTTATCAGCCTTGTCCCCATCAAGAGCAAAGTAATGAAGTCCATCATTGTGGCCAGCCTCAGAAACTCTCTCATCTACCTGGCTAATCTCTGACACCGATTTGGCTTCTAACCTGGCCATTCCACCTTGGATATGTTACTCCTGAGAACAGTGGATGGATGCCACATATCAACATCAAGAGGTTAGGGCAGTCCTCTGGATATCTCTTGACCCTTTTTGACGGTCTGCTATCTAGACTCAATTTCCAAGTCGTCGTCCTTTGGTATTCAAGGACCCTGGCTCAAGTGGGTGGCTCTTGATGTGTCCTTTCCCATGATCACTCCCTTCAGGCTCGGGTTCCACAAGGAAGTGTCTTCGGACTGATGCTATTCTTGATCTATGATCTATCGATTCTCCTGAAAACCAACTTTTAGCATTTAGCCAAACATTCCACACTGTGCAGAATGGAACATCACCTTTGTGAAAGGCCTGGACAGGATAAGCCACTGGTCAGCTACTTGGAACATGACATTGCTACACTGGCAAGTCGCAATGTCCCACAGTCTCTCGACAAGGATGGGCAATCGAACTATCCAGTCCACTTGTCTCATTCACCACAGACAGAGGTGCAATCTCTGGAACTCCTTGGCCTCATCTGCCATAACCTTTCATGGGAGGAACATATCACCAAACTGGTATCAAGGGATAGATGCCATCTTGGTATTATATGTAATTATTGAGCCGCACCGAGATTGTCATGGTGTACAAGGCTTTCATACAGAACTCCATGGAGTTTGACTTCCTGTTCTGGGTTTGTGCTCCTGATTTTTCACCTCGCTTCTGCTGAGGTATTAAAAACAAGGCCTTCTGCACCGTTAGACTCTCAATACAGATGGTAGATACCGAGAGACTGTTACACTCCCACTGGAGGGACATTGGTGGGCTGCATTTTATAAAAACTTTCCTCCGACTTTGCTCCTTATGCCCTCTCCTACCTCTACCTTCTGCAACGCACCCCAGGCCGCATGTATGCCTAAAAAAACCCAGGACTGCTCACCCGCTCTCCAAGTCCAGACTGCTTGCCCACTTGCATTAATTTGACCCCTTATTCTCTCAATTGTGTAATAGTCTCCCTGCGTCCTTTATATCATCCTCCTCATGCCTGTCTTTCAAATGTGCTGCACATCATTACCTCATGCGCTCACCATGCACATCCACCGCCTTTTCTACACACGTTCATTCTTCCACGTTATCTCTAATTTTGTTTCTCTGCACACCCTTGTTTCTTATTTTTGTGTTATTCCCCTTTTTTTTCCTCATGTATTCCCCACCCTCCAAACAATACCCTTGGTAGTCTAAACCCGCTGTCTTTTGTCATTTAACTCCTTTATGAGTCTAGACCTTGGTATAGATAAAAACAGTGGCTTTCTGTTCTGTGGAAGCTCCAGGGACGTACACCATAGCGCTGCTGAGACTTAGGCATCTTCCGTAGGCGTGAACGGCGGATGCTTGACGCAATTACGGCTTGCTCCCAGGCATCGTCGGCATCGTCGTCATCGCTGATCACGTCAGAACGCTCACCATCCGTTAAGGCACCAGAGCGGTGCCGTCCCATATCCCTCTCCATGCCTGTGGGACAGTGAGTGACAGCTTCCATACACTTGAAAAGCATTATGCTATCTTAACGACATTCTAGAATGATGCTGATTTAATGTTTTACTTTAAATTTTTTGATACAGGAAGTAATACTGCAATTTAATTAAGAAATGATGAGTATAGTACCAATTATTTATTATGTATGCAGCTCTGGCCGAATTTTAGCTCATCATATCATCATATAACAAGAATTAACAGGTGTAACAAACAACACAATATTGTAAACAATGGCCACGGTCACATATTGCCTTGTGCACTGCCCTTTTCCATACTTACGGGACTCACCGGAGTGGCCAATAGGAGACCGCGTCAAAGGTCGGTCCCCTGGCAGTGGCTCAGAACTTGGAATAACGTGAAGGTCCTGCATGCTGAAACTGCGCAAGTGGTGCGTGAGCGCCCCCTGGCCCTGTGTGGTAAAGACTGTACGTTAATTTTGTGCAACGAAGGATTAAAAGTTCAGTTTTTTATTGCATTTCAAACATCATAAAATGATTGGCTGAAGAAGTTGCCAACTTGCACGGTCTAATAACGGGCTGGATCGCCATGGGACTTTGACTGTGCCAATCCATCACAACTTCCACTCCAGTTTATTGGTGGCATATCATCTCGACATCGTGTGGTTCAGGATGTAACACGAACACGTCCTTTGAATTATTGGGGCCATTTATATTTGTAAAACTAGAATGGCACTCGCTAGAATGTATACATCCGCCAGTCTGAACAGTTTACGCTTTGTGAACCACTGATACACTGAACACATATTATCCCACTGATAGGCCGGATCTGCATTCGGACTTGAACCAACATCTAATCGGCTTGTTATTGTCATTCACCCAAAACATCCACCACGTTTTGTCATAATCCGTCCCCAACTTTTCTAGATATTGTGCTATATAACGTTTTTGACCCCCATCTATCAATGTTGAAGAATCACTTTAAAAAATCCAGTATTCAGATTCAGATGTTCACCAAAATCTAATCGATTCGTTCGTGTCAAACACCCAACCTGTTCATCAAGTTTGTCCGAATCGATCCATAACCTTTTGAGACATCATGCTCACAGACAAAAAAACTGACAAACAGGGGTGAATACATAACCTCCGCCCACCTTCAATGGCGAAGATACAAAGATGGTGTAATTTGATTTCCCCCACCTTTTTCTGCTTTAATTCCCTCACTCCCCTCTCCTTGCAGTCCACCTTCTTAATTTAACCCTGTTATCCATTCCACCCTAAAAGCATAAAACATCGCAAAAGCAAATTCAAACTAATCCCACAGATTCTCTATGGCATGCTATCTGGGTATTATGAAGGCCCAAAGGTATATACACAAAAATAATACATGATTTCACTCGAACCGGATGCAAATGTGATTGAGATTGATGGAAAGCACCATTATCTTAAAAGCATCCCCAGGTTTGGAGCACAACACAATCTAGCAACGCCCACATATCCTCTCGATATAATTTGGTCCTGCAGTAAAAGTTTCCGAAAAAATTAATCTCATGAGCACAAAGACCCAGGTTCCTTTAAAAACTAAAAAGTTGTACTCATCAGGTATAGCGATTATGTATAAAAAATAAGGGAGGGGGATTTTAATTTCGTGATATCGATTAGAGAGGGAGAGGGATTTTAATTAGTGATATCGATTAGAGAGGGATGGGTTTAAGGTGCATGGGATTATCAATGCCTATGATGGGAGATAATGTGTGGGAATCACAAGTACTCCTGCAATCCACACCCTTCTCTCCTATACTCAACAGTGTGTTATTTTGGTCCCATGTGTGATGCTGATCATGTCGTCCCTTGATGAAAGCAACTCCATCGATGAAATGTTAGGCCTACGCCTTTCTCTTTGTGGCATTTATTCGGGATTTCTCGATATAATATGACTAATCTTAACAGTGCATTTATCTCTTGCTCCCAACACCATTACTCCAGCCGCTATCACAGTTAAAACAACAGAGGAAAAGCCGATGGGATAATGATGTTCTTATTTGCAAACCTTTCCCATTCAATTTGCACAAATTGTGAAAAGAACACAAAACATTTATTTTGGTGTACAATAAAATTGTAGTTTTGAGCCATTGAGAATCCATCTTAGTGATTCGAATGTAAAGCGTGGTACTTATTAGAGTCCCTGTATAAAGAGAGTTGCGCCATGCGCTGACCCGAGATTTCTGGTCACGTGATTTCGTGGCGCCATTTTGTGTCTAACTTCACCGTGCGTGAACGTCAGCTTGGTACGGGAATGTTGTTTATTGCCAAACAAAATGACTGGTTGTTCTGCTTTTGGTTGTTCAAACCAATCTGGGAAATATAAGATGTATAGATTTCCAAGTGATAAAGTCAGAAGACAAATTTGGGAAGCGAAAGTCAGACGAAAGAGCTGGAAAGCGATCGACTCCTCGAGACTCTGCCAGGTAGGCCCACGCCGCTTGATGATCGATGTTCAAAAGCAATTCTATCTGCTCGGTTTTTTTTTGGTTGTCTGTCCGTTGAAAACCCTTTTAAAGGGAAGTGATTTGTGTTTGTTTATAATCTTCAAGGAGCTGACCAAAAATGCATTTCCGTGGGAAGAACCCTGCTCAATTTTTTTCGGGTAGTCCTAGTGGACCGCATATTGTCATTGATTGATGAAATGTCCCGGTACAGTGACATTGCCTGGTCTGCGGTTGGGTAGTCTGCGGGCAATGTCACTGTACTTTTTCAGAGGGAATTAATTTTGATTTTATAGGGGTGGGAAACCCATGGTCCGTTTTGTTTTCAGTTGTCTGTCCGTCCATTCAAAACTTATTCCGAGGCAAGTTATTTTTTTGGTTTAAAATCTTTAGCCTAATCGGCAATCATAAAAGCAATTTTAGGGGGGGGCCTGCTCAATTTTTTTGCGGGTTGTGCAGCCATCCATACGTCCAAAATTTGACGAGTTATTGTTTGCTTTGTACAGTGCTCATGCGTCTTGTGGCATATTTGCTCAAATATTTCCCACCCCGGGATTTATGGCCAAATTGTAGTGATGGAAGATTTTGCACATTGGACAATCCCTATATATTTAACCTGGTGACAGCTATCGTTCCCAAAACATACAATATTTCTAGGTGATTAATGCAGTAAAACAGGTGTATTTGTGTACCCACATTTAAAACTGGCTCAACTTTCAAAAGCTGTTATCCCTGTTTGATATCAATATACATGTGGTCGATAGAGCTAGCGATTTGTCTGGCCATCTTCCGGAAGATTGTCCATGTGATTTTCTGTTGTGGAAGTACTAGTACATGACAGCTCATTAAAATTAAACTGTGTTGTGTTAGAATAAAAATTTCAATAAATAAATACATCAAGGATACATCAAATACAAGTCACTTGTGAGGAGTGAACGGAGTAGTGATGGTGTCTCACTTGTGAGGAGTGAACAGAGTAGTGATGAGTCTCACTTGTGAGGAGTGAACGGAGTAGTGATGAGTTTCACTTGTGAGGAGTGAACGGAGTAGTGATGAGTCTCACTTGTGAGGAGTGAACGGAGTAGTGATGAGTTTCACTTGTGAGGAGTGAACGGAGTAGTGATGAGTCTCACTTGTCAGGAGTGAACGGAGTAGTGATGAGTTTCACTTGTGAGGAGTGAACGTAGTGGGATGAAGTGTTGGTCTGGTCAGAGTGTTGTATTACGGGCAGAGTTTTCTTACGGTCTGAATGTATGAATCATGTTCTGTACTGAATGTATGAACCAAGTTTTGTACTGAATGTTTACTGTGTTGGCCTCATCGTGTTCCTGGTGAAATTAAACAAGTTATGGTGGATACGACGTCTTATCTGTGCTTTTCCATATCTGTTCGACTAGACGAACCGTGCACACTGCAGGTATTTTTTAAAGTTTTTTCTCTGTTTAATTACGGCTTGGCGCAGTCGAAAATTAAGTGTTAATTAAGTCGCCAGCTATGAAACATTAATCGATCAGGCAATATCCATCAGAGTTCTGGGCAAGGGTGTAGTAATAAATGAACGTTTCAATCTTACTAGATGCCGATGACGTTTTCCTTATGTCAGAGACAGAAGCTGACTTGCAACTTGTTAAATCATTACAATGGAAATTGAATATAAATGTCGATAAAACTAAAGTTGTACACTATAGAAATATGGCAATACCACGTACAGAATTTGTTTTAAGTGTGTTAGACTATATGTCGGCTGGAAGTCCTACACCAGAATTGCTCTCGGCACCCTTTAAAAAATATTGGATATGCCCACACTCCTTTCTAAAAGTTATTAAAATTCAGAGAACGACAGCATTGGTTTGTCTTACTTATAATGTTAGCTCTTATATGCAGTGTTGGTTTGTAATATGCATTGCCATACCACTTTTAATATCACCACACAGCTCTTTTTCACGGCAATAGCTGAGTTTTTGACAAAACAAATATCACCTGTATGTAATAATAAGACTAAATATGTGTAGTAAATTTTTTTTTAGCAGGTTTAGAATATATCACCCCATATCGCGAATGTACATGTATATCTAATCCGACACACTTAGACACAAAATGGCGTCCAAATTTGAGTTGACACAACTCTCTATATACAGGGACTCTAGTACTTATTATTAGTGATGATCACCTTAGTGATGAGTGCTGTTCAGCAAGTTCATTGTTAGTTTCGTGATTTGAAAAAACAAAAACAAATGTCCGCGCAATGAATATGGAGCAAGGCGACCAACACTAGCTGAAGGATTTCTCGATGAATCTTTTATGATTCACTGTATTATACGATATTGAAGCAATCAGTGATTATCTATATAATAATAGCGTAAGGACTCGACTTTGTTATCCCTTTTACGCCGCACCCAGTGACCCGATGCCCACGGCACTAATGGATTTACGATCTACGAACCGCGCTCTTTGTTTATCACGTACAGCCATACTCGAAAAATCTGAATTAGTCGACTTTGGGGCCCAAAAGCATCCGATTAACTGCCGATATGACGCCATCGTATTGGCGTCTGCTGGGTGAAGGCGAAGCAAGCCGTCCGCTGATTGGACAGGAGAAGGCGAAAGCAAGCCGTCCACTGAGTGGACAATCCAGAGCATGCATTTGTGCCGGTGTCGTCGATCGCGGTGTACACTAACCTCATCAGGTGCTTCCTAACTCTTACTCGGACAAGCAAATCCCCTATGCCATCCATAATGGTACACTCTATCCATACACCACATCCTCCCTTCCGTGGATGTTCCACGGGTTTCGGCTAGTTAGTAATAATGGTTGTTTCTCAATTACAAATATACAAGAAGGCCATTTGATCCATCAAGCCTGTGCTACATCAATATCGTATTAATCCAGTCTATTGGTTTATCAACACCCATTTAGGAATTTAGTTTATCACGCATTTTCTTTGTACCGGCATTTATTTAAATAAATCTGTTATTTTTGTACATTTTAAATCCGTTTGCATTTGAGTTTTTTTTTCTTCAGGTGTGGAGACTGAGTGGAAGCCGTTCAGGTAAGGCTCCCGTTTCTCCCCCTCCCTCTTGCTTCCCCACACGTATTCTCCACCATTTGAACTGAACGCCTCGGAGTAACAGCTCGTTTGGTCATCCGTGCTACCCTAAGGTGTTCACCAAGGGTAGTCACGCGACAATAGCATGGTTGGAGCACAGAACCACCGAGGAGCTGTGTGCATGTTTTGATCGTACAGATTGGAGTGTATTCATGGATCCCTCTGAGTCGGTGGATGTGAGGGCTTAGTTATCTCCGAGTACATCGAGTTCTGTGCTGACTCTGTCATCCCTCATAAAGTTGTTAAAACGTATCCGAATAATAAGCCGCCAAATACCAATGAGTGTTGCTGATTACATACGACATGCAAGGACTTCCTTAAGGAAAATAGGGAAGCCTTTCTAGATGGAGATAGATCATCGCACGTGAAAGCTATTCAGAAAGAAATAAATGGGCACGTTACAAAGTTTAAAGCAGATTATAAATGAAAGTTAGAATGGAATTTTAAAGGAAATAATTCCCGTGCTGCTTGATTCAAGGACAAACCAAAGAGGGCAGCACATTGTACTAAATATTTTGTTGATAACCTGAATTATTTTTATTGTTTTTTAGTATTTTTACTAAAAATACAAAATATTGAAAGTATTTTTTGTGTATTTGCTAAGACTAAGGTAAGCAAGGCCACTGGACCAGCTGGTATCAAAGGGAGGCGCAAAGGGGTGCCCAACATCTGGCAAATAAAATACATTTACTTCTTCATGCAGGTGTATGAATCAAATTGGCACCCCTTTATATAAACTTTTCTAAAGCATTACTTGGTTCCTCCTAAGAACACAAGGGTAGTACAGCATGCACATGAAATTTTTTGAATGTCCCTCTTTTCTATTGTTCGACATTTTCTATAAGCTATGGAAAGTCCCTTCTTTTCTCTACTTTGCCACATGGCACATATCCTTATATAAAGGGGCATTTTCTATGCCCCAGGCATTTTACCCAAGAATTTCTAATAAGATTTTGAAATTGTGTTGTCAACAACTTGCCCCGGGGTTTATATGTATTTATCAAACAATCTTGGATAATGTTATCATTCGGTTCCAGAACTAAAAGTAAAAAACCACGAGTTGAATGATTACCATCTGGTAGCCTTGACATTTAATGCAATGAAGTGTATTGAAAGGATATTGTTGAAATGTTTGAGTAATCAAGTAAGCTTGTTTGATCAATCTCAATTTGCATATCAGAGTAATCTGAGTGTCGAGGATGCTTTGCTCGTTTATCTCCAAAGATTGTTCCATTATTTAGATACTCCCAAGTCTTTTGTAAGATCAGTATTTATTGACTTATCCAGCACCTTCAATACCATTAATAAGTTAATGAAATGAGATAGCACTCCGAGGCTTTCTAGATGAATTCACAGTTTTCTTGCAGGTAGACCGCAATGGGTGAAGTGCAATAATATGGTGTCAAGTGTCATGGTTTTGAGGTTAGGTGCACCGCAAGGTTGTGTGTTCTCCCCCATTTTGTGCTCTCTACATACATATGGCTGCTGCAGTTAAAGTCCTAGTTTTGGTGTTATCAAATATGCCAATGATAAAGTATTTACGAGGTTCATACTGAACGATAAGTATGAATATATGAACGAAGTTCAGAAGTCTGTAGACTGGTGTGATCATCATTATTGAGTTATTAATGTCAATGAGACAAAAATAGTTATTTTAGATTTTCACTGCTTAGCATGTGTCCATGACGCTTTGATTAATTCATGATCAAAATACAGAAAAGGTAAGTAATATATATGGACACAGTGATCGATAACAAATTGAAATGGAGCAGGAATTCCCAAATGTTGGCCACTAAAGCAAACCAAAGATTGTACTTTGAAGGTAATTGAAAGAGTTTCATGTCGATAATGTTTCATTTTGATGCTTTTCTATCAGTCCTTGATTCAAAGTATGCTTACTTGCAATTTGATATGTACATTTGGTAATTCACCAAAAGGGAATGTTAAGAAATTGGAAATAACCGGGAAGATTTCCTAGCATGTAAAATACGGACAAACCTTCCCTCAATCTGTACCGTTTATGAGAAACTTGCTTTGGTGAAGGTTAACGAGATAATGCGGGATCCTCACGCGGGTCGTTTTAGACCATCGTTTGCGCCAAATTCAATTGAGACATTTAATTCCAATGTGAAAAGGACGTGATGTACCCTTTTTTAATTGAATTGCCAGTGAAGGAAAAAATTCCATGTTTCACGATGAGAATATGAGAATACAGTATATATGAAAAATAATTAAATTAAGCTAGAAGGCATCTCAAAATGCAAAGCCCGTCCAGGTCAGTTTTTATTTACTCAAAATAAACTTGATGAAACAATGGTTAAAAAAAATTGTACTTTTTATTAATGTGTTCTCAATGTTCTCATAACAAAGGTTTTTTTTGATGATTTGATGAAAAAACCTCAATTGTTAAAATGTTTTGGCTTGGACAGACACACTGGAGATCAACTGTAAACAAATAATGAAACACGGAAATGATTTTTTAAAAACCGCCGTCTCGGGATTGACATGCTGCAGTGGGGCTAACAAGAGCTATTTATAGTCACTATGACTTTGGCCTTTCATATTTTGACCCACATTTTCATTATTTTCTCCATATTCTCATAATAAAGGTTTGTTGAAGATTTGATGACAGGTCAAATGGTAAAAAGTTATGGGTGGCTGACACTGACTGACACTGACTGACTGACTGACTGACGACTGACACACACACACACACACACACACACACACACACACACACACACACACACACACACACACACACACACACACACCCAATCACCTTCTGCGTGGGGGAACAACCTAACAATCAGTCACGCCCAAACATTGCACAAATTGGAAAATAGCAAATAAAAAACAAACTCTCCTTACCCAGTATCCCCGTGTAATTCATTTACTTGCATCCAAATGAAGAGGCAGAGTCAAGTTTTAAATTTTCAGATTCCATGTGTTCAACTCTGAGTGGTGCCAAGATTTTCATTGGCACCTTCATTCTAACGCTCTTTGTAATGGTAATGCTAAAGGGGCCGGAAAGGGTGCACATACCTTTGACGCAGCCGTGACAGCAGCGGTTGCAGCGATGTTGATACCCCGTTTCCCAAAATGCAACATAGCATCGTAGCTTCGCTCTTTCGCCTGGTGAAGGTAATCGTCTATTTCCTGATTTAAAAAAAAAAACACAACAAAGCTTAGTTTATACTTGGGAAAACAAATATTTTAATCCCTCAACTAGTAGTGTTCGGGGATATATGCACTATAACCATGCAATAATAACCTGTATGTTCAAAGAGGAGACAAGTACAAATAGAGAGACTTCCTGTATCATTTCTCAAGCAGACCATCTTTAAAATGGACTATTATCTTAGCTGTGCCATTTGTATGGAATTTGTGGATAAAAGGCATCACACAATGCCATTTTGGTTGTCGTTTCTCACACAATGTCACCCAGTCATTCACACAGTCATTCCTTAGAAAATCAGAACTACCGTATTTTTCGACGTACAAGTCGATGTGGAGTGCAAGTCGAATTGGCTATTATAATTGGCTATATTTTCTTTCCTTCATTCATGGATAAGTTGATTTGGAGTACAAAGCGAAGCTCGATCAAATACGGTAGCTTGCAAAACAGTCATTCAGACAGAACAATGACGGTTCCTGACAATGACCTTCCTGATACTCACAATGCATCGCAAGCTACGGTACTTCCAGGGTCATCTTACTATAATTCACCAAATGTCCATCTGTCCGTTCGAAGGTACCGCAAAAACGGCTGAACCGATCGCAACGATATTTTGGGTGGGTAATTCTGGGACCCCCTGGAGTAAAATAGGCTATATTGTTTTTCAAATTTTTCCAATTTTCCAGTTCTTCCAAACACGATGGAATAATATTTACCGATATGAACAGTGATGTGGCTTTTGTTGAAATTCTACGTACCAGGAGAGAGTAGATGGACTCCTGACGAACTCTTCCGATATAAACGTGCGGCTCCGAAGTAACACGGCAGCGTGTGCAAAGAGACTGAGAAACAAGTGTAGCGGCCGCTTCCGTTTTGCAGAATTAAATTTTTTTTCAAAAGGGGCGCCATGTACTGTTTAGATTTTGATGATTTGCGTGTGATATGATTCAACGGATGTTTATATGAATCGTTTAAAACAAAAAAAAGGCCTTCAATTTATGATATTTTGCCTTTTCATTTGGGCTTCCCAATTGAAGCTCCGCCCATAGGGCGGGTACCGTTGCTAGTGATTAATAATGAGATGTCTTATGCACGTTATTTGAACTACTTTGTGGGATGATCTTTTGGGTATAGATTAGGAATGTGAAGAGATTTTCAGCATGTTTGTTATCCTATAGAGGTACAGTATTTAAAACAAGATACAGAATCATTATTATCATCACTCACACTTCCTGTAATAAAAGCACATTTTACTCCCTGAAAGAGCTTAATCACCGAGTACAGTCTCAACATGTTTGCCACAGTCGCACTTCACTACAGTACATCGCATAATCACTTGACATCTAAGAAACCGTCAAACTGCTGCTCAACTTTCATATCGGAATTTAAGATGGTGGCGAGCTCAGGGGTCAGGCTAGGTGGGCTGCCATCATCCTCGGGTTCCTCTGGTCTTCTGACGATCCCCGCCTTGACAAAACCGTTAACAATGACCGCCTGAGGCACACTGTCCCACGTGCCCTTGATCCACTGAACTACCTCGGTGTAGTAGGCATGACGCATACGCCCCATATTGGTGAAACTGTGTTCGCCTGTGGTCATCCAATTTTCCCACGTATTTTGGAGCTCAGCCTTGAAGCAACACTTAACGGAAATGTTCAGCGGCTGCAACAACTTGATCATTCCCCCCAACGATGATGCCCACCACTGTCTTTCTCCTTTCAACCTTAGCTTTCATCTCAAGTATATGTGTATGCATCGACTCCATGATGAGCATTTATGTCTTCGTAAAGAAAATAATCCACGAGACCGACACAAATGACACGTTTCCAGCCACTTTCCCATCATGTCGTTGTCTATGCAACCTTTGGGATTCATTCTACCATAACACCATTGGGAAACTTCTCCTATGGCGTTGTGCTTCTCTTTAAAAAATGACCATCGGGGGATGACCATCGGGGTCATCCCCCGATCCATCGGACCGATGACCATCGGGGGTAACTTTCCGCCATCTGCTGAACACGTGAGAACCACTTTGAAAGAAGACTTCTCATGAACCGTGGTCCTAATAGTAACCATCTCCCCCCCACCCCCTGCCCCCCTTGGGCTCAACTGTCCTGTTCATTGGAATATCAAATGTCAATGGCACTTCGTCCATGTTGATCACATGTGAAATATTCAAATTGCCTCCTGTATCTACATCTGTGCAGATTCATGTAAGTTGTCCAACTTCTCCTCCAAGTCCTCAGAAAGTTTCTGTGCCACAGTCACGCGCTGCCTAATACACAGTCCTTTTCTATGCATCAACCCGAAGCACCACAAAGAATGACCTCAAACTTTCATCTCCCAGATCAGTTGTGATTTGTTTGGCCTGTAGTCTCATCCGTACAGTATAAAGTCCTTGACAAGCGACATGTTCAGTCAGCACATATTCCTCCAACTTATCCTCAATGTTTGACCACCTAATTTTGCAGCCGCAATTCGTATTTCTGGTTTTCCACAACATATCCTTCATTTTACGCCAGTCCCGAAAAGATTTCTCACTGACCCCATATTTCCTGGGTGCAGCCTAATTCCCCCCATTTTCCTCAGCAGACTTAACAACTTCAAACTTAAAGCTTCCATGTACGACTTGTGTGACTTTACAGGAAGCATTTGAGATGACGTAGTGAGAATAGACACATATGATTAGGATTGAAACGGATGGATACAACGTAATTGGTAAGTGCATGCTTGTCATCGATTGGATAATTTCGCATTGAGCAGATTAACATTTAATTGCTCACCCAATCGACAAGCGTTCTGGGCAATTATTTCTGTAATCACACTAAAATACGCAATTTGGTGCCTGTCTGTCTGTTACTCATCCAATCTCAACCAAACTTGTCAGGAGGACTAAGGGTCACACAATGGAGGTTTGTAGTGACTTCATTTACCCCTCTCCCCAAGGGAGTTTTCCACCTTGGGTGAAATCCGTGTTAAGGTGTATATCTGTGTTATGATAGTTAATCGTGGCATTTTTCCAAGGACACTTCTAATAATAAAAGTAATAACACTGATGATAATAGCATGATATGAATGTTATGTTTTTACAAAAAAATACCAATTAATATCCCCTCTCCCTAAGGGGGTTTTCCTCCTTGGACAAACGGCGTGTTAACATGATTAAATAACTTATCGTGGTGTACATGGGGCAAGTCTACCAGAAGTAAAAAATATATTGTAAACCATAAACATGTATGATTACCTTTTAAAACAGCAACTACTGCTGTTAAACACAAAACTGACAAACATTTGGAGGAATCCCGATGTCCTTGACGCATTATATGCTTATCGTGTCCCCCACAGACTAAGGGACCAGATCCTAGATCGACTGTAATCTATATACCATAAAGAAGATATGACCCTTCCTGCCGCTCCTGTAGAGAGTGTGTGTACTAGTCATACTAAAATACGCAATTTGGCATCTGTCTGTCTTTCTGTCTCATGATTTTTGACCGTGATACATTCCGTCGTTACTTATCCAATCTCAACCAAACTTGACAGGATGACTAAAGATTACACAATAAAGGTTGTTGCGCATTCATTCCCCCCCCCTCCCCCCCCCCCCCCCCCAAGAGGGTTTTCCCGCCATTGCCGCCAATGTGGATGCGTGTTGAGGTGTATATCCTTGTTAAGCTAACTTTATTGTGGCGTTTTTCCAAGGCCGTTTCTAATAACAAAACGAATGATAATAACATAATAATAATGTTATTACAAAACAATATTATTACCAATAATATCCTACCTCCCCAAGGGTTTTTTTCCTCATTGAACAAACGCCGTATCAACGTTTATAAATAGCTTATCATGGCGTTTTCGTGGGAGCAACAGCCTCTACCAGAAGTAAAAAATAGTATAAACCACAAACAAAAATGATTAGCTTTTTAAACAGTCACTAATGCTATTTATAACACTAAACAATTCAATTTTGAGGAATCCCGACATCCGTGAGGGTAAATTTTACTCACAGAACTGAGCTAAGATCTACTGTAATCTATATACCCTACAAAGGTTTGGTAAATAATGACCCTTCCTGCCGCTAACGTGGCGTTTTTCGTGGCAGCCTTTTGAAACTCGCTCCTGCTGTTTAACACAAAACTGAAAGGGAGGAAGCCCAGGGTGTGCTCATTTACCAAGCAGCTAGGTAGCACTTGCCAAGCCAGCCGTTCCTTAACGGTTTTGAATGGAGTGCTTGCTCGAATGCTTAAACCACTTGGCGAGCGCTCTATCAGAAACTTGGTAAATGAACACACACCCAATGTTCTTGAGACCCAAACATATATCTACAGTAATCTATATACCCCAAAGAGGAATGACCCTTCCTGCCCCTCCCGTAGTGAGCGGGTGCACTTGTGCTTTAAATTAACAATGATACAATTTATTTCAGAAAACACCACACATTGTATTTTCTTATCTTATGCAATTCAATGTCTTAAACCATAGATAAGTTCATTCTGAATACAAGTCGAGGCCCAGACTTCCGGGGGAAAAGCAGTATCAACTGATATGCCTAAAAATATGGTAACCAGTCAATAAGACCTTCTTCTACAGCTCATTGGAGTCTTCTCCCCTGTTGGCTGGGCCAATGTTTCCTTTGCAGTGTTTCCTTTCCTCCACTCGTCTTTTCCTGTTTACTCCTTCCCTTTCTTATTATGTCTAAGAGTTGCCCCGCTGCCATATTGTCAGTTTATACCCTTCGTCAACTTGCTCTTCCATGCGCCTTGATCTTGCGACGAAATAAAAATGGACGATTGAAACACCAAATTGATTCTCAGGGTATTTTGTTAACCAGCCAAATTAACTTCATCCCAGACACTAGGTATGGGCCTAAACTATATAATCAGTGAAAACAAAATGATGAGGAGCACAACGGATGGGCAAAAAAACTAATGGCAGTACTTTTAGAAGCTACTTGTACAAATCTGTTAACAGTGATCATGCGGAAAGGATTGAGAACTGGAACAGACCTGCTCGTGTGATGACAGCATTGGATGCACGAATTTGCGGTAAAGCACGCTTGAACCCCTCGTGTAGGGGGAAAGAAGCCAGATGACAAAAGCAATTTTCAGCTCAAAATAAAAGGGCAACCTGGGCAGAGGTATGGAAGAGAGGGAGAGGTGAGCAAAGTAAAAAAAAAAAAAAAAAAAACCCACAAGAAAATTCAAGAAACAAAAGGCTTTCATTTCGATCAGAAGAGATGAGATGAGTCATCTTTGAGTAATACCAAAGTTTACAAGGAAATTGAGCACGGCAGCTTGCAAAGGGCGAGCTTTGCAGGTTGTATGCAAATACCATCATGTAATAATGCACAACGTTTAATGTGGTGTTACGTGGTCCTCCCGGTAACTACCTGGTCTTGGTGACCCCCGGACCGTGGGAGGAACCCCGCCAGAAAGATATATGATTTATACGCTTTCGTAACGCAATCAATATGAAAGACACAACAATTCAAGTCAATAAGAAACCCCCACACCAAGGATCTGGATTAATGGATAATATATTCCCAATCAATCAACAACACTCAACAATCCATCAACAATATTACTCAGATGGCCATCTCATATATTTCCCCCCTTTCCCCACTCACGACCCCTCAATAGTCACTGTCCCTCACAATGTCTCTGGGCCCCTCCAGACCAAGGTGAAGGTCGACTTCTCCGCACACGGGCGGTTGAACGGACCCCTGGCTGACGTGCTCCAAACGTGCACATCACGTACCGGGAACAGCTGCTGCAGCGCACACCTCCTTGCAAAGCAAAGCGGGCAAAGCAAAGCACGGCTCGCAAAGCGCGCGAGGCCCAAGGTGCGACCCGTACACGCCCTCGGAGGCGTCGAGGCGAACAGTGCCGGACGCTTGGTTTCTTCCAGGAAGCCACGGCAACCTGACACGTAACAGGCAATCACCCCGCGCAGGTAACTCCTCTCGCCAGACGGGCTTTTCAAACTCAGCGTTCCCAACGCTAATCAATATCGACACCGCTCGCGTCGGAGCTGGGCGAGGAAGAAGAAGATGGCCGCTTCCTCAGGACCTCGTGTCTTTTTTTCTTCTTCCGGTTCACCATCCCGTTTCCGGTCTCCTGTTATCAGGAGCGCCTCTAACCATTTAACCACAACAACCTTTAATAGAATAAACATTAATAAGCAATGACCTGAATAGTAATTCACCTAAATCCGGAATCCGTAACACTCCCCCCCTTCAAGAAAGAAAGTTTGAACCCAGCGAAAACTTTCTTTACAGGCCAACTTTGATAAACAAACAAAATAACTCACACCCCAAATCATCAGTTCCCCCGGGCACAATTATCACATCTCAAAAACAAAGCAACAAAATTTCACAAAACCCCCAGAGATTCCAAAGGTAATTCCCTCTGGACCAAGCGTCAACAACTTCTAGTTTCTCTTGGATGACGGTTAAGGGGTGGTGACCAAAGCCCCAAAGTTACACAACTCGATAGCACTTTTTCGGGAGGCCCAGCTGAGTACTCACTACATGGACACCTTAAGGAATGTGGAGTTCACGGTTAGTCCGTGCAGGAAAGTTCCCTACCGGGACGCCTTTAAGAACGTGGCGTTCACGGTTAGTCCGTGTAGGAGCCCAGGCTCGGCGGCTCCGCCGTATATAGAGTGCTTCAACTTCTCCGGACTCCTAACAGTTACGGTGGGACCCCTTGTCCCAGCAGTCACCTGACTGGCGGTCTCCGTCTCGGCCAGTGCTCTGACAATCATTCTTTCGGGAGATGCCGTAACTCTGGGAGCCTCCATAGTAATATCGGCCGCTGCCAACACCAACTCTACCGCCAAGTTGTCCTCTTCTGTAGACCTCTCGACGCCTACGAAATGCCTTCCCTACTGTTATGGTCCGACCCTCCAACTCCTTACCATTCCAATTCTTCTCTGCCTCCCTGGCGTCTTTTGTGCTTGCAAACGTGACAAAGCCGAACCCTCTTGACCGTTGCGTTTCCCTGTCTTTTACCAACCGCACTTCCACCAGCAGCCCATATCTGTTGAAGGCAGAGGTCAGAACGTCTTCCTCTGTTTTGAAGTTCAGTCCCCCTACAAATAACTTGGAACTTTTGTCACCATCCCGAGCTGGTGTGGTGTTATTTTCCCTGCTGTGCTCTTTACCAACCCTCGGGTTACCATAAACTTGCCCCCTGGCCAAATCATTCCCGATAATCACAGATACTCCCTCTACAGGAAGCATGGCTTGTAAACCGACGGTGACCGGTCCTGACACCAAATCGGATTCCAAATGGATGACATGAAGTGGGGCACTAACACAGCCACCGATCCCTTGCAACCGAACACTATCACCAGTTGCTGTACTCTTTGACAATGGCAAAATGCCTTCAAGCATTAAGGATTGATGAGCTCCTGTGTCCCTCAATACCCTAACAGGTCTTGGGTTCGTCAAGTCTCCCTCTAGTGAGACAAACCCCTCATAAATAAATGGTTGGTAACTCTTCTGTGGGCGATTTCTTACGTTTGCCATCGCATTCGGAGTTGTACTAGTCGGACTCCGCTCTGGGTTGTCCCTTTTCATGAGGTAACAACTGGACATCAAGTGTCCAGGTTTTTTGCAAAAGGCGCAAGTAGGCCCGGAGGAAAAACTCGTGGTCTGCCTCAGGCCCCCCGGGAAATAAGTTTGTCTTGGGCCCGTAGCCCCCTGATTTCGAACAGTTGGGGTATCAGAGTTGTCCCCATAATCCTCTCGAGGCCGCCACCATGTATTGTCGTTCTCTGCACGGGGTGTTCCATAACTCCCCTGCTGAAGTCTAGGCGAGGAGCTAGGTGTGTGGACCCCTATCCGGTGTGTTAAGGCATAATCATCTGCCATGGTGGCTGCGTCCCACAACTTTGGTACTTTCTTTTCCTGCAGGTACACTTTGATGTCCTCGTGGACACACTGTAGAAATTCCTCCACCAGCATCAAGTCACGCAATGCTTCGAAGTCGTTCCCGACTCCTTTTGACTCACACCACCGATCAAACATGTTTTCTTTCACTCTGGCAAACTCCACATGGGTCTCACTCTCCCTCTTCCTGGCATTCCTGAATTTTTGCCGGTAAGCTTCAGGAACCAACTCATAGGCTTTGAGGATGTGCTTCTTCAATACCTCATAATCTGCACATTGGTCCATTGGTAGCGCCGAATAAATCTCTTGAGCTTTACCCACCAGCACACTTTGCACTAGTATGGTCCAGGCCTCCTCCGGCCAGTTTAACTGTCGAGCCACTTTCTCAAAGTGTGGAAAAAATTGAGTGACTTCCTTCAAAGGTGGGCGGTCCGCTTCGAAAGTCCGCTTATCCGCTTATCCGCTGCAGCGGACTAACGTTTTCGAAGCGGATAAGCGGATCGGAACAACCCCCGGAAACCGAAGCGGATAAGCGTAAGCGGACTACCGAAAAATTAAAGCGCATCGCGATTCGCCAAATCAGCTGTTAGCCTGAGCCGTTACTCTAGAATTGTGAATATTTATTTAAGTGAATAATAAGTGAAACCCTAACAACTCGGCTCTCGCCCAATCTCTTCCCGCTCGAGTTCCGTGATGCTTGGGTAACTCTATTTCTCAGGCATAACACGCCGCTCCCGAGCTCTGCCTCGGTCGAGCGCGTGTTCAGCTACGGGTCGGACATCCTCAGGCCTAAGAGGTCGGCCCTGGCTGCACCGAACTTCGAGGCCCTCGTCTTCATGAAGGGCAACCTCCAAATCCTCAAGAAGGCCCACGAGGTGGAGGAGGAAGACGAGGACTAGTCAACAGACTGCTAGTCTGTTGACTAGTAGACTCTCTTGTCAAAGAAAGGACGGGCAAATTGATTTTTCTTTAATGTAACTTGCATATATTAAAATTATATTTAAATTAACTGTAGAGTAGAGTAGAGTCGAGTGGAAAACTTTATTTCAATAAATTTTGAATAAATTTTATTTAAATAAAAATGTATATTTTTGATCTTAAAAGCTTTGTTTGTCTTTGTAGTAGTTAGAAATGGCTATTTAGGCTTAAAAAGCATTAAATTCCCTTTAGAAACGTCAAAAATCGCTTTAAAAACGTCGAAGCGCTTTTAAAAAATCGAATCGAAGCGGATAAGCGGATAAGCGGTAAGCGGACTAAGATTTTCGGCCGCTGAAGCGGATAAGCGAATCGGACTACACGGGCTGGCGGAGCGGATAAGCGGTAAGCGGACTTAAAATTTTCCGAATCGCGCCCACCTCTGACTTCCTTTTCACTGAAGGGTGGAACCAGCCTCACATGTCTGCCCACATCCCAGGTGTTCTGGCTAGGTGTCGACCCCGTCAGCAAGGGTGGTACCTCTCCCCGTTCTCTCATTAAATCCAGCTCCTTGAATTTAATTTCTTGCTGAAGCGCCAGATCACGTTCCTTCAACTCCCTTTCGGCTTTTCTCTCCTCTGCTTCGAGTTCCCTTGCAGCTCTCCTCTCCTCTGCTTTTGTCCCTTCTAACCTTTCCTGGAGTTCTCGTTCCACTCTCCTTTCCTCTGCTTGATTCTCTTCTCTCCTCTCTTCTGCTTTCCTTTCCTCTGTTTTCATCCTTTCTAACCTTTCCTGGAGTTCTCGTTCCACTCTCCTTTCTTCTTCTGCTCTTTCCTTTTCTGCTTTCCTTTCTTCTTCTGCTCTTTCCTTTTCTGCTTTCCTTTCTTCTTCTTTGATCCGTTCCTGGCTCCGTAATTGCAACTCCAGTTTCCGGAGCTCAACGTCTTCTGGTTCTTCGGGTAGCCACTCCCAGGCTAACTCGTCCCATGTTCCTAATCCCACCATAGACTGTATCACCGTGGTCTGCAACTCTGCCTTCCTCAAATTAGTTCGGACCTCCAAGTTAAAATGTTTGGCCAATTTCAAGAGGTCCGATTTTAGTAATGCTCGGAACTGTGCCTCACTAGGGGTTACCGCAAAGTTCTGTGCCACAAAACGCCATGGTGACTACTGGTAACACCTGTTAACCTTCACCCCCGAAATTTCCAACAAAGAAAAGCAACAGTATTACTATTATTGCTATTGTTTTTTTTTTGTTTTTTTTTTGTTGTTGTTGTTTTGTCGGCAGAGCAAAACAATTTTGGGAACATTGGAAAAGTTCCCACTCTTGGGAATTCTTTCCCGGACTAAAATTTAGAAAGTTTTATAGATCCCGGACGTAGACCCAATTGCGAATCCGCAAATTATAATTTGGACGAGCCCCCAATTCTGTTACATGGTCCTCCCAGTAACTACCTGGTCTTGGTGACCCCCGGACCGTGGGAGGAACCCCGCCAGAAAGATATATGATTTATACGCTTTCGTAACGCAATCAATATGAAAGACACAACAATTCAAGTCAATAAGAAACCCCCACACCAAGGATCCGGATTAATGGATAATATATTCCCAATCAATCAACAACACTCAACAATCCATCAACAATATTACTCAGATGGCCATCTCATATATTTCCCCCCTTTCCCCACTCACGACCCCTCAATAGTCACTGTCCCTCACAATGTCTCTGGGCCCCTCCAGACCAAGGTGAAGGTCGACTTCTCCGCACACGGGCGGTTGAACGGACCTCTGGCTGACGTGCTCCAAACGTGCACGTCACGTACCGGGAACAGCTGCTGCAGCGCACACCTCCTTGCAAAGCAAAGCGCGGCTCGCAAAGCGCGCCTAAGGTGCGACCCGTACACGCCCTCGGAGGCGTCGAGGCGAACAGTGCCGGACGCTTGGTTCCTTCCAGGAAGCCACGGCAACCTGACACGTAACAGGCAATCACCCCGCGCAGGTAACTCCTCTCGCCAGACGGGCTTTTCAAACTCAGCGTTCCCAACGCTAATCAATATCGACACCGCTCGCGTCGGAGCTGGGCGAGGAAGAAGAAGATGGCCGCTTCCTCAGGACCTCGTGTCTTTTTTTCTTCTTCCGGTTCACCATCCCGTTTCCGGTCTCCTGTTATCAGGAGCGCCTCTAACCATTTAACCACAACAACCTTTAATGGAATAAACATTAATAAGCAATGACCTGAATAGCAATTCACCTAAATCCGGAATCCGTAACAGTGGTCTCGTTGATTTTTGCTCAGGGCAGGCCCGGGTGAGTAGAAGATCACACAAGATAGGTAGGGAAAACAGGTGCTGCAGTCCGGAGTTAGTCATATTTGAAGCTTATGTGTACTAAAGACCATTCATTGAGCGAATACCTAATGGCATGTGTATCACACAAAAATATAATCGTTTGTGTTATGACTCATGAGTCATCACACACCAATGCTCACCAAAAAATAAAAACAAATAAAAATATTGCCACCCTTGCACGTTTTTCAAATAACTCACAATTTTCTCGAAAAAAAGTTGAAATTGACAAAAGTATTTGGTCTCCACAATTCTTTATTTCACTGTTAATATTACAGAACCTTTGTTTTTTATTTGGAACTTAATATATCCTTTTAAATCAGGAAATAAAAACAAATGGCATTGACAAAATTATTGTCACCCGAGACTTCATATTTGGTAGCACAGCGTTTGAACAAAATAACTGCAGTCTAGAGCTTCCTATAGCCATGAATGAGCTTCCTTTACCTCTCTACTAACAGTTTGGCCCACTCTTATTGTGCAAACTGCTCCAGCTCTCCCAGATTTGAAGGGTGCCTTCTCCCAACTGCTGTTTTCAGATCTCCCCACAGGTGTTCAATGGGATTTAGATCTGGACTCATTGCTGGCCATTTCAGAACAGTCCAGTGTTTTGTCTTGAACCATTCCTGGGTGCTTTTTGAAGTGTGTTTGGGGTCATTGTCCTGCTGCAAGACCAATGACCCAGCTTTCTGACACTGGGTTCAACATTGAGCTCCAAAATGCCTTGGTAATCTCCTGATTTCATGATGCCATGCACACGTTCCAGGCACCGAGTGCCAGAGGCAGCACAGCAACCCCAAAAAAATCACTGAACCCTCCTCCATGTTTGACTGTAGCGAAGGTGTTCTTTTCTTTGAAGGCTTAATTTTGTTTTCTGTAAACATTGAGATGATGTGCTTTACCAAAAAGCTCTAATTTGGTCTCATCTGTCCACAGAACATTCTCCCAGAAGGATTTTTGCTTGTTCAGGTGTGTTTTGGCAAACTCCAGTCAGGCTTTCTTATGTCTCTTTCTCAGCAGTGTGGCCCTCCTGGGTCTCCTGCCATAGAACCCCCTTTCATTGAGTTGGCGAAGGATGGTGCGAGTTGAAACTGTCGTACCTCGTGTCTGATGGTCAGCTTGAATCTGTTTGGCAGTTGATCGAGGTGCTTTCTACACCATTCAACAATCCTTAAATATTCAATCAAGTTTCCTCTTTTGGCCATGTCCAGGGAGGTTGGCTAAGTGCCATGGGCCTTAAACTTCCTGATGATTGTGTACGGTGGACACAGGAACATCAAGGTCTCCGGAGATGGACTTGTAACCTTGTGATTGTCCTTGCTTGGCTACAATCTTGTGTCTGACCTCCTCAGACAATTCTCTGGTTTTCCTTCTTTTCTCCATGGTCATTATGGTACACAAAGTGACACAAAACAGCAGAATGACTCCTTTTCTCCATTCAAACTGGTTGAATAAGTGATTTTTATATTGCAGGCACCTGCAACTCACCACAAGTGAGTTCAATTCCAAAGTAAAGGAGAATCACCTGCTTGAAATCTAATTATTTCTAACAACTTCTAAAATGTGCCAATAATATTGTCCGGGCCATTTTAGGATTTCTGTGTGGAATAAGCTAAGCTTTATTCATTTTTCAGCTATCTATGTTTTGGTCCACTGCAAACCAAAGAAACAAATATGTGGATACCCAAAGATTTATTAAAATTCAACAATTGTCTGGAAGAAATGGTGCATTATTTGAAAAAAGTACAAGGGTGCCTATATATGTCCGTCCCACTGCCAGATGGTGAAGCGTGATTCATCACTCCAGAGAACGCGTTTCCATTGCTCCAGAGTCCAATGGTGGCGAGCTTTACACCACTCCAGCCAATGCTTGGCATTACGCATGGTGATGTTAGGCTTGTGTGTGGCTGCTCAGTCATGGAAACCTATTTCATGAAGTTCCCGACGAACAGTTGTTGTGCTGGCGTTTCTTCCAGAGGCAGTTTGGAACTCAGTAGTGAATGTTGCAACCGAGGACAGACTACTTTTACGTGCTACGTGCTTCAGCACTCGGTAGTCCTGTTCTGTGAGCTTGTGTGGCCTACCACTTCGCGGCTGAGCTGTTGTTGCTCCTAGATGTTTCCACTTCACAATAACAGCACTTACAGTTGACCGGGGCAGCTCTAGCAGGGCAGAAATTTGACGAACTGACTTGTTGGAAAGGTGGCATCCTATGATGGTGCCATGTTGAAAGTCACTGAGCTCTTCAGTATGGCCCATTCTACTGCCAATGTTTGTCTATGGAGATTGCATGGTTGTGTGCTTGATTAGATATACCTGTCAGCAATGGGTGTGGCTGAAACAGCTGAACCCACTAATTAGAAGGGGTGTCCGCATACTTTTGGTCATGTCAAAATAATGGAGCTAATACGTCATATATATATATATGTACATATATGTATCGAACCCCCTAACTTGAGGCAGCAAGGCACAGATAGAGTCCCACCACAGCGGTTGCTACACGACCTGTTAGCAACAAGTGTCACATGGCACACAAACACATTGTCTGTGCCTTGCTGCTCGCCAGTAAGGAGGCTTGTAGTCAAGAATATTAAAATTAATCAAAGAAGTACACTGACCCAATGACATGATGATGAGATAGGGTATTACAAGTTAGCTGTGGAGATGACATGCAATTTTAAACTGTCCACGTGGCTTGGTGCAAGTGTTTACTGACCCCTGCCAGAAGGAGGAGGGTATTATGCTCCCTTATGGACCGGGTATTTCTCATCAGTTTAAATGATCCACCAAAATGCAAGCACACAAAACGTACTCACCAGCACAACATGAGGTCTGTGAAAGTTTCCACAGTAGTGAAAAGGGCAAAGACGATCCAGTACATCATCCATCGTACCTGTAAAGATGACAAGAAAGATGGATTATAATCCTGGCCTGCTGTTCTGCATACACCTGTTTCGCCACAACGGCTGAGCTACAAAGTGAGCGTACAAGTCCAATACACACGCTATGCCTTCCCCCTTGCCTGATGAACCTTCAATGCACTGGTGGGAGAAATAGTCATGCAGAATGTGCGCAATTTCTGGAAACAACTCTTTGCAGCAACAACTCTGACAAATACAACTAAATAATTCAGAGAACACCTTACCCCCTTGCAGTCTTGAGAAAAAAGGACACGGGAAGGGTCTGTGAGTGGCAAATTTGATTGGTTGAGATGACATAAAATGCCGCAATATTTTGCCCAAGTACTGCTAAGCAGTTGTAAATAAGTTGAAAGTTGTAAAGACAATTTAAACACGATAAAGATTTTGAAAGTTGAAGAATTAATTTTTTTGGGAATTTTACCGCCGTTGAGAAGCAGCGTCTTTTACACCACATTATTTAACATGTTACATGAGTTTTTTTTGTGCCTGTTGTTTGTGTCCTTTATGATGCTTTTAAAAAGAGTAAGTTTCCTGTTTGGGATGATTTTAAATATGGTTTGACTGCCAGACATGGAGACAGAGTAAAAAATCTCACTTCTGTCTGGACATGTGCGAATGGGATGAATTCAGAGCCAAAGTACTGTTAAACGGCAGGTTAGTTTCCGATTCATGTTCCGATTCGTGTTCAAAATACAACAAAAAACAATTAATTTGTTCCTCGATCATAAACTGGCGTTTGTAGACGGACAGACAAAAGTGAACCAAATGCTTAACCCCACCTTTCGCAATGACTTCAGCGCACCTGAATGATTTTACGGGGTAGAATTTGATTATGCAGGACGGCATCGTGGCTCAAAACACACAGCAATTATTTTAAAAAGAAAGCGGTTCATTAAATAATACGGATGGGGATATGGGAAGCGACAATGGCAGTAAACATAAAGACAAACGGAACGGAGCGCTTATGGTACAAATAAATCTAGAGCTTTGAAGAAAGTCCGCTAGTCCAAAAAATACGTCTATTTTTATTTTTATTTTTTTTATTGCTATATTTTTCCTGAGATTTAGCTTTTGATATTATTGTTGTTGAAGAAATATTGAACAATGAACAATGAGAATCTATAAACACTGTTCACCACCAAGTGGGCTATGCAAGAGCGAGATTTCATGAGAATGTGACGTCACATGAGAATGTGTAGTGGTGCCAGCAAGTACGATGTCAGTGTCAGGCATGCGGCTGTCTCATTGAGAGAGCAAAGTGTAGGAAAAGCTTTTTCCAGATCCCAAATGCGGATAAATACCCAGAGAAGAAAGAGTTGGCAATGAAGTTGAATTCACCCCAGATCCACTTTTTTGAAATTCCGACTTCTTTCCTGGAGTCCTAGCAGTGTCCATGTGTTTTATACCTCTCCCACCCCTCCACCCCCTTCCCATGCCTCCTCCCCCCAAGCCCTCTCCCTCCCACAGATCTCCCGATGTCCCTGTTCTCCACTGTTGTACTTGTGTGCTTCCCTCTCTCTCCCCACCTTCTCTCCCGCTCCCTTTATCTTATGTTTTATGTGTCAGTTTGTCTTTTTGTGATTAATGTTAGCTCTTACACGAGCCTCGATCTTGTGTACAACAAAAAGAGAAAAAGTGACGTCACAGCATAGGAACTGGTCATTCTGTTGACAAATGTTCTTTTGGAAGGCACACAATAGTTTCAAACGTCACTTCGAGCCTCGGCGTTTTCAAAATCAGCAACAAAGACAGGCTGATCTATTAGGATACGACGTGAAGAAGGAAACATTGGGAGAAGATGCGTATCCATATGTTTTTTTTATTTTGATGTACCATACTGTACAGGGCGTAGGTGCTGCCAAAGCAGATTCTTGGCAAGTGTCAAACTATGTAGTTTGCCATTGCCTCCCCAATGTTTTGTCCGTGCTCTATCCATTTTAAATGACGAGCCTCAGGCAAGGAAGCAGAGCACGCACCATTTTAAAAGTCTTTGGCGTGACTCGACAAGGGTTCAAATCACAGACATCCCAGAGTCACAGTGGACGCGCTCACCATTACACCACCGAGTTTGGTGTATACGGTCGCAAATACATACAAGTCAGGAGATGACGATGGTTCACGAGCGAGCGGTATTCAATGACAAAGGGCAAAACCGACATTGAAAATATATAAATAGGAATGTATTATCTGTTACGAGACTAGTTAGCTACACAATACCGAAAATTTGGTTCGATTCTGACAACTTTGAAAATTTGACCTTTGTGACCTTGAAATGTCAAAACGAAGGTTACTGACCTTGAAATGAGATAGAAAATAATGTATAACAAGTCAGGAGACGACGATGCTTCACGAGCGGGCGGTATTCAATGACAAAGGACGGACTATAACCCAAACAGGCCCGGAGAGGCCAGGCCTGGAAATGTCAAAACGAAGGTTACTGACCTTGAAATGAGATAGAAAATAATGTATAATCAGTTATGAGGTTAGTTAGCTACACAATACCAAAAATTCGGTGAAAAATGAAATGAATAAATAAATAAATAAATAAATAAATAAATTTTAAAAATGAAAATAATAATAATAATAACATGAAAAATCGAGCTCCGTGGGGCTAGATACATGACATTGGCCTAACCAAATATCGAAACCCCTGTCAGATTCCACCAAACCCCTCGGAGAAGATGTAGCTTGAACTCGATTACCCCCTAAAAATACATCTTTTTCGGGCGTGGCTCCGCCCACAATGGGCGCAATACGCCCACTCTTGGCAGGACACAACTAGATCATGATATCAACCTCCCACCTAAGTTTCATCAAGATCGGATGATATCATCAGAGTAGTTATGCTGTGGACACACACACACACACACACACACACACACACACACACACACACACACACACACACACACACACACACACACACACACACACACACACACACACACACACACACACGACGAATATAGTGGTCACTTGATAACTCGTGAACCAATAACAGAGGATACTGTCTGTCTGTACCCCAAGAAACAGACCGTTTATGATGTCTTGGCCAACCTTTGGCACCAACGATGGTGTGACGTGGCAGGCGTTTTCAGCTGTTGCACCATGTGTTGTTCAAATCAGTGTCATCTAAAAACGGCTGCAACAGCTTCTCAAAGCAAATACAAGGGAATGCAGCTGTAAATCCCCTCATTTAATGTCTTAATGAATGCAACAGACGCTCAATACAGCTGGGATAAAGTGATCCTATCAAGCAAGGAATGCACAAAATTACTCGGGTGATTTTTGAGAAAGAAACCCAAAGCTACGTGACCCACGAGAGTTACACGATGAGTTACGAGTTACAAAAAGTTTCGACTCGGACACCCCCTCCAACGTGAGGCTCAAAATATATACGGTGCACCTTTCCTTCGATGGCCAATGTTAATGTCGATGGTCGACACGAACTGAAAGCTTTTTCTCACGACTTTGCAGAACCTAGGGATGTTTTGAACAAGCGATTTATTACCAAAACACACGTTGTGCAAATCCTGTAATGCAGCTCCTAATAAAAAGTGACTCAGCCTGCACCAATAGCTCTGATTTGTGCCAATCAACCGTGCCAATTCAATCGGCACCTCTCCCTGCTCTTATTTACATTGCAAAAATGAAGCTGCACAATGTTCTACTTTTCTTGGAGCCAAACCGAGGACAAAGCTGCTCGATTGTGCTAAAAACAAAACGGACTATTCCAGTGCAACCCTCGATTGCCTTTTGTGCACATTGTCCAGAATGGTTAATGTTTAGATAACAGCTGGTTGTGAGGAAAACAAACCAATTACACTTAAAACCAGACAGAATTTAACAATGCAGAGCCTCATCGGCATATATAGATTACAGCATATCTTAGAATGAATGATATATATTAAAGCAGGTCTGCATGAAGTTAACTTCTCTAATTTCAAGTTTTATTAAGTAATATAAGATGCAACACAAACAGGCCAAGATATTGTCGTAGTCACACAATTCGTTTCAGTTACTTGGCACGAGTCCGGAGAGTAGTCTCAAAGCGACAAAAATGGTCAACCGGGTCGAAGACCCCATAGCCAGATCAAGTGTCCACTAGTCACAATACCGTAATGATTGGGGTCTCTGAACTACACTAATTAGCACGACACATCCCACCATAATTAGGCCAAGCAAAGTCGGAGACCTGTGACTGGATGTGTGGTGTTTAACTGCCAATGGCAATTAAACCTCAACGGTCTTTCCGAATTACCTAATGAGGGACCACAATGACATGAATTTACCCAAAGACCAGGTATATTTAATGATGATAATTATTACATGGCGGAGGGAATTCAAAAGAAGCAACACAACAAATGATTTATACAACTAATCCTTTACCAACTACTGAATACGCACCCAAGATACCAATGATGAACAGAGATCTTTAATTATCTAAGCCTGTTGTTGTGTCTGGTCAAGTACACCATGAGAGATAGACAGAGGGAATCTACAAGACAAGAGATACTGGGACAAACTTGGCAGTGTTGTGCAACAGTCCGCAGTCTGTTCGGTTTTACGGCAGGGTGAACATCCCACCACCTCAGTGCCGAGGAGAGGGCGTGGCTCTGGCCCGCTGGGGCGTGGTTTGGCTCACCACGAGTAGGTGAGAAGCATAGTTTCCTCTGCACCGACTCTAGAGATCTCTCTTACTTCCACGGTCGCTCCGGGCTGATAACATTGGGCCTTCACCCACTCCACGACATCACCAGACTCCGCCCACTCCACGCCCATTGGCCATGCAAGCGTCACTCACAGTGGCCCTGCTGGTCACTCTGAAGCTCCCCGACAGCCGATTCATACCTGGATTGGCAACTTTTGTGGCGCGTAATGCCACTATTCTACAACAACAACAACAACAACAACAACATGCATTTTAAAGGCCATTTTCCCTACTAGAACGGGGGTTAGCCTTGCGGTCCCCATGACAATCTTCTCCATTTTGCCCTATTTTCTGCATCTCTCCTTGTTAACCCCCTTGCCCGCATTTCTTCTTCCACCATCTTTAGCCAAGTCTTTCTCCGTCCTCCCCGTCCTCCACTTCCTTCTACATTCATTTCCATCACTCTTCTCAACCAGTCACTTTCATCCTTCCTCAACACATGACCAAACCATCTCAACCTGTTCCTCTTCACAGCATCAATCACAGGCTCTATTCCCATCATCTTTCGCAATTCATCATTTGTCTTCCTCTCTCTCAACGATACGCCGCACATCCGTCGAACCACTCGCATTTCCACCCTTTCCAACCTTCGTTGCTGCTCTACGTTCATTACCCATGTCTCGCTCCCATAAATCATAACACTTCTCACACATGCAGCATACACCTTTCCCTTCAGCTTCAACAACACTCCCCTCATCATCAGCACGCCACTCAGTTCCCGAAACGTCTTCCATGCACATCTCACTCTCGCAACCATTGCCGAGTCTGATCCACCTTCTCCATTCAGCATGTCTCCGAGGTAGCAAAATGTTTTCACACCTTCCAACTTCATGCCGTCTCCAAGATCCAACTCAACATTTCCTCCATCTGCAGCTCCCTCTGTGCACACCTGACATTTGAATGTAGCTGCCACACTGGTTAATGACCCTCTCAGACCACTACATTTTTGATGAACCCATTTAGCGCACATTGTAAATTGAATGGAGTTCACTCTGACACCCTTCCTACACACAGCACAGGGCCACTTCCCAGTTCTTTCCACCTCACCACATGCTTTACCACTTGCCATCACCTTCGTCTTTCCGATATTCACCTTCAGACCTTTTGTCTCCATACATTCCTTCCACTTGTTCATCTTTTCCTTCAGTCCATCCATACTTTCCGCAATCAACACCAGATCATCTGCATACAACAACTCCCACGGTAAACCCTCCTTTACGTTCTGAGCCAGCACCTCCATCACAGCTACAAATAGTAGTGGACTTAGTACCGACCCCTGATGCACTCCCACCTTCACCTCAAACTCACCACTGTTCCCGTCCTTCGTCCTTACAGCTGTGCGCGCTCTTTTGTGCATTGCCATCACTACTCTGATCAACCATTCCTCCACTCCTAACTTCCTCAATTCCCATGTCAATACTTTGCGTGGAACCCTATCGAATGCTTTCTCCAGATCAACAAACCCAAGAAACAACTTCTTCCTATTCTCCATGTACTTCTCCTGCAACTGCCTCACAATGAAAAGCGCGTCTGTCGTTCCTCTTCCTGGCATAAATCCAAACTGCATTTCGTTGATCTTCACTTTCTTCCTTATCCTCCTCTCCAACACCCTTTCCAATACCTTTATTCCATGCTCCAATAACTTTATCGCTCGGTATGAGCCACACTCCAGAGGGTCACCTTTCCCCTTGTATAGAGGGACGAGGGTACTCAGTTCCCAATCCACTGGAATGCGGCCTTCTTTCACCACCAGATTACAGATCTCTGTCATTCTCTTCACACCCCAACTTCCTGCTGCCTTCAACATATCTCCCACAACTCCCGTCGGCCCTCCCGCTTTTCTGCCCTTCATTGCTTTTATCGCTTCCTCAACTTCCTTCTCAGTTATCTTCTCTGCCGGTCCTAAAACTGGGTTACTCTCTATGTTGCCATCCCATTCATTCTCTGTATTCAACAGCATTTCCATATATCTTTTCCATCTTCCTTTAATTCAATCTGGGTCGACAACGATTTGTCCCACTTCATCCTTCAAGCAACTCACCCCCATCACATCACACCTCTCTTTCGCTATCTGCTTTGCAATCCTGAATACTGCTTTCTGACCCTCTTCCGAATCCAAGCGTTCTCCGAACATTTTCCTACATGCCTCCTGCACCTTTGCTACCTCTTTCTTTGCAGCCTTCCTGGCTGCCTTATAACTTTCATGCTCTGCTGTTTCTGCTCCCGTACCCTTCGCCTTCTGCCACTCCTTGAACTTCTTCCTCTAGTCGTCAATCCTCTTTCCAACTTCATCATCCCACCACCATGTTTCCGAGTGCCTCGGTGGTCCTTTTGTCCATCCACATACCTCACCAACGGCTCCCAACAGACTGGCTTTCATTGACATCCAACCACTTTCAAGCTCAACCACATCATCCTCGACCCTACTCAGCCTCTCTTTTAATGCCTCCCTTACTGTCACCTCTTTCAACCTCCACACCTTCATTCTCGGTTGGTACTTCACCCGCCGAGCTCTCCTTGCACCTTTCACCCTTATGACGCAGACAACCAAGTGGTGCTGTGAAACAGCCTCCTCCCCCGGGATCACCTTTGTGTCCCGGAGGTGCCCCCTATCTCGCCTACGCACCATCAGGTAGTCAACGGTTGTCGTCGACCCACCTGACATGTATGTAACAAGCTTATTACTTGCAAAATCGAAGATTTTTCAAGTATATTGGTCGGTTGTGTTTGTGACTCTGTCTGTCTGTTTGTTTGTTTGCTTGTTTGTTACTTGCAAAATCGAAGATTTTACAAGTATATTGGTCGGTTGTGTTTGTGACTCTGTCTGTCTGTTTGTTTGTTTGCTTGTTTGTCACCGGCCTACAGGTCACAATTTTCAACCGATCTTCACCAAACTTCACCAAGTGGTAGAGTTGGTCAAATGCCAGAAGCCTATTGTTTTTGGGGTCAATAGGTCAAAAGGTCAACATAAGCCAAAGGTCACCAACTTTGCTAAATTTCTAAAATCCTCAATTTTCATCCGATTGACTTGAAATTTTAAGACCACTTGCATATCTGGTCATTGAATTCAACCACCAAGAATTTTTGAGGTCAACATAGGCCCTCTCTCAGATCTCTCGATGTCTCCATGTCTCTCGGTCCCTGCTCTCAAATGTTGTGTTTGTGTCCTTCCCCCTCTCTCCCCATCTTGTCTACCGCTCCCTATGTTATATGTTTTATGTGTCGGTTTGTCTTTCTGTGTGATTAATGTTCGCTCTTTCACGAGCCTCGAACTTGTATACAATACAAAAAAAAAAAAAAAAAAAAAAAAAATGGTCAACATAGGCCAAATTTCTAAAATCCTCAATTTTCATCCAATTGACTTGAAATTTGGAGAGGACTTGCATTGAATTCAACCACCAAGTATTCTTGAGGTCAACATAGGCCAAATGGTCAACATAGGCCAAATTTCTAAAATCCTCAATTTTCATCCAATTGACTTGAAATTTGAAAAGGACTTGCATAGCTCGTCACTGAATTCAACCACAAATTATATTTTAGGTGAACATAGGTCAAAAGGTCAACATAGGCCAAATTTCTAAAATCCTCAATTTTCATCCAATTGACTTGAAATTTGAAGAGGGCTTGCATATCTGGTCAGTGAATTCAGCCACCAAGTATCTTTGAGGTCAACATAGGCCAAAAGGTCAACATAGGCCAAATTTCTAAAATCCTCAATTTTCATCCAATTGACATGAAATTTGAAGAGGACTTGCATATCTGGTCACTGAATTCAACCACCAAGTATTTTTGAGGTCACCATAGGCCATCATGTCACATTGAAAACTTTTGGGGGAGGGCGTATTTTGCAAGTATCGTGCTACGCATGACGTTTTCTTGTTTGTTTGTTTGTTTGTTTGTTTGTCACCGGCCTACAGGTCACAATTTTCAACCGATCTTCACCAAACTTCACCAAGTGGTAGAGTTGGTCAAATGCCAGAAGCCTATTGTTTTTGGGGTCAATAGGTCAAAAGGTCAACATAGGCCAAAGGTCACCAACTTTGCTAAATTTCTAAAATCCTCAATTTTCATCCGATTGACTTGAAATTTGAAGACCACTTGCATATCTGGTCATTGAATTCAACCACCAAGAATTTTTGAGGTCAACATAGGCCAAATGGTCAACATAGGCCAAATTTCTAAAATCCTCAATTTTCATCCAATTGACTTGAAATTTGGAGAGGACTTGCATTGAATTCAACCACCAAGTATTCTTGAGGTCAACATAGGCCAAATGGTCAACATAGGCCAAATTTCTAAAATCCCCAATTTTCATCCAATTGACTTGAAATTTGAAAAGGACTTGCATATCTCGTCACTGAATTCAACCACAAATTATATTTTAGGTGAACATAGGTCAAAAGGTCAACATAGGCCAAATTTCTAAAATCCTCAATTTTCATCCAATTGACTTGAAATTTGAAGAGGACTTGCATATCTGGTCAGTGAATTCAACCACCAAGTATCTTTGAGGTCAACATAGGCCAAAAGGTCAACATAGGCCAAATTTCTAAAATCCTCAATTTTCATCCAATTGACATGAAATTTGAAGAGGACTTGCATATCTGGTCACTGAATTCAACCACCAAGTATTTTTGAGGTCACCATAGGCCATCATGTCACATTGAAAACTTTTGGGGGAGGGCGTATTTTGCAAGTATCGTGCTACGCATGACGTTTTCTTGTTTGTTTGTTTGTTTGTTTGTTTGTTTGTCACCGGCCTACAGGTCACAATTTTCAACCGATCTTCACCAAGCTTCACCAAGTGGTAGAGTTGGTCAAATGCCAGAAGCCTATTGTTTTTGGGGTCAATAGGTCAAAAGGTCAACATAGGCCAAAGGTCACCAACTTTGCTAAATTTCTAAAATCCTCAATTTTCATCCGATTGACTTGAAATTTGAAGACCACTTGCATATCTGGTCATTGAATTCAACCACCAAGAATTTTTGAGGTCAACATAGGCCAAATGGTCAACATAGGCCAAATTTCTAAAATCCTCAATTTTCATCCAATTGACTTGAAATTTGGAGAGGACTTGCATTGAATTCAACCACCAAGTATTCTTGAGGTCAACCAACATAGGCCAAATGGTCAACATAGGCCAAATTTCTAAAATCCTCAATTTTCATCCAATTGACTTGAAATTTGAAAAGGACTTGCATATCTCGTCACTGAATTCAACCACAAATTATATTTTAGGTGAACATAGGTCAAAAGGTCAACATAGGCCAAATTTCTAAAATCCTCAATTTTCATCCAATTGACTTGAAATTTGAAGAGGACTTGCATATCTGGTCAGTGAATTCAACCACCAAGTATCTTTGAGGTCAACATAGGCCAAAAGGTCAACATAGGCCAAATTTCTAAAATCCTCAATTTTCATCCAATTGACATGAAATTTGAAGAGGACTTGCATATCTGGTCACTGAATTCAACCACCAAGTATTTTTGAGGTCACCATAGGCCATCATGTCACATTGAAAACTTTTGGGGGAGGGCGGATTTTGCAAGTATCGTGCTACGCATGACGTTTTCTTGTTACTTGCAAAATCGAAGATTTTACAAGTATATTGGTCGGTTGTGTTTGTGACTGTCTGTCTGTTTGTTTGTTTGCTTGTTTGTTTGTTTGTTTGTTTGTCACCGGCCTACAGGTCACAATTTTCAACCGATCTTCACCAAACTTCACCAAGTGGTAGAGTTGGTCAAATGCCAGAAGCCTATTGTTTTTGGGGTCAATAGGTCAAAAGGTCAACATAGGCCAAAGGTCACCAACTTTGCTAAATTTCTAAAATCCTCAATTTTCATCCGATTGACTTGAAATTTGAAGACCACTTGCATATCTGGTCATTGAATTCAACCACCAAGAATTTTTGAGGTCAACATAGGACAAATGGTCAACATAGGCCAAATTTCTAAAATCCTCAATTTTCATCCAATTGACTTGAAATTTGGAGAGGACTTGCATTCCCGTTCAGGCTGGAGTTCCCCAAGGCAGTGTGCTGGGCCCTGTGCTTTTTCTGGTCTTTATCAATGATCTCTCCGACTCTCTGGAAAATCCTCTGTATCTCTTTGCTGATGACTCCACTCTCTGCCGCTCCATTCCTCTTCCCTCGGATCGGCAGTCTGCAGCCTCCTCACTCTCTGAAGACCTGGACAAAATCACAGACTGGTCAAACATGTGGAACATGTCTTTCAATCCTGACAAATCTCACACTCTTACTATGTCTCTCCGAAAAGATCGACTGGACAACCCTCCCATCTACTTTCTCAACAATCCTCTCCAAGAAGTTCTGTCGCTCAAGCTTTTGGGTCTCACCATCTGCCATGATCTTTCTTGGGAAACCCACATTTCCAAGCTGGCCTCCAAAGCCAGTCGCCGACTGGGCATCCTCCGTCGTGCGAAGTCCTTCTTTGGCACACCTGAGCTCCTCACCACATACAAGGCTTTCATCCGCAGCTCAATGGAATACTGTTCTCCCCTATGGGCTGGTGCTCCTGCCTCACACCTGGCTCGGCTTCACGCTGTTGAATCCAAAGCTTTCAGAATCATTGGAATCTCCCGCGATGAAGCTATCTCTGAGGGCCTTTCACTCACTCACCGCAGGCAGGTAGGTGGTCTTTCTGTCTTCGACCGACTCCTCTCCGGCCTTGCTCCCCCAGCTCTCTCTGTGCTCTGTCCCCCAAATATTCCTGCAGGTCGCACAAGATCTGCCAGCCACCCTCTGATGGTTAAAATGCCGAAATCTCAGCTCTCTGCTCACCTTCACTCTTTCATTCCTCTTTTCTCCCGCCTCTGGAACAAACTCCCACACTCACTTCAATCACACTCCTCCCTCCAGGTCTTCAAAACAGCTGTTCACCACCATCTCTTATCTTCCCCCATCCAAAACCTTGATCTTTTCTACCCCCACTAATTCACCCCAGATCCACCTTGTTTGAAATTCCAACTTCTTTCCTGGAAGTCTTGGCAGTGTCCATATGTTTTATACCTCTCCCACCCCCCCCCCCCCCCCTTCCCATGCCTTCCCCCCAAAGCCCTCTCCCTCCCACAGTTCTCTCGATGTCTCCATGTCTCTCGGTCCCTGCTCTCAAATGTTGTGTTTGTGTCCTTCCCCCTCTCTCCCCATCTTGTCTACCGCTCCCGATGTTATTTGTTTTGTGTCTGTTTGTCTTTCTGTGTGATTAATGTTCGCTCTTTCACGAGCCTCGATCTTGTATACAAAAAAAAAAAAAA
This sequence comes from Myxine glutinosa, assembly GCF_964187855.1. Lineage (NCBI taxonomy): Eukaryota > Metazoa > Chordata > Myxini > Myxiniformes > Myxinidae > Myxine > Myxine glutinosa. Next base: position 247,171,851 of record NC_136262.1, read on the forward strand.
AAAAAAAAAATTTGAATTCAACCACCAAGTATTCTTGAGGTCAACAACATAGGCCAAATGGTCAACATAGGCCAAATTTCTAAAATCCTCAATTTTCATCCAATTGACTTGAAATTTGAAAAGGACTTGCATATCTCGTCACTGAATTCAACCACAAATTATATTTTAGGTGAACATAGGTCAAAAGGTCAACATAGGCCAAATTTCTAAAATCCTCAATTTTCATCCAATTGACTTGAAATTTGAAGAGGACTTGCATATCTGGTCAGTGAATTCAACCACCAAGTATCTTTGAGGTCAACATAGGCCAAAAGGTCAACATAGGCCAAATTTCTAAAATCCTCAATTTTCATCCAATTGACATGAAATTTGAAGAGGACTTGCATATCTGGTCACTGAATTCAACCACCAAGTATTTTTGAGGTCACCATAGGCCATCATGGCACATTGAAAACTTTTGGGGGAGGGCGTATTTTGCAAGTATCGTGCTACGCATGACGTTTTCTTGTTACTTGCAAAATCGAAGATTTTTCAAGTATATTGGTCGGTTGTGTTTGTGACTGTCTGTCTGTCACCGGCCTACAGGTCACAATTTTCAACCAAACTTCACCAAGTGGTAGAGTTGGTCAAATGCCAGAAGCCTATTGTTTATGGGGTCAATAGGTCAAAAGGTCAACATAGGCCAAAGGTCACCAACTTTGCTAAATTTCTAAAATCCTCAATTTTCATCCGATTGACTTGAAATATGAAGACCACTTGCATATCTGGTCATTGAATTCAACCACCAATAATTTTTAGATCAACATAGGCCAAATGGTCAACATAGGCCAAATTTCTAAAATCCTCAATTTTCATCCAATTGACTTGAAATTTGGAGAGGACTTGCACATCTTGTCACTGAATTCAACCACCAAGTATTCTTGAGGTCAACATAGGCCAAATGGTCAACATAGGCCAAATTTCTAAAATCCTCAAATTTCATCCAATTGACTTGAAATTTGAAAAGGACTTGCATATCTCATCACTGAATTCAACCACTAATTATATTTTAGGTGAACATAGGCCAAAAGGTCAACATAGGCCAAATTTCTAAAATCCTCAATTTTCATCCAATTGACTTGAAATTTGAAGAGGACTTGCATATCTGGTCACTGAATTCAACCACCAAGTATTATTGGTCAACTTAGGCCAAAAGGTCAACATAGGCCAAATTTCTAAAATCCTCAATTTTCATCCAATTGACTTGAAATTTGAAGACCACTTGCATATCTGGTCACTGAATTCAACCACCAAGTATTTTTGAGGTCAACATAGGCCAAATGGTCAACATAGGCCAAATTTCTAAAATCCTCAATTTTCATCCAATTGACTTGAAATTTGAAGAGGACTTGCATATCTGGTCACTGACTTCAACCACCAAATGTTCTTGAGGTCAACATAGGCCAAAAGGTCAACATGGGCCAAATTTCTAAAATCGTCACTTTTCATCCTGTTGACCCGAGCTTTGATCAAGATTGTAAATTTAAATCTTCATGAAATGGACAATTTGCTGTATCAATGGTAAACTTTTGGGGGAGGGCGTATTTTGCAAGTATCGTGCTACGCATGACGTTTTCTTGTTTGTTTGTTTGTTTGTCACCGGCCTACAGGTCACAATTTTCAACCGATCTTCACCAAACTTCACCAAGTGGTAGAGTTGGTCAAATGCCAGAAGCCTATTGTTTTTGGGGTCAATAGGTCAAAAGGTCAACATAGGCCAAAGGTCACCAACTTTGCTAAATTTCTAAAATCCTCAATTTTCATCCGATTGACTTGAAATTTGAAGACCACTTGCATATCTGGTCATTGAATTCAACCACCAAGAATTTTTGAGGTCAACATAGGCCAAATGGTCAACATAGGCCAAATTTCTAAAATCCTCAATTTTCATCCAATTGACTTGAAATTTGGAGAGGACTTGCATTGAATTCAACCACCAAGTATTCTTGAGGTCAACATAGGCCAAATGGTCAACATAGGCCAAATTTCTAAAATCCTCAATTTTCATCCAATTGACTTGAAATTTGAAAAGGACTTCCATATCTCATCACTGAATTCAACCACAAATTATATTTTCGGTGAACATAGGTCAAAAGGTCAACATAGGCCAAATTTCTAAAATCCTCAATTTTCATCCAATTGACTTGAAATTTGAAGAGGACTTGTATATCTGGTCAGTGAATTCAACCACCAAGTATCTTTGAGGTCAACATAGGCCAAAAGGTCAACATAGGCCAAATTTCTAAAATCCTCAATTTTCATCCAATTGACATGAAATTTGAAGAGGACTTGCATATCTGGTCACTGAATTCAACCACCAAGTATTTTTGAGGTCACCATAGGCCATCATGTCACATTGAAAACTTTTGGGGGAGGGCGGATTTTGCAAGTATCGTGCTACGCATGACGTTTTCTTGTTACTTGCAAAATCGAAGATTTTTCAAGTATATTGGTCGGTTGTGTTTGTGACTGTCTGTCTGTTTGTTTGTTTGCTTGTTACTTGCAAAATCGAAGATTTTTCAAGTATACACAAAGAATTAAGTTAAGCACCCCCCCCGTTTTTTTACAACCTCGCACATTACAAGTTTGTTGTCGTCAAAACAGTGTAATATACCCATGATATTGCTATATTTTCTGGAGAAGTGATATTATGGTCACATAAAAACATAACAATCATGCCGTTTTCAATATTTTATTCTGAATAATTTAAGGTGAAAATTTTTGGGAATTTTAGGCATATTTTCACCTCGATTTAAGTATGGAGCTATAGGTCCATCACGGACAGTGTGGATGACGTTTATGTTTTCTAACGTACAGTCATTGTTCTGAGAAGACCTCTAGCGATCTTTGCGTCAATCACGACCACGTGGATGATAACACGTGCTGCACGAGCGATGGGCGTCACAGATGAGTGCACTCATCTGCATTTCATCAATGGATAATTGCTAATGTCATACCAATCATTATTTGATCTCACATACCTTAGAATATATGCCAATGTATACATATACACAAAGAATATATATTAGGGGGTGCTTAACTTAATTCTTTGTGTAGGGGGTGCTTAACTTAATTCTTTGTGTATATATTGGTCGGTTGTGTTTGTGACTCTGTCTGTCTGTTTGTTTGTTTGCTTGTTACTTGCAAAATCGAAGATTTTTCAAGTATATTGGTCGGTTGTGTTTGTGACTCTATCTGTTTGTTACTTGCAAAATCGAAGATTTTTCAAGTATATTGGTCGGTTGTGTTTGTGACTCTGTCTGTCTGTTTGTTTGCTTGTTTGTTTGTTTGTTTGTCACCGGCCTACAGGTCACAATTTTCAACCGATCTTCACCAAACTTCACCAAGTGGTAGAGTTGTTCAAATGCCAGAAGCCTATTGTTTTTGGGGTTAATAGGTCAAAAGGTCAACATAGGCCAAAGGTCACCAACTTTGCTAAATTTCTAAAATCCTCAATTTTCATCCGATTGACTTGAAATTTGAAGACCACTTGCATATCTGGTCATTGAATTCAACCACCAAGAATTTTTGAGGTCAACATAGGCCAAATGGTCAACATAGGCCAAATTTCTAAAATCCTCAATTTTCATCCAATTGACTTGAAATTTGGAGAGGACTTGCATTGAATTCAACCACCAAGTATTCTTGAGGTCAACATAGGCCAAATGGTCAACATAGGCCAAATTTCTAAAATCCTCAATTTTCATCCAATTGACTTGAAATTTGAAAAGGACTTGCATATCTCGTCACTGAATTCAACCACAAATTATATTTTAGGTGAACATAGGTCAAAAGGTCAACATAGGCCAAATTTCTAAAATCCTCAATTTTCATCCAATTGACTTGAAATTTGAAGAGGACTTGCATATCTGGTCAGTGAATTCAACCACCAAGTATCTTTGAGGTCAACATAGGCCAAAAGATCAACATAAGCCAAATTTCTAAAATCCTCAATTTTCATCCAATTGACATGAAATTTGAAGAGGACTTGCATATCTGGTCACTGACTTCAACCACCAAGTATTTTTGAGGTCACCATAGGCCATCATGTCACATTGAAAACTTTTGGGGGAGGGCGTATTTTGCAAGTATCGTGCTACGCATGACGTTTTCTTGTTTGTTTGTTTGTTTGTTTGTTTGTCACCGGCCTACAGGTCACAATTTTCAACCGATCTTCACCAAACTTCACCAAGTGGTAGAGTTGGTCAAATGCCAGAAGCCTATTGTTTTGGGGTCAATAGGTCAAAAGGTCAACATAGCCCAAAGGTCACCAACTTTGCTAAATTTCTAAAATCCTCAATTTTCATCCGATTGACTTGAAATTTGAAGACCACTTGCATATCTGGTCATTGAATTCAACCACCAAGAATTTTTAGGTCAACATAAGCCAAATGGTCAACATAGGCCAAATTTCTAAAATCCTCAATTTTCATCCAATTGACTTGAAATTTGGAAAGGACTTGCACATCTTGTCACTGAATTCAAACACCAAGTATTCTTGAGGTCAACATAGGCCAAATGGTCAACATAGGCCAAATTTCTAAAATCCTCAAATTTCATCCAATTGACTTGAAATTTGAAAAGGACTTGCATATCTCATCACTGAATTCAACCACTAATTATATTTTAGGTGAACATAGGCCAAAAGGTCAACATAGGCCAAATTTCTAAAATCCTCAATTTTCATCCAATTGACTTGAAATTTGAAGACCACTTGCATATCTGGTCACTGAATTCAACCACCAAGTATTTTTGAGGTCAACATAGGCCAAATGGTCAACATAGGCCAAATTTCTAAAATCCTCAATTTTCATCCAATTGACTTGAAATTTGAAGAGGACTTGCATATCTGGTCACTGACTTCAACCACCAAGTGTTCTTGAGGTCAACATAGGCCAAAAGGTCAACATGGGCCAAATTTCTAAAATCGTCACTTTTCATCCTGTTGACCCGAGCTTTGATCAAGATTGTAAATTTAAATCTTCATGAAATGGACAATTTGCTGTATCAATGGTAAACTTTTGGGGGAGGGCGTATTTTGCAAGTATCGTGCTACGCATGACGTTTTCTTGTTACATGCAAAATCGAAGATTTTACAATTATATTGGTCGGTTGTGTTTGTGACTCTGTCTGTTTGTTTGTTTGCTTGTTTGTTTGTCACCGGCCTACAGGTCACAATTTTCAACCGATCTTCACCAAACTTCACCAAGTGGTAGAGTTGGTCAAATGCCAGAAGCCTATTGTTTTTGGGGTCAATAGGTCAAAAGGTCAACATAGGCCAAAGGTCACCAACTTTGCTAAATTTCTAAAATCCTCAATTTTCATCCGATTGACTTGAAATTTGAAGAGGACTTGCATATCTGGTCACTGAATTCAACCACCAAGTATTTTTGAGGTCACCATAGGCCATCATGTCACATTGAAAACTTTTGGGGGAGGGCGTATTTTGCAAGTATCGTGCTACGCATGACGTTTTCTTGTTACTTGCAAAATCGAAGATTTTTCAAGTATATTGGTCGGTTGTGTTTGTGACTCTATCTGTCTGTTTGTTTGTTTGTTTGTTTGTTTGTTTGTCACCGGCCTACAGGTCACAATTTTCAACCGATCTTCACCAAACTTCACCAAGTGGTAGAGTTGGTCAAATGCCAGAAGCCTATTGTTTTTGGGGTCAATAGGTCAAAAGGTCAACATAGGCCAAAGGTCACCAACTTTGCTAAATTTCTAAAATCCTCAATTTTCATCCAATTGACTTGAAATTTGAAGACCACCTGCATATCTGGTCACTGAATTCAACCACCAAGCATTTTTGAGGTCAACATAGGCCAAATGGTCAACATAGGCCAAATTTCTAAAATCCTCAATTTTCATCCAATTGACTTGAAATTTGAAAAGGACTTGCATATCTCGTCACTGAATTCAACCACAAATTATATTTTAGGTGAACATAGGTCAAAAGGTCAACATAGGCCAAATTTCTAAAATCCTCAATTTTCATCCAATTGACTTGAAATTTGAAGAGGACTAGCATATCTCGTCACTGAATTCAACCACCTAGTATATTTGAGGTCAACATCGGAAGGTCAACATATGCCACATTTCTAAAATCCTATAATTTTCATCTAATTGATGTGAAATTTGAAGAGGACTTGCATATCTGGTTACTGAATTCAACCACCAAGTATTTTTGAGGTCACCATAGGCCAAAAGGTCAACATAGGCCAAATTTCTAAAATCCTCAATTTTCATCCAATTGACATGAAATTTGAAGAGGACTTGCATATCTGGTCACTGAATTCAACCACCAAGTATTTTTGAGGTCACCATAGGCCATCATGTCACATTGAAAACTTTTGGGGGAGGGCGTATTTTGCAAGTATCGTGCTACGCATGACGTTTTCTTGTTACTTGCAAAATCGAAGATTTTTCAAGTATATTGGTCGGTTGTGTTTGTGACTGTCTGTCTGTCACCGGCCTACAGGTCACAATTTTCAACCAAACTTCACCAAGTGGTAGAGTTGGTCAAATGCCAGAAGCCTATTGTTTTTGGGGTCAATAGGTCAAAAGGTCAACATAGGCCAAAGGTCACCAACTTTGCTAAATTTCTAAAATCCTCAATTTTCATCCGATTGACTTGAAATATGAAGACCACTTGCATATCTGGTCATTGAATTCAACCACCAAGAATTTTTAGATCAACATAGGCCAAATGGTCAACATAGGCCAAATTTCTAAAATCCTCAATTTTCATCCAATTGACTTGAAATTTGGAGAGGACTTGCACATCTTGTCACTGAATTCAACCACCAAGTATTCTTGAGGTCAACATAGGCCAAATGGTCAACATAGGCCAAATTTCTAAAATCCTCAAATTTCATCCAATTGACTTGAAATTTGAAAAGGACTTGCATATCTCATCACTGAATTCAACCACTAATTATATTTTAGGTGAACATAGGCCAAAAGGTCAACATAGGCCAAATTTCTAAAATCCTCAATTTTCATCCAATTGACTTGAAATTTGAAGAGGACTTGCATATCTGGTCACTGAATTCAACCACCAAGTATTATTGGTCAACTTAGGCCAAAAGGTCAACATAGGCCAAATTTCTAAAATCCTCAATTTTCATCCAATTGACTTGAAATTTGAAGAGGACTTGCATATCTGGTCACTGACTTCAACCACCAAGTGTTCTTGAGGTCAACATAGGCCAAAAGGTCAACATGGGCCAAATTTCTAAAATCGTCACTTTTCATCCTGTTGACCCGAGCTTTGATCAAGATTGTAAATTTAAATCTTCATGAAATGGACAATTTGCTGTATCAATGGTAAACTTTTGGGGGAGGGCGTATTTTGCAAGTATCGTGCTACGCATGACGTTTTCTTGTTTGTTTGTTTGTTTGTCACCGGCCTACAGGTCACAATTTTCAACCGATCTTCACCAAACTTCACCAAGTGGTAGAGTTGGTCAAATGCCAGAAGCCTATTGTTTTTGCGGTCAATAGGTCAAAAGGTCAACATAGGCCAAAGGTCACCAACTTTGCTAAATTTCTAAAATCCTCAATTTTCATCCGATTGACTTGAAATTTGAAGACCACTTGCATATCTGGTCATTGAATTCAACCACCAAGAATTTTTGAGGTCAACATAGGCCAAATGGTCAACATAGGCCAAATTTCTAAAATCCTCAATTTTCATCCAATTGACTTGAAATTTGGAGAGGACTTGCATTGAATTCAACCACCAAGTATTCTTGAGGTCAACATAGGCCAAATGGTCAACATAGGCCAAATTTCTAAAATCCTCAATTTTCATCCAATTGACTTGAAATTTGAAAAGGACTTCCATATCTCATCACTGAATTCAACCACAAATTATATTTTAGGTGAACATAGGTCAAAAGGTCAACATAGGCCAAATTTCTAAAATCCTCAATTTTCATCCAATTGACTTGAAATTTGAAGAGGACTTGCATATCTGGTCAGTGAATTCAACCACCAAGTATCTTTGAGGTCAACATAGGCCAAAAGGTCAACATAGGCCAAATTTCTAAAATCCTCAATTTTCATCCAATTGACTTGAAATTTGAAGAGGACTTGCATATCTGGTCACTGAATTCAACCACCAAGTATTTTTGAGGTCACCATAGGCCATCATGTCACATTGAAAACTTTTGGGGGAGGGCGGATTTTGCAAGTATCGTGCTACGCATGACGTTTTCTTGTTACTTGCAAAATCGAAGATTTTTCAAGTATATTGGTCGGTTGTGTTTGTGACTGTCTGTCTGTTTGTTTGTTTGCTTGTTACTTGCAAAATCGAAGATTTTTCAAGTATATTGGTCGGTTGTGTTTGTGACTCTGTCTGTCTGTTTGTTTGTTTGCTTGTTACTTGCAAAATCGAAGATTTTTCAAGTATATTGGTCGGTTGTGTTTGTGACTCTATCTGTTTGTTACTTGCAAAATCGAAGATTTTTCAAGTACTGTATATTGGTCGGTTGTGTTTGTGACTCTGTCTGTTTGTTTGCTTGTTTGTTTGTTTGTTTGTCACCGGCCTACAGGTCACAATTTTCAACCGATCTTCACCAAACTTCACCAAGTGGTAGAGTTGGTCAAATGCCAGAAGCCTATTGTTTTTGGGGTTAATAGGTCAAAAGGTCAACATAGGCCAAAGGTCACCAACTTTGCTAAATTTCTAAAATCCTCAATTTTCATCCGATTGACTTGAAATTTGAAGACCACTTGCATATCTGGTCATTGAATTCAACCACCAAGAATTTTTGAGGTCAACATAGGCCAAATGGTCAACATAGGCCAAATTTCTAAAATCCTCAATTTTCATCCAATTGACTTGAAATTTGGAGAGGACTTGCATTGAATTCAACCACCAAGTATTCTTGAGGTCAACATAGGCCAAATGGTCAACATAGGCCAAATTTCTAAAATCCTCAATTTTCATCCAATTGACTTGAAATTTGAAAAGGACTTGCATATCTCGTCACTGAATTCAACCACAAATTATATTTTAGGTGAACATAGGTCAAAAGGTCAACATAGGCCAAATTTCTAAAATCCTCAATTTTCATCCAATTGACTTGAAATTTGAAGAGGACTTGCATATCTGGTCAGTGAATTCAACCACCAAGTATCTTTGAGGTCAACATAGGCCAAAAGATCAACATAAGCCAAATTTCTAAAATCCTCAATTTTCATCCAATTGACATGAAATTTGAAGAGGACTTGCATATCTGGTCACTGACTTCAACCACCAAGTATTTTTGAGGTCACCATAGGCCATCATGTCACATTGAAAACTTTTGGGGGAGGGCGTATTTTGCAAGTATCGTGCTACGCATGACGTTTTCTTGTTTGTTTGTTTGTTTGTTTGTTTGTCACCGGCCTACAGGTCACAATTTTCAACCGATCTTCACCAAACTTCACCAAGTGGTAGAGTTGGTCAAATGCCAGAAGCCTATTGTTTTGGGGTCAATAGGTCAAAAGGTCAACATAGCCCAAAGGTCACCAACTTTGCTAAATTTCTAAAATCCTCAATTTTCATCCGATTGACTTGAAATTTGAAGACCACTTGCATATCTGGTCATTGAATTCAACCACCAAGAATTTTTAGGTCAACATAGGCCAAATGGTCAACATAGGCCAAATTTCTAAAATCCTCAATTTTCATCCAATTGACTTGAAATTTGGAGAGGACTTGCACATCTTGTCACTGAATTCAAACACCAAGTATTCTTGAGGTCAACATAGGCCAAATGGTCAACATAGGCCAAATTTCTAAAATCCTCAAATTTCATCCAATTGACTTGAAATTTGAAAAGGACTTGCATATCTCATCACTGAATTCAACCACTAATTATATTTTAGGTGAACATAGGCCAAAAGGTCAACATAGGCCAAATTTCTAAAATCCTCAATTTTCATCCAATTGACTTGAAATTTGAAGACCACTTGCATATCTGGTCACTGAATTCAACCACCAAGTATTTTTGAGGTCAACATAGGCCAAATGGTCAACATAGGCCAAATGGTCAACATAGGCCAAATTTCTAAAATCCTCAATTTTCATCCAATTGACTTGAAATTTGAAGAGGACTTGCATATCTGGTCACTGACTTCAACCACCAAGTGTTCTTGAGGTCAACATGGGCCAAATTTCTAAAATCGTCACTTTTCATCCTGTTGACCCGAGCTTTGATCAAGATTGTAAATTTAAATCTTCATGAAATGGACAATTTGCTGTATCAATGGTAAACTTTTGGGGGAGGGCGTATTTTGCAAGTATCGTGCTACGCATGACGTTTTCTTGTTACATGCAAAATCGAAGATTTTACAATTATATTGGTCGGTTGTGTTTGTGACTCTGTCTGTTTGTTTGTTTGCTTGTTTGTTTGTCACCGGCCTACAGGTCACAATTTTCAACCGATCTTCACCAAACTTCACCAAGTGGTAGAGTTGGTCAAATGCCAGAAGCCTATTGTTTTTGGGGTCAATAGGTCAAAAGGTCAACATAGGCCAAAGGTCACCAACTTTGCTAAATTTCTAAAATCCTCAATTTTCATCCGATTGACTTGAAATTTGAAGAGGACTTGCATATCTGGTCACTGAATTCAACCACCAAGTATTTTTGAGGTCACCATAGGCCATCATGTCACATTGAAAACTTTTGGGGGAGGGCGTATTTTGCAAGTATCGTGCTACGCATGACGTTTTCTTGTTACTTGCAAAATCGAAGATTTTTCAAGTATATTGGTCGGTTGTGTTTGTGACTATCTGTTTGTTTGTTTGTTTGTTTGGTTGTTTGTCACCGGCCTACAGGTCACAATTTTCAACCGATCTTCACCAAACTTCACCAAGTGGTAGAGTTGGTCAAATGCCAGAAGCCTATTGTTTTTGGGGTCAATAGGTCAAAAGGTCAACATAGGCCAAAGGTCACCAACTTTGCTAAATTTCTAAAATCCTCAATTTTCATCCAATTGACTTGAAATTTGAAGACCACCTGCATATCTGGTCACTGAATTCAACCACCAAGCATTTTTGAGGTCAACATAGGCCAAATGGTCAACATAGGCCAAATTTCTAAAATCCTCAATTTTCATCCAATTGACTTCAAATTTGAAAAGGACTTGCATATCTCGTCACTGAATTCAACCACAAATTATATTTTAGGTGAACATAGGTCAAAAGGTCAACATAGGCCAAATTTCTAAAATCCTCAATTTTCATCCAATTGACTTGAAATTTGAAGAGGACTTGCATATCTCGTCACTGAATTCAACCACCAAGTATTTTTGAGGTCACCATAGGCCAAAAGGTCAACATAGGCCATCATGTATCATTGGAAAACTTTTGGGGGAGGGTGGATTTTGCAAGTATCGTGCTACGCATGACGTTTTCTTGTTACTTGCAAAATCGAAGATTTTTCAAGTATATTGGTCGGTTGTGTTTGTGACTGTCTTTCTGTTTGTTTGTTTGCTTGTTTGTTTGTTTGTCACCGGCCTACAGGTCACAATTTTCAACCAAACTTCACCAAGTGGTAGAGTTGGTCAAATGCCAGAAGCCTATTGTTTTGGGGTCAATAGGTCAAAAGGTCAACATAGGCCAAAGGTCACCAACTTTGCTAAATTTCTAAAATCCTCAATTTTCATCCGATTGACTTGAAATTTGAAGACCACTTGCATATCTGGTCAATGAATTCAACCACCAAGAATTTTTGAGGTCAACATAGGCCAAATGGTCAACATAGGCCAAATTTCTAAAATCCTCAATTTTCATCCAATTGACTTGAAATTTGGAGAGGACTTGCACATCTGGTCACTGAATTCAACCACCAAGTATTTTTGAGGTCAAAATAGGCCAAATGGTCAACATAGGCCAAATTTCTAAAATCCTCAAATTTCATCCAATTGACTTGAAATTTGAAAAGGACTTGCATATCTCGTCACTGAATTCAACCACTAATTATATTTTAGATGAACATAGGCCAAAAGGTCAACATAGGCCAAATTTCTAAAATCCTCAATTTTCATCCAATTGACTTGAAATTTGAAGAGGACTTGCATATCTGGTCACTGAATTCAACCACCAAGTATTCTTGGTCAACTTAGGCCAAAAGGTCAACATAGGCCAAATTTCTAAAATCCTCAATTTTCATCCAATTGACTTGAAATTTGAAGAGGACTTGCATATCTGGTCACTGACTTCAACCACCAAGTGTTCTTGAGGTCAACATAGGCCAAAAGGTCAACATGGGCCAAATTTCTAAAATCGTCACTTTTCATCCTGTTGACCCGAGCTTTGATCAAGATTGTAAATTTAAATCTTCATGAAATGGACAATTTGCTGTATCAATGGTAAACTTTTGGGGGAGGGCGTATTTTGCAAGTATCGTGCTATGCATGACGTTTTCTTGTTTTTGTTTGTTTGTTTGTTTGTCACCAGCCTACAGGTCACAATTTTCAACCGATCTTCACCAAACTTCACCAAATGGTAGAGTTGGTCAAATGCCAGAAGCCTATTGTTTTGGGGTCAATAGGTCAAAAGGTCAACATAGGCCAAAGGTCACCAAATTTGCTAAATTTCTAAAATCCCCAATTTTCATCCGATTGACTTGACATTTGAAGACCTCTTGCATATCTGGTCACTGAATTCAACCACTAAGTAATTTTGAGGTCAACATAGGCCAAATGGTCAACATAGGCCAAATTTCTAAAATTCTCAATTTTCATCCAATTGACTTGAAATTTGGAGAGGACTTGCATTGAATTCAACCACCAAGTATTCTTGAGGTCAACATAGGCCAAATGGTCAACATAGGCCAAATTTCTAAAATCCTCAATTTTCATCCAATTGACTTGAAATTTGAAGAGGACTTGCATATCTGGTCACTGAATTCAACCACCAAGTATTTTTGAGGTCACCATAGGCCATCATGTCACATTGAAAACTTTTGGGGGAGGGCGTATTTTGCAAGTATCGTGCTACGCATGACGTTTTCTTGTTTGCTTGTTTGTTTGTTTGTTTGTCACCGGCCTACAGGTCACAATTTTCAACCGATCTTCACCAAACCTCACCAAATGGTAGAGTTGGTCAAATGCCAGAAGCCTATTGTTTTTAGGGTCAATAGGTCAAAAGGTCAACATAGGCCAAAGGTCACCAAATTTGCTAAATTTCTAAAATCCCCAATTTTCATCCGATTGACTTGACATTTGAAGACCACTTGCATATCTGGTCACTGAATTCAACCACTAAGTAATTTTGAGGTCAACATAGGCCAAATGGTCAACATAGGCCAAATTTCTAAAATTCTCAATTTTCATCCAATTGACTTGAAATTTGGAGAGGACTTGCATTGAATTCAGCCACCAAGTATTCTTGAGGTCAACATAGGCCAAATGGTCAACATAGGCCAAATTTCTAAAATCCTCAATTTTCATCCAATTGACTTGAAATTTGAAAAGGACTTGCATATCTCGTCACTGAATTCAACCACAAATTATATTTTAGGTGAACATAGGTCAAAAGGTCAACATAGGCCAAATTTCTAAAATCCTCAATTTTCATCCAATTGACATGAAATTTGAAGAGGACTTGTATATCTGGTCACTGAATTCAACCACCAAGTATTTTTGAGGTCACCATAGGCCATCATGTCACATTGAAAACTTTTGGGGGAGGGCGTATTTTGCAAGTATCGTGCGTGCTACGCATGACGTTTTCTTGTTTTCCTCTTTCTGGAACTGAGTATTACAAATCAACAAATCAGCTCCATCTGCAAACTCCAAAATCCTTTCACCTTCTCCATTTCTCACACCATATCCGTAACCCCCATGAACTCCGTCAAAACCATCCATACTCCTTCCCACATGTCCATTGAGGTCTCCTCCTACCACAACAACTTCCTCATCTTTCACGTTTTCCATCAGCTTCTCTATCGCACACCAGAACTTGTCCTTCTCTTCATCGTTTCGACCAACCTGCGGAGCATATCCCGAGATGACGTTCACCAAGAGCTTTCCAATCATCATTTTCACCATCATCAACCTATCACTCACTCTAGTCACACTCACCACACTGTCTACAAACTCCTCAGAAAACAGGACACCAACACCATTCACGCCCTCCAGGCACCCTTGCCACATAAACTTGTATTTCTGTCCCTGCCTACCCTTCACCATTCTCACACCACTTCCCTTACATCTCGTCTCTTGCACACAACATATGTCCACTCTTCTTCTGACCAATACTTCCACCACTTCTCCTGATCTCCCTGTCATTGTCCCTACATTCCATGTCCCAAACCTCAGAAACCGATCTCCACTTCGGGCTGTACCCTGCCCATACGTTGTTGTAACTGTCATGGTTCTCTTTTTGAGGCAATGTTTTTATGGCCGGATGCCCTTCCTGACGCCAACCCTCTTAGTCGTCTCTTACGACACGCAGGGATACGGTGTACCTATTCTAATCCAGGGTTACACACTGGGAAACGTTTAAAACATGGAAATTCTGGGGGGCGGGGGGGGGGGGGGGGAGGGCGGCGTCAACAATCACGGCTGCGGTTTAAACATATTTAAATAATATTTAAACAAAACCATGAAAAACAATCTGGGAAAAGTCTCTAAGTGAGAACGTGGATTTGAGAAAGCAAGGAGCAGAGGTGGAAGAAAAACGAGATATAGGGGGCGGGGCACAAGTCGAGACGAGGAGGAGAACGAACAAGCACGTGTCCGGGAGGAGAGAAAGAATGAATATGGGGGAAAAAAATTTGTTTGTTTATTTGTTTGTTCTGTTTTCAAAACGCTGGACAAAGAGTAAGATGTTCGTGAGGGGTAGGGGGGAGAAAAGAAAATCAAAGAAACAAGCAAATACTATGAAGGAAAGAACCCATGTTCACAAAACACTGGCAGGGGGCGGGGGGGTGGGAGGGAGCCCGGAGAGACCAAGCCGCGCACGAGGCGCACGAGGCGCGAACAAGAAAACGACTAATTACACACAAATTTGCAACAACTACAAAACCAAAACCGAATGGAAACACAATAACACATACACAACAAAATACCCAGCGGAAATTTGACAAAGAAACGAACGGGAAAACACTCAAACTTGGATGCCGTGGAGAGATCGAAGCAAGCCTCGTCGCTCGAGGGACCGGAAGTCAAGGGACCGAAAATGCCACTATTCTCCCCAAAGTAATATTAGACAGGTTACAGAGAGTAGTATGTGTACATCTGATCATTATGGAATCGAAGGCTGGGCCAATCTGCGGAAACTACTTGTAATTTTGACATGCACATATGGATTCGTGCAAGTGGTTTAACTGCTGATTCCTGCCTCGGGGAGGGGGGTAAGGACACCATATTCTGCTCCCTACAGGATGGATATTCCTAGTTATGAACATTTTTTAAATGTGTCTGAGCCATGTGAAAGAGCTTGTACTCACATCACATGTAGGGTAAAGGCAACAAGAGGCACAACATATCCTCCCTCCCACCTCGCCCAGGAGTCGATAAAATGCTACATTGGATTATTGTGGCGTTGACGTCACACTGCCGTGATTGGGCAGCTGACATCCACCTGTGTTAAAAGTTTCTTGTATCTCCTTGCAAGTGTACTTTTACAATTCTTGTTAACAATGTTGTGTGTATTTTAGCATGGAAGAGCCTGTCTTGGCTCAGTAAGGCTAATGTCGCTCTACGTCGGCAGACAGGTCCAATGAAGGGTTAACGCTCAAAACGGCAGCTTCTCTTTGCTTCCCATGGTGGTTAGCTTAGCATACTTTGATCAATGCTATGTTGCTTCCATCCATTGCTCTCATGTTTATTTTGGATTTTTATCTTGTATTGAGATGAGCAGTACACACACTAACAATTCCAAAAAAACATTCGCATGGATCCCGAGTTCAAGTTAATATCCTGATATTACTGAGGTTTGGTCTGTTTGGTGTTCCCAATTGAGAACGTAGCTCATCCTGTAATTCCACATTTCAATTCCAGACACTATTGATTTGTCTATTGCCATCTCCTAATTCCCCAGTCCAGCATGATATGTACACATTCCTTCCATGACTCTTAAATAAGGTTCTCCACAACTTAAGTAGCAGCATTCATTATGAGAATCGATGAACGTTGGTTGTGGCATAACGGCAGGTGGTGTATTCGCATGAAGTTCATGGAATGGGATGATCCCTTACTTTGGTATCCCCATTGTACATGGTGATTTCTTTTTAATACATTTCAGACAAACAGACACGTGAACTGACTTCCCAAATTCACTTCAGCGGGTGATTCCAGAAATGGATACACAACTTTCCAATTGATCCAAAAAATTGAACTTTGACAGGTAAATTCCACATTGTGCTCCTTTTTGAGAACTTGGAGACCTTGCTTGCTGGCTCAGGTAATTCAATTAAAAGTTCATTCTAAAAGTCAAGAGTTCAAAACCTTACGAGGCACAAAGGGAAGACGCCACGGGTCTTGATAGATTCGTTAACCGATCTTTTTGCAAACAAGTTCCATACATCCATCAAACCTATTTATTTGTGTTGAAGTACAGGTAAAAAAAGATGGAAACACCTGGGCAAATGAGGAACATCAAGCAATGGCTTCCACACAGGTGTGGCCCATGTGTTAATTAAGCAAATAACATCCCAGCATGTTTTGGGTCATGTATAAAAATGCTGCACACAGGCATGGTTGCTTACACTTGTGGCTGGAATAGCTTCAAGAGGACACCTCCCCAATGCCCCCATCCACAGAGCACGTGTGGTCACCCAATGGTTTGATGAGCATGACACTGATGTTATCCATATGTCATGGCTTTCTCAGTCACCAGATCTGAACCCAATGAAGCATTTCTGGGATATTCTGGGACAATGTCTGAGACAGCGTTTTCCACCTCCATCAAACAGGTGTGAGTCGATTGACTTTCTCGTGAAAGAATGCTGCCGCATTCCTCCTGCGGAATTCCAGACACTGGAAAACTCTATGCCATGGCGCATACAGGCCGTACTGGCCGCATGTCGTGGCCCAATGCCCTATTAATTGACTTTACATTGGCGTTTCCATTTTTTGACCATTACCTGTACATTCACTTTGTGGAAGGTTATACTCCATCCCATATTGTGTTGTGGAAGCACAGGGGTGCAGGACTGTATGTGCTTACTCTATTGTTAGATGTTTTAGTTTCAAGTTAAGTGCTTGTTCTGTTTGGTAGGGTACATGCTTTGGTCTGTCATCACACCCGAACACTCCTGCATTTAGTCCTTCTGTGAATCAGTGAGGAGATAGTGGCAGGGTGGCCTAGAGGTATGCACACTCACCCCAAAGCTATCTTGCCCGAGTTTGCATCTCAACCAGCTATAAACTGTCATCCCGGTAATTCAAAGGCACAGTGATTCATCAAGGTGTGTGCTGTCACAGTTGTGTGCTGCAACTACTTAATCGAGCTGCAGGGCTAGGTTTGTGCAAGTCTTGAGCCAAAAACATCCCCCGGCCAACCCCACAAGAACGTGGGAATAATGATGGCCTTATGGCCGTTAAAAGAAGAGGAAGCAAATCAATGAGGGATTGGAGTCCTGGGATGAATCGTCATCGCCTCAGAAAAGCTTTTGTTCTCGGATTGTTACTCTGTATACCAGAGGTATTACAGTAATACAAAATTACAATTGCATCAGCACATGCATAGTTTGTCGGTGCTGCAGAAGCAGCATCCTTGAGCAAGAGTTATGTTATGCTGGGTGGTTTACCATTGCCTTCCCAGCAGTTGTTAGGGAAATAATTTGGAACTTAGCCATGGTGCCGGTGATAGCTCGTCTGCTCTTCGCAAAAGACACCATCGGGTCTACCTTCTATCAACTAATGCCGGCAGACGGTATGCCCATTTAACGCCCACCGATGGACAACACTCATTGATGAATCACCCTGTCTATAAAACAATGGGATAATAGTTTATAGCTGGGTCAGCATTCAAACCCAGGCTAGACAGCTTAGAGGCGAGTGTGCGTACCTCTTGGCCATCCTGCCAGCCCAATGCAAAGAACTGGCTTTCATGGGAAACCCTGCTTAGACGCCAGACACAAAGAAAAATCATTAGACATAACTAGCAGAGTACCCGCCCTACGAGCGACCCTATGGCGATCTTGTTCCAACACATTTTTCTGCCATAGGATATTTTCTGCTGACACAACTGCTTTGATTTGGATTTCTTGATGATTTTTTTTGGTAATATTTCTCTTGCTGATTTCTGTTCAACTTAGGTGGTCTTGGTTTTTGAGGGATCTCAATTTTCCAGAAAAAAAAACATCAACTGTCACCCTAGCTAACAATACCCATGACCAACCCACCCTCCCCTCTTCCTCCCCTCCTCCACCCCACCCCACCCTCCCTTCATCCCCCCTCCCCCACCCCACTCCTCCACCCCTCACATTCCCCCATCAACCATCACCCTAGCTAACAATACCCATGACCACACCACACCCCTATCCCCCACTCCAACTCACCCCAACAATCTCCCATCGGTCACCCTACGTGACATTACGCGGTCACCCTACCTAACAAAACCCATAACAACCCCACAGCCCTCCCCCACTCCACCTTCCCCCCACAATCCCTTTTCAACCGTCACCCTAGCTAACAATACCCATGACCACCTTAACCCGCCTCCCTCACAATCCTCCATCAACCATCATCCTAGATAACAATATCCACGACAACCTCACAGCCCTCCCCCACTCCACCATCCACTCCACCATCCACTCCACAATCCCCTATCAACCGTCACGCTAGATAACAATACCCACTACCACCCCACACCCCCCCTTCATCATCCACAATCAGTATCAGAATCCGAGCTCGAAATGCACCGTTTCTCTATGTACCATCGCCGGAAGGATCATGGTGAGTTCATAATCTGACATCACTGGCAATCCCGAAAATCGACAGTCTCCGGTTTTTTTTTGGAAATTTGTGATTTCCCAAAAAAAAAAAAAAAAAATTCCCTTCAAATTAGACTGTGATTAATGATCACCAATGATTTTGAGAAAAAAATATTGGGTTCCCCTTTTAGGGTCTTTTGGGTATTTTCATTAATTGGGTTTTTTTTGGACTTGCACTTTTTTGGGGACTTTTTGTGGACTTTTTGGGGACGCTGCCCACTGTGCATAACGCTGCCCAGTGCCCACTGTGCATAATATAACGCTAGGTTTGTGCATAATATAACGCTGTTCAATAAAACAGCTTATTAGCAAAGTTTAATAAAAAGGATTTAGAAGTAAATTGAGATGCTGCAAGCAGAAATGTAAGTCATCGTTAATTCTGCCAACAAAGTGTGGTGACTATGTATGAAGCACTGAGAGAAGAAAGGAGAGTAGAAAGGAGAGTAGAGCAGAAACGTAGAGCCAAAGACAGACACTGCCAATTTATTTATTTATATATTTTTATATATATATATATATATACACATACAGTTTGCCAGGCCATGCTCGGTGAGCTAAAGTTCACAAAAGCCTCGCTCTGTTCTTGTCTCCCTATTGTGTGATGAGTCTTCTGGGTGCACTGTTATGTTCTAGATAAGTAAGGATTATAAGCTAGGTAGTTCGGGACAGGCCTGCCCTTTGCCTCTGTGCTTTGTCCATCTTTTGATCCCTTGTACATTATTGATTGCTAGTCCTTTTTTTGAATGCTTGCACCATTTTGATTGCTTTGAACTGCACCGTATGTTCCCCCGAGGCCCCATCTTGTGAAATAAACCTCTTATTGTTGAACTGTTCTTACGATCTGTCTGTGCCTGTCCTTTCTTCCGATAACCTAGCACAGTCTGCATGTGGTGTTAGCCTGGGAGGTTTTATTCTCCATCTAATTGGCTCAAGACTAAGTCAGATGTGTACTGGCAGTTTTCGCTCGGCTGCATATAATTAAGGTTTAAAAGAGAAGAGCAGTACATATCTAGGGTGCAAGATGCGGTTGGAAAACCCCGTGACCCACAGGTAAACGGTTGGACGGAGAACCTGGGGGATCCTGGTAGAATAATTGGCACTCACAGTTGATTATCAAGCCGCCTGGACACGGAGTTATCGGTGGTCTGAGGTCCGGTAGTTTGGAAGGAACCTAGGTAGGCACCCCCACCTCCCCTCATAGTAGGTCCCAAAACCCGTGACCGTAACAATAAAAATTACGAATCTGATGGTCAGCTGGGTCTGGTTTCAGGAAACGTGTACACCCACTCTGTACAGGAGCGGCAGGAAGGGTCATGTTATTATCCTCTCTGGGGTATATAGATTATAGTAGATATAGGTTTAGGCCTAAAGAACATCAGGGGCTACCAAGTGTTCAGTTACCAAGTTTATGGTACACCCCGGGTATCTTGCCTTTCAGGTTAGTGTTATTTCAGGCAATGAAAAAAATTAATACCTCACTGCTCAGCTTACATTCTCTATTCTGTCTCAATAACCTTGTGCCGTGTCTGTCCCGTGTTCCCATGTGAATGAATAAGGTTAGATAGATAAGATTCATTGTGATTCCGAACAGGGGATTCTTCTTATATCTGTTACCTCAGTTTTGTTGTGTGTGTGTGTGTGTGTGTGTGTGTGTGTGTGTGTGTGTGTGTGTGTGTGTGTGTGTGTGTGTGTGTGTGTGCGCGCGCACGCGCGTCTGTCTGTCTCTGTGTCTGTCTCTGTATCTGTCTCTGTCTCTGTATCTGTCTTCCACCCTCTCACCCCACTTTCTCTGTGGTCATAAGCCTTTTGTTCATAAAAAGCTGTACGTGGTCATTCAACGTACGGGACTTTTCCATTTAGCGTGAGTGAATTGGCTTTAAAAATCCAGTAACGGGCCGATTGGGAAACGCGCATTGTGGATACTAGGGCATGCCCGTACTATATATATATCTAAAATTATATCCCCCCCCCCTATTTACATGAAATGGTTTGGTCCAAAGCGAACGGCTTGCGAGTGGTGACAATCCCCCCCCTCTATTTACATGCAATGGTTCGGTCCAAAGCGAACGGCTTCCGGAGTTTGGTAAAGAAATCGCCATCGCGTACACAAACGCGCAGGAAAGCGAATGAATCGCAAATTCGTTTTTATTAGTTGTAAAACATAATGCCCAATTATTCAATTAGCGCCAACGTATTTTGGCTGTTTGCAATTTAATCGCAAGGCAAAGTAGAAAGAGAAGAGGGAAAAAAAGAAAAGCCTTGCCTTGCTGCAAACAGCTGCTGCAAACAACAACAACATGGAAGGCTGCACTGTCCGGAAGTTGGCATATCGCAGTTACGATTATTTTAGTGTTAATGGCCAATTATTCAATTAGCGCCAACGTATTTTGGCTGTTTGCAATTTAATCGCAAGGAAAAGTAGAAAGAGAAGAGGGAAAAAAAGAAAAGCCTTGCATTAACGCATTAACGCTTGCATTGCATTAACGGTTCGGCACACGTGATAGCTCGCTGCTCTCTGATTGGTTGAAGCGTTTTTTGGACATAGCTCGGTAGGTACTTGTCCGATTAATTACAAACCTTGAAAAGGCACATCCTCGGGTCCCCAGCAATATACCTGGCAAGTTTCAAGTATATCGGACCCGTGGTTGTCGAGAAACAGCGGTCACAGACAAACACACAGACACACAGACACACAGACACACAGACATACACACAGAGATTGCTGGAATTATAGATAGATAACGTGCATATGGGGTCGTTCAAAAATAACGCAACGCAATCTTTTGAGGGAGGCGCATACAAACTTCATTAAACCTTACTAATAATGTAACACCAGACCCAAACAAAACCAATGGAAATCTTACACAACAAAGGCAGTGTATAATCAGCAGAGGCATACAGGCATGTGGTTAGGCCGCCCAGGAAACAAGATAGCGACCATATTATTTGTCTCAGTACTATTATGGGTGGAGTCAAGCAACAGATGTGGGTGTGGTCCATCAGCTATCTGACCAATGGGTGCACATTTCAAAAAAACGACCAACAAGAACGCCAACAACAACAACAACAGCAACACAAAGCTCTTGTAGACCTGCGAAAAAGGGAATCCACTGTATTAGGAACATCAATTCGGATAGGCAATTGTCATGCTCAAGTTTATTATTTTGGCCTAAAATTACAGATATCAATCTTGTTCCAACTTTAATTTGTTCAATTATCTCCCAGCAACACTAAACAATTTTTCTCTCGAGAATATTTAAAATTCTTTTGCCTCAACTGCTTTTCCATCCAGTAAACATTAGTGAGCCGCTTCATAAGCAGGTGTGTGATAGGAACCATTGAAGCAAAATGCATTTTATAATGTCATTATTCTTCATGCAAAGACTGCATTCACCACCTAGACTCAATTATGTTTGTGTGTGTGTGTATAATATATAATGTTATGTGGAAAGTGGTGGGGGAGTGCTGGGATGGGGACCAGAGCTAGAATGTGTTCAGAATATCATGGACCGTGTGCTCAATTAGGTTAGATTTATGCCTGTACTAAGGATACGTTAAGGATAAGTTGTACATAATGTGTGCATTGAAGAGGTAGTGAGCGGCCATTATAGAGCAGTATAGGGTAGGGACGTTAATGTGTAAAAACACCTGCCTACAGGTGAGACCAGTGGAGGACTTGAGGAGAGTGTAACTGGAATATAAAGTGCAATGAGCATGGCTTTGGGTTCTATTTATCATCCCGTGCCATTTCCAAAACCTCATCTCAGGGTGTTACAGAAGTTTATCTTAGACATTCTATCATCAACATCCACAATTCAAAACAGGTAGACAATCCAAATCACTCAAAAAGGTTGAGCAAACTCGTTTGCTGTTCCCATCTGAACACAGCGCCAAAATGTTGGTCCAACGAAGGCCCGTAATACATAACCCAAAAGAATGGTGTGCCAATGGGGCAGTGAAGCAACTTGGGTTGCAATGAGCAATGTGTGCGCTTTAGTACAACTTACATATTGCCGTACGTTCTTTGTTCTGACCGCCTTGTACGAGGAGTAGGCTGGGTACAGGATGCCAAAAAACAATCTGAAAGGCAAATGTGAGATGCGGAAAAGATTTGCGAGAGCAAAGCAAAAATTGAACACACGCACACAAAATGGCACGAGTTCCCCAGCCCGTACCCGAGAGGTGTGACCCCAGAATAGCAGAATGGAAATTGGCCGAATTAAAGCCATTGACGGGAAGATGGTATTTCACGTCCAAAAGCTAATGGCTCAGGTAAAGTGACGGGCATGATTATTGGACAGGAGACATCCTCGTACCGATGCGGTGCCATGCCATGCCATCGGGTGTATCCGTTTGAGCAGTGCCGAGCAACCAGAGTTTATTATTCTGTCCGCACCTCCATTGCAAACGGCACGGGCCACGGTGTACGTGGCTGTTTGTACGTATGACATTTTTCACAAAATGACGGGAAATTTTAGTAAATAAGGGTACAATATGTGAATAAACATTGGCAGAATACAACCCTGTACGGTGCAGTGCCATTCTCACAGCTGATTTGCATTTGCTTACAGTAATCTAATAGCAAAAAATTAATGCAAACAATGAACATTAAATATTACACATCAAATCATGCTGTAAATTTAGCGTAAATTAAACGTGAACATGGCGAATCAGGAAGAAGGGGTAAGTACTCGTATGATGTCGTGAAGCCGGCTGACCACAAAGATGGAAACATGACTTATGGTGCTGTAAATCACAGGTGGGCGACCATTTAGTGTGGCTTGTTGGCTGGGTTTAAGGAGTCTCTACATCCTTGCTGAAGGTGTGGTTTAGGGGGAGGAGGGGGTAGGAGAGGTTAAGTACAACCACAACCACGGTCAGTGAGATACAGGATGAACGAGGTACAATTTACACGCAACATTTGTACGCCATTTTTGAGTCCGCACTGGTTCTGATCCACTGTAGTCTATACAGTCTAACACTGTTGTTAATTGTTAAGGCCTCAGCCTTGCTATTTTTGTGTCGTGGACTGTAGAGCAGTGCTATTCAGCTAGACTTACCGGACGACCCACTCGTCCTGGTATTTGGTAGCCGCGACCTCGTCATCTCCTCCAAGGGTTGAAAAAAAAAAAATAGACAAGAATGGGGATTTTGAAAAACCCTACTTTACTGAGAAAATACTGGGTTTATTCAAGTGGGTCTTTTTTTAACCCAGGTGATGAAAACTGGGCTCGGCCCAATAGTGCCAACCCAGACTACAGAAGTACCAAAAACGCTGGAACCTGGGCCATTTTTATTTCCTTTCTGCACACGTGTCAATTTGTGGACTAGTCTTACTCAGCGAACATCGTAGCTTGCTCTCGACGTTGATCAGACTGTTTCTGGCTTTAGTTTTGATCACTGCTAAGATTGAGAATGCAAATTCACATCGGTAAGTCGTTGGGAACATCACGAGTCACTTGTGTGACTAGTTAGCGCAGACAGCTCCGATCCCCCTCGGAAACCCACTCACGGACCTCATTGGGGTCACGACCCACCGTTTGAGGAACATTGCTGTCGAGCTGGGGTGGGGAACCTCCGGCCTCCGGGCCGTATATGGCCCGCGAGACCGTTTGATCCGGCCCGCGAGGCAATTCATCTATCTATAATTCCAGTAATCTCTCCTTTTCAAGGTTTTAAATTAATCGGACAAAGGGTAACCAAGTTATGGCCAAAAACGATTCAACCAATCAGAGAGAGCGAGCTTTCACGTGTTGTAACAGTCAACGAATGCCGAACGTGGCGAGCAGACGCTGCCTCGGACGGCACATTTGAGAACTTATTCATTTATTTGACGTTGGCAAAATATGTTGGTGCGAACAGAATAATTGCCATCAAATTAAAACTAATTTGCGATTAATCGTAACTGCGATATGCGACCTTCCGGACAGTCAAGTGATCGCGTGATCTCATGTCATCATTTCATTCAGTATATGCAAACATGGCGACTAACAAGAAAAGAAAGGTAGATGCGGAATGTCGCGCTTTCCAGGACATGAAAGGTTCCAGGACATGAAAAGTAAACAAAGGGAACTGAACATATTTGCCGTTTAATGTGGAACCAGCTGATGTGCCTGACAACCTACAACACAAAATCATTGAGCTGCAAAGCAATGCCGAGCTCAAAGCTAGGTACAACAACCTCCCTTTGCTCGAGTTCTACAAACTGTATGTACGTGCTGAGGATTTTCCCATTCTGAGGAGACATGCACTGAAGTTTGCATCACTGTTTGGGACGACCTATAGCTGTGAGCAGTTCTTTTCAAAACTGACTCTTGCAAAGACTCGGTTCCGCTCAAGACTGACTGACCCAAACCTGCGAAACCAGCTGCGAGTAGCATCATCATCACTACCACCTGACACCAAACGCCTCTCCAAAGAGAAACAGTTCCAGCCATCGCATTAGGTGAGTCCGATATATGTATTCAATAAATTAGCATGGCCCTCGAAGGATGTTCTAAAAATCGAAATGGCCCTCGACAGGAAAAAGGTTCCCCACCCCTGCTGTAGAGGATCATCAGAATTGAGTTGCATCATCCATCACTGCTAATAGCATGGTTACTAAACGTTTGAATACCTGAGATTAAAACTTTGTGGGTCTTGGTCTTGGCTCCTTCGGCATATAACAAAAAAAAACAAAAAAAAAATTGAAAAATAGATTTATGCTTCATCACAAAATTGGCCTTTAGTGATTGAAGGCATGCTTTTTACCATAAATAAATAAATGTGACAGGATATTAGGGGTGACTTCCTGAAATTTGGCATTTGAGTACTGGACTGCAAGTAGCCCATTACAACATTGTCACTCAGTCTTCAAAATAAATAACAAACCAAATTGCACCAACATGTTGGGGGTCTTCCTCCCAAGGCTTATCATGTGCGGTGGATCGTACCCAGAGACAGAACAAGCTGTGTGTCTAGAATCAGTACATGCAATGATGATAAAGTAGCAACAACAACAAATCTTCAGCAATTTCATCATCGTCAAATGCACATAAACAAATAAATCTTTTGATAAACTTTTGACAAGTACCGGTAATCATGTTAGATTATAACTTGTGCTAAAATAAAGTGATTAAAGGGATGAAAGATTTAATCGCTGCACCGGATTGAAAGGACAAAATAGTCATTGGGGTGGGGGGGAGGGGGGAATGGAAAGATCTTTTAAGTTGTGCTGGAGGTATCATTGGTAAAAATGGTAAACAATTTAGGCCCACCAGGGAAATTATATATATATAATAAACAGGAATCAAATTCCTGCGAGGGGCTTAGTGTGAAAAAATTCTGACTCAATGCGGGGCTCGAACCACAGACCTCCGTTGATAACACCTCAACAGCCCACTAGGCTATTGAGCCAGCCACAATGTCATCAGAACTTTTCCACACTTAACAAGGCGATGCACAGTCACGTGAAAAAGTCAGTACACCCCATGTAAAGTTTTGACTTTTTCAACATATTTCAACATACAGCTATTTGATCTTCATTTCAACAATATTGATAGATAAAGGTGATATAATATAACAAACATCATGAAACATTCACATTTTGTAGTCCATTGTATAATTTAAATAACATAAATGCAAATTTCGCATGTGGAAAAAGTAAGAACACCCTTTTTTTTGTTTGTTTTTTGTATACTGAATCGAGGCTCGTGAAAGAGCTAACATTTATTTCACAAACAAATCAACCAGACAAACAAAATATATAAAAAGAGGGAGCGGAAGACAAGACGGGGAGAGAAGGGGAAGCACACAAACATAACATTTGAGAGCAGGGAGAAGTGTGGGAGGGAGAGGGCTTGGGGGGAGGAGGCGTGGGAAGGGGGGGGGGGGGGGAGAGGTATAAAACACAAGGGGACCGAAATTAGCGGGGGTAGAAAAGATCAAGGTTTTGGATGGGGGAGGATAAGAGATGGTGGTGAACAGCTGTTTTAAAGACCTGGAGGGTGGAGTGGGATTGAGGAGAGTGAGGGAGTTTGTTCCAGAGGCAGGAGAAATGAGGAATGAAGGAGTGAAGGTGAGCAGAAAGTCTTGATTTTGGCAGTTTAACCATAAGAGGGTTGCAGGCAGATCTTGTGTGACCTGTAGGAATATTTGGGGGACAGAGCCCAGAGAGAGCTGGGGGGACCCTTATTAGACCCTTGGCTGCAATAGGTGGTATTACCCCCTTTGGTAGAAACAACCTCAAGTAGGCGTTTCTTATAACTGTCTACCAGTCTCTGACATCGACCGGGAGAAAATTTTGCCCACTCCTCCATGCAGAATTCTTTCAGCTGTGCGATGTTTGAGGGGTTTCTTGCATGCACAGCTCGTTTCAAAGTCCCCCCCCCCCCCCCCCCCCCCCCCCAACATCTTGATGGGATTTAGATCAGGGCTTTGACTTGGCCATTCCAGAACCCTCCATTTCTTTCTTTTCAGCCATTCCTTGGTGGATTTACTGGTATGTTTAGGGTCATTGTCATGTTGCAAGGTCCACCTTTGGTTGAGCTTCAATTTTCTGACAGATGGCCTCACAGACCACCTCAAGCACCCTCTGGTTCAATGAAGAATTCATAGTGGATTCTATGATGGTGAGCTGCCCAGGCCCTGATGCAGCAAAGCTGCTCCAAACCATAATATTTCCACCACCATGCTTTACAGTTGGTATCAGGTTCTTGTGGTCAAATGCTGTTTTTGGTTTTCGCCAAACATGTCTTCTGGTTCTGTGGCCAAATAGCTCCACCTTTGACTCATCTGTCCAGAGCACATTGTTCCAGAAGTGCTGGTCTTTGTCTCGGTGTTTATTGGCAAACTTTAGTCTTGCCCTGATGTTCTTTCTGAACAGCAAAGGTTTCCTCCTGGCACACCTCCCATGTAGATCAAATTTGTGCAGCCTCTTTCTAATGGTAGACTCGTGCACTTTGACATCAACAGTGGCAAGACCTACCTGTAGGTCCCGTGATGACATTCTGGGGTTCTTAGAGACTTCTTTCAGCATTTTGAGGTCTGCTCTCAGGCTGAACTTGCTGGGGTGGCCTGGCCTGAACAAGTTGGCAGTTGTTTGGAATCTTCTCCGCTTGTAGATGATCTTCCGGACAGTCGAATGATTGATTTCAAATTGTTTGGAGATCTTTTTAAATCCCATCCCAGACTCGTAGGCATCTATAACCTTCTTTCTGAAGGCCTCAGATAGTTCTTTTGATCGAGGCATGGTGACGCCGCACACTTCAACAACAAAGAGCAAACCAAACTAAATGTATAAGACATAAGACAGGTAAGAGAGGTTTATATAAGACAGGTTCCTCCAAGATCTTCTCTAACGAT
>NC_136262.1:247202671-247292671 GCF_964187855.1 Myxine glutinosa
TTGCTAGGTGGTAGGTTGCTAGGTGGTATATTTCTGGGTGGTAGATTGCTTGGTGGTAGGTTGCTCGGTGGCAGGTTGCGAGGTGGTATGTTGCTGGGTGGTAGGTTGCTGGGTGGTAGGTTGCTGGGTGGTAGGTTGTTGGGTGGTAGGTTGCTAGGTGGTAGGTTGCTAGGTGGTAGGTTGCTAGGTGGCAGGTTGCTAGGTGGCAGGTTGCTAGGTGGCAGGTTGCGAGGTGGTATGTTGCTGGGTGGTAGGTTGCTGGGTGGTAGGTTGCTGGGTGGTAGGTTGTTGGGTGGTAGGTTGCTGGGTGGTAGGTTGTTCGATGGTAGGTTGCTAGGTGGTAGGTTGCGAGGTGGTAGGTTGCTGGGTGGTAGGTTGCTAGGTGGTTTGTTGCTGGGTGGTTGGTTGCTGGGTGGTTGGTTGCTGGGTGGTAGGTTGCTAGGTGGTAGGTTGCTAGGTGGTTGGTTGCTGGGTGATAGGTTGCTGGGTGGTTGGTTACTGGGTGGTTGGTTGCTGGGTGGTAGGTTGCTAGGTGGTTGGTTGCTGGGTGATAGGTTGCTGGGTGGTTGGTTGCTGGGTGGTTGGTTGCTGGGTGGTTGGTTACTGGGTGGTTGGTTGCTAGGTGGCAGGTTGCTAGGTGGTATGTTGCTGGGTGGTTGGTTGCTGGGTGGTAGGTTGCTGGGTGGTAGGTTGCTGGGTGGTAGATTGCTGGGTGGTAGGTTGCTGGGTGGTAGGTTGCTGGGTGGGAGGTTGCTGGGTGGTAGGTTGCTGGGTGGTAGGTTGCTGGGTGGTAGGTTGCTTGGTGGGAGGTTGCTGGGTGGTAGGTTGCTGGGTGGTAGGTTGCTGGGTGGTAGGTTGCTGGGTGGTAGGTTGCTGGGTGGTAGGTTGCTGGGTGGTAAGTTGCTAGGTGGGAGGTTACTGGGTGGTAGGTTGCTGGGTGGTTGGTTGCTGGGTGGTAGGTTGCTGGGTGGTAGGTTGCTGGGTGGTAGGTTGCTGGGTGGTAGGTTGCTGGGTGGTAAGTTGCTAGGTGGGAGGTTACTGGGTGGTAGGTTGCTGGGTGGTTGGTTGCTGGGTGGTAGGTTGCTGGGTGGTTGGTTGCTGGGTGGTGGGTTGCTGGGTGGTGGGTTGAGATCTTCATGAGCTGAAAACTCGAAGGTATTGACTAAACTGATGCAAACATTAAGCATTTTGTGTTTACCAAGACCAGTGAACAATCGTTTAGCAAACAGGTGGGAAATGAGATAAGTAAAGTTTATCAAAACAAGTTTAGTCGGTGGGTTGGTCCATTCCTCCATGACAGTAGCATCACCTGATGTGATGTCTTATTACCTCGAGATTTGGAACCTCTGAATACGTACAACGTCACATTATTTTCCCTTTGAACTCCGATCCAGTTAAGTTATGAACACTTTGTTTGTATCCTCCAGGTCAAGAGGAATCGACGGTTGAAAACGGACAAACTGCGTTAAAACCGCCATTGGCTTCATGAATCATATTCAAAAAGGAAATTCCGCACCTAACTCAATGTGATTAAATGTCCTTTATGAATCGAGGAAATAAACCTCAGCATTGTGAAAACGGCCTTGACATTTAAAATGTTATTATATATATATAACCGTAAATAATTTGAATATAATCATAAAGAGAATCCGAAATGAGATCCGTGTGGTGCGGCCATTGTGTGCACGGTCGACTCACACAACGAGGCGTGAAATGAGCCAGGATACCATCCTGTACTGCCGGTCGGTCCTCACACCTTGGAAGAAGACTTCGACGATCGGGGTTGCACCGTTCCGCCAACAACCCGACGCCGGCTAAAGGTACAACGGCACTGCGCCTGCGCGGAAGCAAAGACCCATTCAGAGCTGTCCGAGTACCGCCTGCTCGGTGTCCATGGCAACAAGAAGGAGTTTTTTTTCTCGTCAGTTGTACTATGCTTATGGGATAAACCAACATCATTTTACGTCAGATGACATTATCTTGAACCTGGAAACGTTTTTAAAAACGGCATCAGATATGCCCCCTATTAGTATTACACCAACAATCAAGATACCGTAATGGTTGGAGCGTCCGCTCGGATGCTGAGAGGTTAGTGGTACTCGAACCCCAGGCGAGTCGTTCTGATTGATGTTCCTGGAGAGCGTCAGTGCTGCCGTATCAGTTTCTTGGCGAGGGTTATACTGGGTGGTTTGCCATTACCTTCCCAGGAGTGGTCTAGGTAGGAATTGATCAAGGGATTTCGCGGAAAAGTCTCCCTTTTTGCGGGCGATGTATAGGTAACGAAGCACTGTCTCGCGCGCTCCCGGAAGTGTATGTTTTATCAATGTAGTGAGTGGTAGGGCATGGTGATTGTAAACAAGTTTGACAGTGTTCAACCTGAACTGCATGAAAATGGCGGTGGGTGGGATCAGCCTTCCTACTAATGACGTCGTTGTGGGTGGAGTCAGACCAGCTGTCCAACCAGTGGATCCAATGGAGCAATTTTGAATCTGTTCATGGTGCCGGCGATAGCTCGCTCGCCTACTTTTCGTTAAGGAAACCGGGGGACGTCACACACTTTAATGATTCACTCTGGATAACAGTTTATATAACTGGGTCAGGATTCGAACCCAGACCGGACAGCTTGGAGGCGAGTATGCGTACCTCCGTACCTCTAGTCTAGGCCACCATGTCAGCCCAATAATCAATATTACAACCAAAGACCTAAAGCCTAAAACAAAGTCGAGGATGTGAGACTGTGAGGCAGAAGAGTGACGTACACTTCGCCAACTGTGTTATCCTCACTTGTAAGTGTTGTAGCAATAACGATGCTGTTTCATTTACTTAAACAGGTTTTTCTATTAGTATCTCAATTGATAGTTCTAAAAAAGTAATTCTTGAGAAAGTGATACATCAAGATATCAACTTTTCTTATTGCAGTTAAAGTGCCTGTATTGGGGGCCACAGGGAAGCCCTGCCTTTTTTACGCAGTTAAAGTGCCATCGAATACAAAAGTTTGAAACAAACATTGTGGTGCATTGAAACAGATGATGTCTATATGCCTGAGTTGCCTCTGATAGGCAGTGGTCACAAATCCTAAAATTCTACATACAGGTAATATCATTTGCATGTGATTCCTGATATTATATGTCCAGGTGAATGGAAAATTTGAATCGGAAAATGGCAGCAACAGAGGAAAGAGTTAATCCAAGGAGCGACACCAGTGCAGTTCATGTTATGACGTACTACCCTTGTGTTGTCACGTTCCTGGACACAGGAACACCACACCTATCTGTCATTAAGCTTTGAACCATTACCCTCAACAGGTCTGGTGGCTGATCTTCCTGATAGTACCTGACATGAACATACCTGAGCAGATTTCTGGTTTTAAGGTACTGTCGGTATACAGTAGGTTCTTGATCCTACTGGAGGGTGCGGAGTTGAGCTATCTGCCTGGGTTTGAATCCCCACCTGACTATAAACTGCAGGATTGGTGCTTCGCAGGGAGGGCATTGCATTCCAAAATTGTGTTCTTTCTTGGATGGATGTTAAGCTCAGTGTCCCGTCTGCTAGCGATAGTTGGTGGACTTTAAAGATCCCACGGTGTGTTCCTGGTGGTGGTGAGGTGACCGCTGAGGCAAAGGCAAGGTGGCAAACCACTCTATGCAATCCTTGCCTTGAGACTGCGTTGGCATCCTCTTATTTGCCCGAGATATCTGTTTGTTTGTGTCCAATCGTTGCTTTTTATGATTCTTAACCATGTTGTTACTTGTCTTGTGGTTCTTGTTTTTTCATTGGCAGTTCCATGCCGCGGGGTGGCATCATCGGCTGAGGTCGTGGCTGCGCCCTCTGTGGGTTCGGGCAGGAATTTGTAATTTGCTGAGGGTTCCGGCGATAGCTGATTTACTCTTCATGAAGGACACCGACCCTGTGATCTTTGACGTCCACCAACGATCAGCGCTGGCAAACGGGTCCCTGAGCTTAATGTCCATCTGAGGGACGGCACACACATTGATGAATCACCATTAAACCAGACAAGATTTCAAAAGAAGATACTTGAATGGGCATTTTGAGTAGAAGTTAGTAACATATGTTTTTCGCCTATTTATTTTTTATTTTTTATTTATACTGAATCGAGGCTCGTGAAAGAGCTGACAACCGCGAGGGAAAGACAGCACAGGGGGACCGCGAGGGAAAGACAGCACAGGGGGGCCGCGAGGGAAAGACAGCACAGGGGGCCGCGAGGGAAAGACAGCACAGGGGGGCCGCGAGGGAAAGACAGCACAGGGGGGCCGCGAGGGAAAGACAGCACAGGGGGGCCGCGAGGGAAAGACAGCACAGGGGGGGTGCGAGGGAAAGACAGCACAGGGGGGCCGCGAGGGAAAGACAGTACAGGGGGACCGCGAGGGAAAGACAGTACAGGGGGACCACGAGGGAAAGACAGCACAGGGGGACCGCGAGGGAAGGACAGCACAGGGGGACCGTGAGGGAAAGACAGCACAGGGGGACCGCGAGGGAAAGACAGCACAGGGGGACCGTGAGGGAAAGACAGTACAGGGGGACCACGAGGGAAAGACAGTACAGGGGGACCACGAGGGAAAGACAGCACAGAGGGACCGCGAGGGAAAGACAGCACAGGGGGACCGTGAGGGAAAGACAGCACAGGGGGACCGTGAGGGAAAGACAGCACAGGGGGACCGCGAGGGAAAGACAGCACAGGGGGACCGCGAGGGAAAGACAGTACAGGGGGACCGCGAGGGAAAGACAGTACAGGGGGACCACGAGGGAAAGACAGTACAGGGGGACCACGAGGGAAAGACAGCACAGAGGGACCGCGAGGGAAAGACAGCACAGGGGGACCACGAGGGAAAGACAGTACAGGGGGACCACGAGGGAAAGACAGTACAGGGGGAATTTGGGGGATTCTGAATCAACAAACGAAGCTACCAAGCTCTATTTTTAGTCCTTGACCATCTAAACTGAAAAACAAAATGGCGGCTGAAAAAACAAGTTACGTGCAGAAAAACAGGGTGGTAGAAAAAACAAAAACAAGCTCAATCTTAGTTACGATCCAGCGTGCAGAAACTCGTGGGAGAGCAAAGATGGCGGACAAATTGCTTCCCCCTACACTGCCTACATCTATCCCATTTCCGGCCACTGACGAGAACCGAGAGAGGCTGGAGAAATGGCTACTGGAGTACTACAAAAGCAGCACATTCAATGTCTGCGAACACCAGCCACTACCCCACATGGAAGGTCCGCCTCTCACACTGATGGTTGACCCCGAGGCAACACCAAAAGCGGTGCACACCCCAGTGCCTGTCCCCTTACACTGGCAGGCAGAAGTCAAGGCTGGTATCGATCGCGACATCAGGTTAGGGGTTCTGGAACCGGTGCCAATTGGTGAACCAGTGACATGGTGCAGCAGAATGGTCGTCTGTCCAAAGAAGGATGGGACCCCACGGAGGACAGTTGATCTGCAACCACTGAATGCGCACTGCACACGTGAGACCCACCACACCCAGTCACCCTTCCATCAAGCAATGGCGGTGCCACATAACACCAAAAAGACGGTAACAGACGCCTGGAATGGCTATCACAGCGTTCCAATCAGAGAATGTGACCGCCATCTGACAACGTTCATCACATCATGGGGCCGATACCGTTACTGCACCACTCCCCAAGGTTACATCGCTTCAGGTGATGGATACTCCAGACAATTTGACGAAATTGTATCGGACTTCAAAAACAAGTCCAAATGTATTGATGATACCATCATGTGGAGCGACACATTGGAAGAGAGCTTTTTTCAGACATGCAACTGGCTCGACCTGTGCGGCCATAATGGGATTATGCAAAATCCGACGAAATTCCATTTTGGTCAGGACACGGTCGAATTCGCTGGATTCGAGATCACCATGGACAGTGTACGACCATGCCAAAGGTATCTCCAAGCGATACAGGACTTCCCCACACCAAAAACAATTACTGACATTCGCTCCTGGTTTGGGCTAGTCAATCAGGTAACATACTGCTTCAGCATGACCGAGAGGATGCGACCTTTTCGGGACCTCCTAAAACCATGCACCCCCTTCTACTGGGATGCAACACTACAATCCCTATTCGAAGAATCAAAACGACTCATCATATCTGAAGTCGCAAATGGGGTCCGGATCTTTGACAAGGAACGGACAACATGTCTCGCAACTGACTGGTCGAAGGATGGGATTGGCTTCTGGCTCCTCCAAAAACACTGCAGATGCCCTGGTGAAACCCCACAGTGCTGCCCCGATGGCTGGAAAATCACCCTTGCTGGAGGCCGCTTCACCCATGCAGCGGAGTCGCGCTATGCTCCGATAGAGGGTGAAGCTCTAGCAGTGGCGGACAGCCTGGAAAAAGTAAAGTATTTTGTGTTGGGATGCAAGAACCTGATTATTGCCGTCGATCACAAGCCCTTAATCAAGCTTCTTGGTGACAGACGATTAGAGGACATCCATAACACGCGGCTTGCCAACTTGAAAGAAAGGACCCTAGCATATCGTTTCCGAATTATCCACATCCCGGGAAAACGACACTGCGTACCAGATGCGATTTCACGACATCCGTCGGGTGCCAGACCATCGGAACGACTGCCACTGGTGGATGACATTTCCTCCATTATGGATGTGGCCACATCGACTACACTAAGACAGCACACCTTGACTGGGCTGTGGACCACAGATGACGACACTGGCATGGAAATGGCTATTTCTATGGCAGCCATCAAGACACTCGATTATGTGCGGTCCGTCACTTGGGACGATGTTCGGGACGAAACAGCAAGTGACACTCAGATGCTGCAGTTACTCAATTCTATTGAGCAGGGTCTACCTGCCAGTCGGGACGATTTCCCTGTGTCCATTTTGGAATACTTTCCCTTCCGTGAACACCTCTACACTATTGATGGCATAGTGGTCTACAAGGGGAGGATTATCATCCCACCGAAGCTACGGAAGCTTGTCCTTGAGAATCTTCATGCTGCTCACCAAGGAGTCACGGCTATGACCACCCGGGCCAGCAGCTCGATCTTTTGGCCTGGAATCACTCCCCAGATTCATGAGATGCGCAATCGCTGCTCACACTGCAATCGGATGGCCCCATCGCAACCAAGCGCTCCACCTACAGCCTCAGCTGAACCTGCCTACCCTTTCCAGTACGTTTGTTCAGATTACTTTCATCACAAGGGTCGGAGTTATTTGGTCACCGTTGATCGTTACTCTAATTGGCCAATCATTCAGCTAACAACTGGCGGGGCACAAGGCCTAGTGAAATGTCTGCGGTCGAACTTCGCCACTTATGGTATCCCCGACGAATTGGCATCTGACTGTGGGCCAGAATTCACGGCACATGACACCCAAGACTTCTTGCGTCGGTGGGGCGTTAACCATCGGTTGTCATCCACTGCCTTCCCACACAGCAACTGTCGTGCCGAGATCGCAGTCAAAACATCGAAAAGAATGATCACCGATAACACTGGTTCCAATGGTGAACTAGACACTGATCGGTTCCAACGTGCAATACTCCAGTACCGGAATGCACCGGATCAGCACACTAGGTTGTCTCCAGCCATGATCATCTTCAAGAGGCCAGTCAAGGACTTCATACCCATCATCCCAGGCAGATACTTGCCATCGGACACCTGGCGGGAAACACGCAACAATCGTGAGGAAGCTTTGCGCATTCGGCATGCCAGGGAGATCGAAAGACTCTCTGAACACACGACAAAACTACCTCCACTGGCCGTCGGGGACCATGTCCGGATCCAGAACCAGACCGGCCTGGAACCACGAAAATGGGACCGGACCGGAACCGTGATTGAGGTAAAACAATTCGATCAATACGTTGTCAAGGTGGATGGCTCCGGAAGAATCACTCTCCGGAATCGTAAGTTCCTGCGACGTTTTACGCCTTTCAGCATGACAACTCCCACTACGACTGGCAAAAGTGGCATGCTGCCAACCGTTATGCCAATCGTACCGAAATACTTAATGCCTGGTACCCAACCCATCGCCGCTCCAAGAGTCTGTCTCAATCCTGTTACCACTCCCCAGAAGGGTGAACCCCAACATGTCATTGCGCCGGGCTTACCATCACAGACACTCCGCTCCACCACCGCGATGACACCACCCGCGAGAGTCGCTAACCAACCACATGTGCAGACCACCGCCACACCTCCACGGTCACTGCCTATTTCTGCCCCCTTGACGGTTCGGGTGATGATGGACCAGCTGGAGAGGACTCCGGCGTCAGACAGGGCGATAGTGAACCACCCACCGGAGACTCCCACAATGGACCAGGAAATTACGAACTGCCCTCAGAGGACTCCGACGATTGATCGGGTGGTGACGGGCCGCCCGAAGCGAATTATCAAACCACCAGCCCGATTCAATTCAGAAGAATATCAATTATAAACTCATGTGATCCTTTTTCTCGGTCTCCAGTTTCGTTCTATTCTGTGTCACAATTGAACGTTTTTGGGAAAGGGAGATAGACAACTCTTGTATGGTGCTGTTCTCTATTGCGTTCTCATCTTGTGTAATACTGCGCATTGTTATTTGCATATTCTGTATCTATTATCTTATTCTAATATCTACCATCGCTTTCTTTGTCTTGCAGATTGATTGTTCATCGTTGTTGCTAATAAACCTGCATTCAATTGATACATTCTTGTTTAGGTAGAGTGCAAGGTTAACCCTCATCCGACTAGTGTTTGTGGGCCTCAGGCCAAAAATTTTATGTGTTATTTCCATATCAGTTACAAAATGTATATCATGGATTAGTTTGTTTACTATGTGCCTGTAATAAATGTGTATGATGTTTAACATTCCATCTTACTGCACAGAGTTAATGGCAAATTCTGTCTGGTATGGGATCACCTCATTAACTTTGGTGAAGATGCTGACAAATGAATGTCAAATGTCAAATGAATGATGTCAATTGAATGCTGCTGCCATTTTGGTTGAAAGCATTGCTTCGTAGCTCTAGATGAAGCACAGTGGTGGAAGCCTTTCTCGAGGAAAAGGGAGAAGATAACATTAACTTCACTTTCTCAGGACACTCGAATGGCTCATTCATCCCAATAAGCTGGTTCTCATTTTGCTGACCTGAGAAGGATGACAGGCTGAGTCAACACACCTGATGTTAATTCAATGGCGTGAAAGGGGCTCAAACTCAGGACTCCAAGATCTCAAGCCAACCACCTTATCCGTTAAGCCAACACGAGACTTTTTCATACGTGGTGACTTTATGATAGCTTATACTCGTGATTTAGCTAAATGACAAAATGAGAAAGCTTCAGCTAAACCCAAATTTAATAGTTTGGAGGAGCAATGGCAATTTTGTTTTTATGTTTTACCTCCGCCACCGAAGGTGGACATAGGTTATGTTTTCACCCCTGTTTGTCTGTCTGTCTGTGAGCAGGATATCTCAAAAAGGTATGGACAGATTCAGACGAGATTTGTTGGACAGGGTTCAGTGTGTGACAAGGACGACCTGGTTTGATTTTGGTGAAGATGTGGATCCTATAAAAAAAAATTCCTACTGCACTCATACTTTTGCATCGCACATTATATAAAGTTTTACTTTGATCTGTTCAGAGGTTTCAGAGAAGGGTTTTTAAGGTTTTAGATTAAATTCAACATGGCTGCCAGACTATGTGACCAATGATGTTGAAATTTTCAAGCTATATTCCCCATGGCTAGTCAATCATATGATTGAAGTTTCACGTCAATCTGTTAAGAGGTTCTGGAGATTTTTAATGTTTTTATTTTCAATACAATATGGCCACCAGACCACGTGACCACGTGACCACGTGAAATTAAATTCTTCACTCACATCGCGTCGTACATCAGATATACAAGGTTTCAGATTGTTCGGATAAGAATTTATATTCAACCAATTATAGCTGGAGTATCACTTCATCAATTACATCATAATTTTCACCCTATTTATTCTGTGGGGAGTTGATGACATATGCAAACCTTAAATTTATTCGTTGAGCGGTTTCAGAGATGTCCAAATTATTTCCTTCAATCCAATATGGCTGCCATGCCACGTGACATATGACGCCAGAGTTATCAATTAAATATTCTGAAAAGGGAGTGTCTCCAATGTTTAAAATTTCGCATCGATCGGACAAGCGGTTGCAGATAAAAATTTTTATTAAAGCGAAGCTATATAGATGTGGACATATAGACAGATACAGATGGACAGACAGACATACAGACAGAGACGGGCGTTACAATAGTTTCACAACCCATTAGGTGCGAGACTAACTGGAATAGCACCCGGTGGAGCGCAAACCTCTGCCAAGCTGAACAGTTTACGTTTTGTATCCCACTGATAGGCCGGATCTGCATCCGAATATGAAACAAAATCAAATTGGCTTGTTTTTGTCACAGAACCAACTCATCTGCCAAGTTTCATCATAATCCATCAATATCTGTTTCAAATATTGTGTTATATATTGCTTTTTGCCCTATATCTCAATGGTGTATAATCACTTTTAAAATTCTAGGAACCGGATCTGGATCTTCACCAAAATCGAATCAATTCATCATTGTCTGTCCACCAACTGTCCACAAAATTTCGTCCGAATCCGTATATTTTTTGAGATATCCTGCTCACAGTCAAACAGACAGACAGACAAACAGGGGTGAAAATATAACGTCGATCCACCTTCGGCTTTGATGACATAAACGTTATCACCCGATATCGATGATGGCATATCATAGTTATCACCCTATATCGATGATGGCATTTCATCATTATCACGTTATATCTATGAATTGACTTCCGGGTTCGGTTGCGAGAGGACGCTGGCGTTGCATATTCGCCGCTTCTCCGACTGGATGGATGTACAGGGTCCGCTTCTACCTTTCTGACCTGACATCTCACACCTGTCCTGCCTTTTCACACCCGCACGTGCCGCGTGTTCTCCGGCTGGATAACGGAATCTGCTTTTGATGGTACGGAATACGGAATTCGAAAGGCCCGCTCCCGTTGTTTGTGGCCGTGGCCTTGTTTGCCGGTGGCCTTGTGGCCTTGTTTGCCGCTGTGGTCTTGATTAGCGGCTGCAGTCGTTTGCCGCTGCGTTTGCCGCTGCGTTTGCCGCTTTGCCTCCTCGACCTTGGCCTCGTACTCGTCCCTTCGCTCCTGCCTGGCATGGCTCTGAAGTACTCCGCCGCAAGGCTTCTTCTGCTCAATACCCGCTCCACCCCATCATGCATCTCTGCCATCAAATCAAATGGACTCCTCCGACGACCCAGGTACATTCACCGTGGCTCCGGTCGCAAGTTTGTTTATTCGCAATCAGGTCACTCCATCCCCGTCCTCTGGTCGGCTCAGCGCACTCTCACTCTTCGTCCCAGCGCACCTGGTCACAGCAACCCACACGATCGCACCTCTTGCCTACGAACCCTGGCTAAATCACCTGAATTCATCCCTGCTGTTCAAAACAACATCAAGCTCACCCTGTTCAACACCCGGTCCCTCAACAATAAATGCCTCATCCTGAACGAATACATCCTGGATAACAAACTGGACTTTCTCTGTCTCACCGAAACCTGGCAACAACCTCTGGACTACTACACACTCAACCTCACCACACCCAGTGGATATTCCTACGTCAATAAACCACGCTCGGAGGGCCGAGGTGGTGGAATTGCCGTTATCCACCGTCAAGACATCAAGACCAACCTCATCTCCATCTCATCTGCTCCATCATTTGAACACCTGGCTTTAAAACTCTCTGGTCACACGCAGTCAGTCATGGCTGTCGTCTACCGCCCTCCCAAACCACACCCATCATTCCTGTCTGACTTCTCCTACTTTCTGACCCAGCTATGTTCCCTCTCCCCCTCAATCCTCCTCCTTGGTGATTTCAATATCCACATGGACTCCACTGACTCCACAATAACCACTGACTTCACTGATTTACTCACCTGCTTTAACCTCACTCAACATGTCGACTTTCCTACCCATATCCGTGGTCACATTTTGGACCTTGTCTGCTCCACTGGATTAAATTTGCACCATCTCTATGGCTCCGACCTCACCCTCTCTGACCACTTAGCCATCACTCTGACCATCAACATCCCCGCCCCAACACCAAGGCATTATCGCACAATCAACTTCCGTAAGCTAAACGCTCTTTCACCTACCTCATTCTCATCCACCCTCTCTGAAAAAATGTCCACTTCTCCCTTCATTGACCTCCACACCCCTTCCGACCTCACTGACTACTACAACCACACTCTCTCCTCCTGCCTTGACCAGCTTGCGCCTGTAAAAACCAAAACAGTTTCTTTCACCCATTCTGCTCCCTGGTTTACCCCTGAACTCCACCTGATGAAAACTCGTGCTCGCCAACTTGAAAGACTCCGCAATAAAACGGGTCTCACAGTTCACTCCCAAGCCTACAAGGACCACATACAACACTACAAAGATGCCCTCTCCCGCGCCCGCTCTGCCTACTACTCTCAAATTATCCACTCTGGCTCCGGAAACCCAAAAGCACTCTTCTCGACAATAAACAAACTCCTCCGCCCCCTGAACACCACCACCCAGTCATTCACAGTAGACAACTGCATCTCCTTCCTCTCTTTCTTCCAACGCAAAATTGACAACATCTACAACAGCTTGACCACCGCCGCACCCGCTCCCCCTCCAACCACCTGCCCCCCCTTGTCCTGCCATCCCCTGTCTCGGTTCTCCCCAATCTCTCCTACTGACCTCTCTGAACTCCTCATAGGAATGAAAACTGCCACCTGCACTCTTGACCCCATCCCCTCCAGCTTTGTCAAAGCCTCCCTCCCTGCTCTCTCTCCACTTATCATTGCAACAATAAACTCCTCCCTGTCTACAGGCATCGTCCCACCTTCCCTCAAAATTGCTGCTGTTACCCCCATTCTAAAAAAACCTGGTCTAAACCCTGACACCCTAAACAACTTCAGACCCATCTCCAACCTACCCTTTCTGTCAAAAGTTTTGGAACGCGCTGTAGCCACTCAACTCAAACATCATCTCTCTGCCAATAACTTGTATGAAACATTCCAATCCGGATTCCGCTCCAACCACAGTACTGAAACTGCTCTCCTCAAAATCACCAACGACCTTCTCCTCTCCTCTGACGCTGGCAACCTCAACATTCTCGTCCTCCTCGACCTCAGCGCTGCCTTTGACACCATCGATCACACTATCCTCCTCACCCGACTTGAATCCACCTTTAACGTCACCGGCACTGCCCTCTCTTGGATTAAATCATACCTCTCTGACAGATGCCAGTTCATCTCCATCAATAACTGCAAATCCCCCACTGCTCCCCTCCCCCAAGGTGTCCCCCAAGGTTCAGTTCTTGGCCCCCTCCTCTTCATCCTTTACCTGTCCCCGCTCGGTCACTTAATCCGCCGTCATGGTCTCCAATTCCACTGCTTCGCCGATGACATCCAGCTTTTCATCTCCACCAAGTCCGTCTCCACCGACACCCACTCTATCCTGACAAACTGCATCACTGAAATAAAATCCTGGCTTCAAATCAACTTCCTCAAGCTTAACTGTGATAAATCTGAAATAATCATCATTGGCCCAAAAACGCTCACAAAATCCACCCATAACTTTGCCCTCAACATCGACGGTATCCCAGTATCCACCTCCCCTCACATCCGGAATCTTGGCGTCATCTTTGACCAAACCCTTTCCTTCGACAAATACACTAAACAGATCACAAAGTCAGCCTTCTTTCACCTGAAAAACATTGCCCGTCTCCGCTCATCCCTCTCCTCCACGGCTGCAGAAACCCTCATCCACGCCTTCATCACCTCCCGTCTGGACTACTGCAATAGCCTCCTCTATGGTTCACCCTCAAAAATCACCAATAAACTCCAATACATTCAGAACTCCGCTGCCCGTCTACTCACTCATTCCCGGACCCGTGACCACATCACCCCGTCCTTTACAAGCTTCACTGGCTCCCCATCCCCCAGAGAATCCAGTACAAAATCCTCCTCTTGACATACAAAGCCCTC
Organism: Myxine glutinosa; assembly: GCF_964187855.1. Lineage (NCBI taxonomy): Eukaryota > Metazoa > Chordata > Myxini > Myxiniformes > Myxinidae > Myxine > Myxine glutinosa. The sequence continues at coordinate 247,216,714 of NC_136262.1, forward strand.
CATAACCTGGCCCCATCCTACCTGGCTGACCTCCTCTCCAGACACACTCCCACCCGCAACCTCCGCTCTGCTGGTACCAACCTCCTGACCCCCTCCATCCGGACCAAATTCAGATCCTGGGGGGACAGGGCCTTCTCCATCGCTGCTCCCACCCTCTGGAACTCACTACCTCACACCATCAGAGACTCCTCCTCACTCACCACATTCAAAACATCACTAAAGACCCACCTGTTCAACGCTGCATTCAACATTCAACCCACAGCATTTAACCCCTGACTATCTCTTCTCCTTCTCCCTCCTTTTGCTTTAAATATTTCCCTATTGATTCTTGTCTTGTCTTTTTGATTCTTGTCTTATATATATGCCGTATATCGCTGCTGTTTGTTTTCTTGATTCTTGTCTTTTTGCAATTGTTGTTTTCATGTATTGTTATGCATTATGTTTTCCACTCTGTCAAAGCGCCTTTGGGCTTCTGGAAAAGCGCTATACAAAATAAATGAATTATTATTATTATTATTATTAAATCAACGTTATCACCCTATAACGATGATGGCATATAATCGTTATCACCCTATTTCGATGACATCATTGTTATCGCCCTATATCGATGACGTCAACGTTATCACCCTATATCGATGACATCATCGCTATCACCCTATAATGATGATAGCATTTCATCGTTATCACCCTATAATGTTGATGGCATATCATCGTTATCACCCGATATCGATGGCATCATCGTTACCACCCTATATCTATGATGGCATTTAATCGTTATCACCCTATTTCGATGACATCATTGTTATCGCCCTATATCGATGACGTCAACATTATCACCGTATATCGATGACATAATCGCTATCACCCTATAATGATGATGGCATTTCATCGTTATCACCCTATTTCGATGACATCATTGTTATCGCCCTATATCGATGACGTCAACATTATCACCGTATATCGATGACATAATCGCTATCACCCTATAATGATGATGGCATTTCATCGTTATCACCCTATTTCGATGACATCATTGTTATCGCCCTATATCGATGACATCAACGTTATCACCCTATATCGATGACATAATCGCGATCACCCTATAATGTTGATGGCATATCATCGTTATCACCCGATATCGATGGCATCATCGTTACCACCCTATATCTATGATGGCATTTCATCGTTATCACCCTAGATCTATGGCATATCATTGTTATTACCATATTTTGATGACATCATTGTTATCGCCTTATATCGATGACATCAACGTTATCACCCTATATCGATGATATCATTATCACCCTATAACTATGATGGCATATCGTTATATCATGGCATATCACCCAACGTTATCACCCTATATCGATGACATCATTATCACCCTATAACTATGATGGCATATCGTTACATCATGGCATATCATCATGGCATATCATCGTTATCACCCTATTTCGATGACATCATTGTTATCACCCTATATCGATGACATCAACGTTATCACCCTATAACGATGATGGCATATCATCTTTATCACCCTATAACGATGATGGCATATCATCTTTATCACCCTATATCGATGATGACATATCATCTTTATCACCCTATAACGATGATGGCATATCGTTATAGGGTGATATATCATCATGGCATATCATCATGGCATATCATCGTTATCACCCTATAATTATATAGATGAAATCATCGTTATCACCCGATATTGATGACATCAATGTTATCTTATCACCCTATATCGATGATGACATAACATCTTTATCACCCTATATAATAATAATAATAATAATAATAATAATAATACATTTCTTTTGTATAGCGCTTTTCAAGAAACCCAAAGACGCTTTGACATAGTACGTAAAACAAAGACAAAAAAGACAAAAATACATAATTAAATAACCAAACAGAAAGGAAGGAGAAGGAGAAGAGACGGTCAGGGGTTGAATGTGGTGTTGAACAGGTGGGTCTTGAGTGATGATTTGAATGTGGTGAGTGAGGAGGAGTCTCTGATGGTTTGAGGCAGTGAGTTCCAGAGTGTGGGAGCAGCGATGGAGAAGGCCCTGTCCCCCCAGGATCTGAGTTTGGTCCGGATGGGGGGGGGGGGGGGGAGGTTGGCAGCAGCAGAGCGGAGGGTGCGGGTGGGAGTGTATCTGGGGAGGAGGTCAGTCAGGTAGGATGGGGCCAGGTTATGGAGGGCTTTGTAGGTCAGGAGGAGGATTTTGTACTGGATTCTCTGGGAGATGGGGAGCCAGTGGAGCTTATGAAGGACGGGGGTGATGTGGTCCCGGGCCCGGGAGTGGGTGAGTAGACGGGCAGCGGAGTTCTGAATGTATTGAAGTTTATTGATGATATTTGAGGGTGAACCATAGAGGAGGCTGTTGCAGTAGTCCAGACGGGAGGTGATGAAAGCGTGGATGAGGGTTTCTGCAGCCGTGGAGGAGAGGGATGGACGGAGACGGGCGATGTTTTTCAAATGAAAGAAGGCTGTCTTTGTGATCTGTTTAGTGTGTTTGTCGAAGGAGAGGGTTTGGTCAAAGATGATGCCAAGATTCCGGATGTGAGGGGAGGTGGATACTGGGATACCGTCGATGTTGAGGGTGAAGTTGTGGGTGGATTTGGTGAGCGTTTTTGGTCCAATAATGATTATTTCGGATTTATCACAGTTTAGTTTGAGGAAGTTGATTTGAAGCCAGGATTTTATTTCAGTGATGCAGTTTGTCAGGATAGAGTGGGTGACGGTGGAAATTGACTTGGCAGAAATGAAAAGCTGGATGTCATCGGCAAACAGTGGAATTGGGGACCATGACGACGGATTAAGTGACCAAGGGGGGACAGGTACAGGATGAAGAGGAGGGGACCGAGAACTGAACCTTGGGGGACACCTTGGGGGAGGGGAGCAGTGGGGGATTTGCAGTTATTGATGGAGATGAACTGGTGCCTGTCAGAGAGGTATGATTTGATCCATGAAAGGGCAGTGCCAGTGATGTTAAAGGTGGTTTCAAGTCGGGTGAGGAGGATGATGTGATTGATGGTGTCAAAGGCGGTGCTGAGGTCGAGAAGGATGAGAATGTTGAGGTTACCGGCGTCGGAGGAGAGGAGAAGGTCGTTGGTGATTTTGAGGAGTGCAGTTTCCGTACTGTGGTTGAGGCAGAATCCAGATTGGAATGTTTCATACAGGTTATTGGCAGAGAGGTGATGTTTGAGTTGAGTGGCTACAGCGCGTTCCAAAACTTTTGACAGAAAGGGTAGGTTGGAGATGGGTTTGAAGTTATTTGGGGTGTCAGGGTTGAGTCCAGGTTTTTTCAGAATGGGGGTGACAGCAGCGATTTTGAGGGATGGTGGGACGATGCCAGTAGACAGGGAGGAGTTTATCGTTGCAGTGATAAGTGGAGAGAGAGCAGGAAGGGAGGCCTTAACAAAGCTGGAGGCGATGGGGTCCAGAGTGCAGGTGGCAGTTTTCATTCCTGTGAGGAGTTCAGAGAGGTCAGTAGGGGAGACTGGGAAAAACTGAGATAGGGGTTGGCAGGATAAGGGGGGGCAGATGGTTTGAGGGGGAGCAGGTGAGGTGGTGGTTAAGCTGCTGTAGATGTTGTCTATCTTGCTTTGGAAGAATGAAAGGAAAGAAATGCAATTGTCGACTGTGAATGACTGGGTGGTGGTATCCAGGGGGCTGAGGAGTTTGTTTATTGTGGAGAAGAGTGCTTTTGGGTTTCCGGATCCAGAGTGGATTATTTGAGTGTAGTAGGTGGAGCGGGCGCGGGAGAGGGCATCTTTGTAGTGCTGCAGGTGGTCTTTGTAGGCTTGGGAGTGGATTGTGAGACCTGTTTTATTACGGAGTCTTTCAAGTTGGCGGGCACGGGTTTTCATCAGGCGGAGTTCAGGGGTAAACCAGGGAGCAGAATGGGTGAAGGAAACTGTTTTGGTTTTTATAGGCGCAAGCTGGTCGAGGCAGGAGGAGAGAGTGTGGTTGTAGTAGTCAGTGAGGTCAGAGGGGCTGTGCAAATCAACGAAGGGAGAGGTGGACATATTTTCGGAGAGGGAAGATGAGAATGAGGTAGGTGAAAGAGAGTTTAGCTTACGGAAGTTGATTATGCGTTTTTGCCTTGGTGCTGGGGTGGGAATGTTGATGGTCATAGTGATGGCTAAGTGATCGGAGAGGGTGAGGTCAGAGCCAGAGAGATGGTGTAGATTTAGTCCAATAGAACAGACAAGGTCCAGAATGTGACCACGGTTATGGGTGGGAAAGTTGACATGTTGAGTGAGGTTAAAGCAGTTAAGAATATCATTGAAGTCAGCGGTTATTGTGGAGTCAGTGGAGTCCATGTGGATATTGAAATCACCGAGGAGGAGGATTGAGGGGGAGAAGGAACAGAGCTGGGTCAGAAAGTAAGAGAAATCAGTCAGGAATGATGGGTGTGGTTTGGCAGGGTGGTAGACAACTGCCATGACTGACTGTGTGTAACCAGAAAGTTTAAAAGCCAGGTGTTCAAATGATGGAGCAGACGAGATGGAAATGAGGCTGGTCTTGATGTCCTGTCGGTGTATTACAGCAATTCCACCACCTCGGCCCTCCGAGCGTGGTTTATTGATGTAAGAGTAACCATTGGGTGTAGTGAGGTTGAGTGAGAGGTCGTCCAGAGGTTGTTGCCAGGGTTCAGTCAGACAGAGAAAGTCCAGTTTATTGTCCAGAATGAAGTCGTTCAAGATGTGGCTTTTATTGTTGAGGGACCGGGTATTGAACAGAGTGAGCTTCATATTGCTTTGCATGGTGCGGATGGACTCGGGTGATTTTGCCAGGGCTTTAACATCGATATATATACCATTATGATGATGACATATCATTGTTATCACCCTATATCGATGATGACATATCATTGTTATCACCCTATATCGATGATGACATATCATTGTTATCACCCTATATCGATGATGACATATTGTTATCACCCTATATCGATGATGACATATCATCGTTATCACCCTATATCGATGATAACATATCATTGTTATCACCCTATAACGATGATGACATATCATCTTTATCACCCGATATTGATGATGACATATCATCTTTATCACCCTATATTGATGATGACATATCATCGTTATCACCCTGTAACGATGATGGCATATCGTCTTTATCACCCTATATCGATGATGGCATATCGTCTTTATCACCCTATATCGATGATGGCATATCATCGTTATCACCCTATATTGATGACATATCATTGTTATCACCCTATATCGATGACATATCATTGTTATCACCCTATATCGATGATGACATATCATTGTTATCACCCTATATCGATGATGACATATCATCGTTATCACCCTATATTGATGATGACATATCATCGTTATCACCCTATATCGATGATGACATATCATCGTTATCACCCTTTATTGATGATGACATATCATCGTTATCACCCTATATTGATGACATATCATCGTTATCACCCTATATCGATGATGCCATATCATCGTTATCACCCTATATTGATGACATATCATTGTTATCACCCTATATCGATGATGACATATCATTGTTATCACCCTATATCGATGATGACATATCATCGTTATCACCCTATATCGATGATGACATATCATCGTTATCACCCTATATTGATGACATATCATCGTTATCACCCTATATTGATGACATGTCATCGTTATCACCCTATATCGATGATGACATATCATTGTTATCACCCTATATTGATGACATATCATCGTTATCACCCTATATTGATGACATATCATTGTTATCACCCTATATCGATGATGACATATCATTGTTATCACCCTATATTGATGACATATCATCGTTATCACCCTATATTGATGACATATCATTATCACCCTATATCGATGATGGCATATCGTCGTTATCACCCTATATTGATGATGACATATCATTGTTATCACCCTATATCGATGATGACATATCATTGTTATCACCCTATATCGATGATGACATATCATTGTTATCACCCTATATCGATGATGACATATCATTGTTATCACCCTATATCGATGATGACATATCATTGTTATCACCCTATATTGATGACATATCATCGTTATCACCCTATATTGATGACATATCATTATCACCCTATATCGATGATGGCATATCATCGTTATCACCCTATATTGATGATGACATATCATTGTTATCACCCTATATCGATGATGACATATCATTGTTATCACCCTATATCGATGATGACATATCATTGTTATCACCCTATATCGATGATGACATATCATTGTTATCACCCTATATCGATGATGACATATCATTGTTATCACCCTATATCGATGATGACATATCATCGTTATCACCCTATATTGATGATGACATGTCATTGTTATCACCCTATATCGATGATGACATATCATCGTTATCACCCTATATCGATGATGACATATCATCGTTATCACCCTATATTGATGACATATCATCGTTATCACCCTATATTGATGACATATCATCGTTATCACCCTATATCGATGATGACATATCATTGTTATCACCCTATATCGATGATGACATATCATTGTTATCACCCGATATCGATGATGACATATCATTGTTATCGCCCTATATCGATGATGACATATCATCGTTATCACCCTATATTGATGATGACATATCATTGTTATCACCCTATATCGATGATGACATATCATTGTTATCACCCTATATCGATGATGACATATCATTGTTATCACCCTATATCGATGATGACATATCATTATCACCCTATATCGATGATGACATATCATCGTTATCACCCTATATTGATGATGACATATCATTGTTATCACCCTATATCGATGATGACATATCATCGTTGTCACCCTATATCGATGATGACATATCATTGTTATCACCCTATATCGATGATGACATATCATCGTTATCACCCTATATCGATGATGACATATCATTGTTATCACCCTATATCGATGATGACATATCGTTATCACCCTATATCGATGATGACATATCATTGTCATCATCCTATATCGATGATGACATATCATCGTTATCACCCTATATCGATGATGACATATCATCGTTATCACCCTATATCGATGATGACATATCATTGTTATCACCCTATATTGATGATGACATATCATTGTTATCACCCTATATCGATGATGACATATCATTGTTATCACCCTATATCGATGATGACATATCATTGTTATCACCCTATATTGATGATGACATATCATTGTTATCACCCTATATCGACGATGACATATCATCGTTATCACCCTATATCGATGATGACATATCATCGTTATCACCCTATATTGATGATGACATATCATTGTTATCACCCTATATCGATGATGACATATCATCGTTATCACCCTATATCGATGATGACATATCATTGTTATCACCCTATATCGATGATGACATATCATCGTTATCAACCTATATCGATTTTTTTTTTTTTTTTTTGTATACTGAATCGAGGCTCGTGAAAGAGCTAAAATGACATGACATGACATGACATGAAATGACATGACATGAAATGACATGAAAAATGACAATAAAAGAGCTATAAAAGAGCTAAAATCGATGATGACATATCATCGTTGTCACCCTATATCGATGATGACATATCATCGTTATCACCCTATATCGATGATGACATATCATCGTTGTCACCCTATATCGATGATGACATATCATCGTTATCACCCTATATCGATGATGACATATCATCGTTGTCACCCTATATCGATGATGACATATCATTGTTATCACCCGATATCGATGACATAATCGTTATCACCTTCTGTGGCGGATGTATTAAGTAAATAAACTCGCAGCGTTGTCAATATCTTATTTCTCGTCAATATCTTAAGACAACGCTTCATGGACGCGAGACAAGTTTGTACACAGTTCTGCATTGATGTTCAGTAAATCAATTCCTGTTGACCTGTGAACGCCAGTTGTTAAATAAACAAGGCAAATAAAGTTGCTGAGTGTATTAATTTCTTCTTAAAAGTACACACAATATCTTTTCTACAAAAAAAAAAAAAATCGGAATTTTGTGCAAGCGGCGGGAAAAACGCACAAATACATTTCATCAAATTAAAAAACGAGAGAAAACGTCTTTCTTTTCTGGGAGCCAAACTCGACGCGTCCATCGACGTCGTTCCCCCCGCAACGTGGTTTGACCAATCAATGCGTTCCGAGACGGAAGCTCGGCCAATGGGATTGCACAATTCACTCCGCCCCAAGTCGACAGCTCCAGCCAATCGTTTTTCACAAAATGACTCCGCCCAGTTCCCGTGCCTCAGCCAATGGGAATTTACCGGGTTAGAAAAGGCAAACATGCAAAATTCACCGGGAGTCGTGAATGCTGAATGGCGACTTCAGAAGTAGCGCGCAAAGTTGGCGACCACGACCATGCTCATCGAACCATAATATACATAATATATACATTTATTGATTTTGATGTACCGTGCTCTTTATAGAGCGTTGGTGCTGCCGAAGCGGTTTCTGAACAAGGGTTACACTGGGTGGTTTGCCATTGCCTTCCCGGCATTGTCCGTGCTCTGTCCTGACAAATGCCGAGCTTGAAGCAGGTAAACAGCACACACCATTTTAAAGTCTTTTGGTATGACCCTGACCAATGGGAAGAAACTTGCATTGTTTGTTGTTGAAAGGTCGTTGCCATCTTTCAAACCATCCTGCCAGTCTTTTCAGGACTTCAGGTCATTTGAGAGGGTCTTTTGTTCTCCAGTGCTACCTGCTGGGCCATACAAAGTAGTGTCATCAGCAAATACATGGACAGCTGTCTTGTACTGTGTTTCACTGGGGAGGTTTTTAATTTTAATGAAGATCATGAATACTCCAGCACGTCTAACCCATCCATAAGCTCTGGCATGTCCATGTACATCAAACCCATCCATAACCTCGGGTATGTCCATGTACGTCTAACCCATCTATAACCTCTGGCATGTCCATGTACATCAAACCCATCTATAACCTCTGCCATGTCCATGTACATCAAACCCATCTATAACCTCTGCCCTGTCCATGTACATCAAACCCATCTATAACCTCTGGTATGTCCATGTACGTCTAACCCATCCATAAGCTCTGGCATGTCCATGTACCTCTAACCCATCCATAACCTCTGGTATGTCCATGTACGTCTAACCCATCTATAACCTCTGGTATGTCCATGTACGTCTAACCCATCCATAAGCTCTGGCATGTCCATGTACGTCTAACCCATCTATAACCTCTGCCATGTCCATGTACATCAAACCCATCTATAACCTCTGGTATGTCCATATACGTCTAACCCATCCATAAGCTCTGGTATGTCCATGTACGTCGAACCCATCTATAACCTCTGGTATGTCCATATACGTCTAACCCATCCATAAGCTCTGGTATGTCCATGTACGTCGAACCCATCTATAACCTCTGCCATGTCCATGTACATCAAATCCATCTATAACCTCTGGTATGTCCATATACGTCTAACCCATCCATAAGCTCTGGTATGTCCATGTACGTCTAACCCATCCATAAGCTCTGGTATGTCCATGTACGTCTAACCCATCCATAAGCTCTGCCATGTCCATGTACGTCTAACCCATCTATAACCTCTGCCATGTCCATGTACATCAAACCCATCTATAACCTCTGGTATGTCCATTGACGTCTAACCCATCTATAACCTCTGCAATGTCCATGTACATCAAACCCATATATGCCATGTCCATGTACGTGTAACCCATCTATAACCTCTGTCATGTCCATGTACATCAAACCCATCTATAACCTCTGCCATGTCCATGTAACCCATCTATAACTTCTGATATGTCCATGTACGTCTAACCCATCTATAAGCTCTGCCATGTCCATGTACATCAAACCCATCTATAAGCTCTGCCATGTCCATGTACATCAAACCCATCTATAAGCTCTGCCACGTCCATGTACGTCTAACCTACCTATAAGCTCTGCCATGTCCATGTACGTCTAAGCCATCTATAACCTCTGCCATGTCCATGTACATCAAACCCATCTATAACCTCTGACATGGCCATGTACGTCTAACCCATCTATAACCTCTGACATGGCCATGTACGTCTAACCCATCTATAACCTCTGCCATGTCCATGTACATCAAACGCATCTATAACCTCTGCCATGTCCATGTACGTGTAACCCATCTATAACCTCTGCCATGTCCATGTACATCAAACCCATCTATAACCTCTGCCATGTCCATGTACGTCTAAGCCATCTATAACCTCTGACATGGCCATGTACATCAAACCCATCTATAACCTCTGACATGGCCATGTACGTCTAACCCATCTATAACCTCTGGCATGTCCATGTACATCAAACGCATCTATAACCTCTGCCATGTCCATGTACGTGTAACCCATCTATAACCTCTGCCATGTCCATGTACATCAAACCCATCTATAACCTCTGCCATGTCCATGTACGTGTAACCCATCTATAACCTCTGCCATGTCCATGTACGTCTAACCCATCCATTACCTCTGCCATGTCCATGTACGTGTAACCCATTCTATAACCTCTGCCATGTCCATGTACGTCTAACCCATCCATAACCTCTACCATGTCCATGCACGTGTAACCCACCTATAACCTCTGCAATGTCCATGTACGTGTAAGGTGTAACCCATCTATAACCTCTGCCATGTCCATGTACATCAAACCCATCTATAACCTCTGCCATGTCCATGTACATCAAACCCATCTATAACCTCTGCCATGTCCATGTACATCAAACCCATATATAACCTCTGCAATGTCCATGTACGTGTAAGGTGTAACCCATCTATAACCTCTGCCATGTGCATGTACATCAAACCCATCTATAACCTCTGCAATGTCCATGTACGTGTAAGGTGTAACCCATCTATAACCTCTGCCATGTGCATGTACATCAAACCCATCTATAACCTCTGCCATGTCTATGTTCAATGGCAGTAAATCTGTCTGTCTTACTTAATTCAGGTGAATCAAACTCCTCAAGCTGCAGGCAATGAAAATTCTCCACCTCCTCTTCTTCCTTCGCATCATAAAAACATCCATTCTGTGCTTCCATTGCCTTCCCCTCGCTCTTCCTTTACTTACGAACTTCGTAACGAACCTCCTCCCCAAACCTCTCCTCCATTTCATTCTTTCTTGAATGAATTCCCCCTTTTTCTCTTCCTTTATTCCTGTCCCCGATAAATACTCCTTTCATCCTCTTTTTATTGATTTATTTTTTACCCCCAACCCCGTCGCTGAAGAAGATCACTTGTCGTGTTGTTTATCCTCATTTTTGTTCAAAATCTCGTCCCATTCACACATGGCCTCACCTCCTCATTTTGTCCGCACGCACGCTCCGCCCCCTTCCCCGCCCACCTCTCCATCGTTCTCCATCTGCGTCCCACCCCCTGCCGGGTAGCCCCCCCGCCCCCACCTCAGACCCGGTCGGTGCGTGCTGTGCCAGTAACCATATCAGCACGGCGAGCCTCGTGCGCCTTCGTGCTGCGATGGGCACGTGCTGCTCAGGTCGTGCGAGCAGACACAATAGATAGCGTTAGACACACGGATAAAGGCAGCGACGCTGAACAAAGAGACACGAGTCGGTGGTGGTAGCCGCCGCCGCAGTAGTAGTAGGACTAGGAGGAGGAGGAGTACCGCGGCCGCTGCTGGTGGTGTTAGGTGTTCTTGCTTTCGTCCCGGCGTTAGCTCGCTCTCCTCACACGGAATGGCAGCCGCGGAGCCTCGTCGGGAGTTGGTGGGGAAACGCTTCTGGCTCGTTCCCGCCGAGACCCCAGCACCTCTCGCTCTGGATTCCGGGGGTTGCGCCCGTCTGGCCGAGGCGGCCGCTTGGCGTTGGCGGACGGGGGTCATCCGTGCGGTGTCTCACAAAGAGCCCACCTGCGTCGAACTCTCGGTGAGATTTTCCACCTCTTTCTCCTCGTGTTTCCGCGTCGTCTCGACGCGTTTACCTGCTTTGTGTTTACATCGGCGCGTGCCGCCCTGGGGAACACCTTTACCTGTGTCCGTCTCCGTCGATGGCAATGCACCTTCACCTGTTTATTTCCCTTTCCGCTTCGCAAAGGGATTTGAACTGTGGACCATTGACTGTTTCTCCGAGACGAGCAAAGTACCTGCTGTTGTTCGAAACTTGAGAGTAATACCTGCGGGGTGGTGACACCTACGTCACCAGAGGCAGAAACTTAAAAATGTGGACATAAAGTCCCGCGTTTTGTTTGTTTTCATCAAGGTATTTAGAAAGAAGCTCAAAGAAAAGAATCGACTTGTGCGAGACTTCTGGTTTTCAGAACGAAATGCGATTACGTAACGTTGGCAAATAAATAATTAATTGGCGATGTCTCGTCGTGACGTCACGCCGTGCTATCTCCGGCAGCAGGAAAAAGTAGAGCACAAGTTGGGATCATAAATTGTTCCTATTTCATCGGTTTGATAAGATCGGGGTCGAGGGGAAAAGGAGATTTAAACGGTTTCCTTTAGCCAGGTGTACTCATTCATAAGAACGTGTAGGCCAGGTATTTCAAACGTCACGTCACGTCGGTTTGGGACCTTTCAGTGATGTGTTGCGTCGGAGCCTGTGTGACGTGAACACGTGGGTTTGGTTTTTTATCTGGTTATGGAGTTTGATCTCCCAATCTGACCCGTTTGTTTGTTTTCGACTTATGAATGTCATTCCAGGTCCAATGTTGACCCTCCGCCTCTTTGGACTTTGATTGTTTTGAAGTGTGATGGAAAATGGCGTTAAAGTTCAGGACAGATTTGCACGATGCTCTGGCATCATCTTCTGTTAATCTTCTCAATATAATGGAGCTAATGTATATATATGTATGCATAATGCATGTATATGTGTGTGTGTATATATCGCCTCACCAAGCGTCGATACTGAGGAACGGGCTTGTTTTAGCTGAGGCTTATGACTGTACCTGAGTTGCTGTGTTGTCATGATTTACACCAATCATAATACAAACAATTACTTTGCACAAATGTATTTGTTGTGTTTGTGATGTTACATTTTTATAGGCAATTTAGGTTTAAAAAATATATAACATTCAAGAAAGAACCCCTCAGCACATAGGGGAGGGGTAGGTGCAGACTGGAAGTTTGGGACGATTACACCTCACCACCACGTAATTCAAAACACCTCACCACCACGGAATTCAAAACACCTCACCACCACGGAATTCAAAACACCTCACCACCAAGTAATTCAAAACACCTCACCACCACGTAATTCAAAACACCTCACCACCAAGTAATTCAAAACACCTCACCACCACGTAATTCAAAACATCTCACCACCAAGTAATTCAAAACACCTCACCACCAAGTAATTCAAAACACCTCACCACCAAGTAATTCAAAACACCTCACCACCAAGTAATTCAAAACACCTCACCACCAAGTAATTCAAAACACCTCACCACCAAGTAATTCAAAACACCTCACCACCAAGTAATTCAAAATACCTCGCCACCACGTAATTCAAAACACCTCACCACCACGTAATTCAAAACACCTCACCACCACGTAATTCAAAACACCTCACCACCACGTAATTCAAAACACCTCGCCACCAAGTAATTCAAAATACCTCGCCACCAAGTAATCCAAAACACCTCACCACCACGTAATTCAAAACACCTCGCCACCAAGTAATTCAAAACACCTCACCACCATGTAATTCAAAACACCTCACCACCAAGTAATCCAAAACACCTCACCACCAAGTAATTCAAAACACCTCACCACCAAGTAATTCAAAATACCTCACCACCAAGTAATTCAAAACACCTCACCACCAAGTAATTCAAAACACCTCACCACCACATAATTTAAAACACCTCACCACCACGTAATTCAAAACGCCTCACCACCACGTAATTCAAAACACCTCACCACCACGTAATTCAAAACACCTCACCACCAAGTAATTCAAAACACCTCACCACCAAGTAATTCAAAACACCTCACCACCAAGTAATTCAAAACACCTCACCACCAAGTAATTCAAAACACCTCACCACCAAGTAATTCAAAACACCTCGCCACCAAGTAATTCAAAACACCTCACCACCAAGTAATTCAAAACACCTCACCACCAAGTAATTCAAAACACCTCACCACCAAGTAATTCAAAACACCTCACCACCAAGTAATTCAAAACACCTCACCACCACGTAATCCAAAACACCTCACCACCACGTAATTCAAAACACCTCACCACCAAGTAATTCAAAACACCTCGCCACCAAGTAATCCAAAACACCTCACCACCACGTAAATTCAAAACACCTCACCACCAAGTAATTCAAAACACCTCACCACCAAGTAATTCAAAACACCTCACCACCAAGTAATTCAAAACACCTCACCACCAAGTAATTCAAAACACCTCACCACCAAGTAATTCAAAACACCTCACCACCAAGTAATTCAAAACACCTCGCCACCAAGTAATTCAAAATACCTCGCCACCAAGTAATTCAAAATACCTCGCCACCAAGTAATTCAAAACACCTCACCAGCAAGTAATTTAAAACACCTCACCACAAAGTAATTCAAAACACCTCACCCCCATGTAATTCAAAACACCTCACCCCCATGTAATTCAAAACTCCTCACCACCACGTAATTAAAAACACCATCACCACGTAATTCAAAACACCTCACCCCCACGTAATTCAAAACACCTCACCCCCACGTAATCCAAAACACCTCACCTCCACGTAATCCAAAACACCTCACCCCCACGTAATTCAAAACACCTCACCCCCCGTGTAATTCAAAACACCTCACCCCCGTGTAATTCAAAACACCTCACCCCCATGTAATTCAAAACACCATCACCACGTAATTCAAAACACCTCACCCCCACGTAATCCAAAACACCTCACCTCCACGTAATCCAAAACACCTCACCACCACATAATTTAAAACACCTCACCACCACATAATTTCAAACACCTCACCACCACATAATTTAAAACACCTCACCACCATGTAATTCAAAACACCTCACCACCATGTAATTCAAAACACCATCACCAACTAATTTTGAAACACCTCACCACCACATGATTTAAAAACACCTCACCACCACATACTTCAAAATACCTTGCCACCACGTGATTCAAAACCACCACCACATTGTTAAAAACACTTCACAACCACGGAAACAAAAGTTTCACGGAGTAGTTCAGTGACAACAGACACTGCCCAGATATGTACAGTCACGTGTAAAAGTAAGTACATCCCATGTAAAGTTTTGACTTTTTCAAC
Source organism: Myxine glutinosa (assembly GCF_964187855.1). NCBI lineage: Eukaryota > Metazoa > Chordata > Myxini > Myxiniformes > Myxinidae > Myxine > Myxine glutinosa. The sequence goes on from NC_136262.1 coordinate 247,232,099, forward strand.
ATATTTCAACATACAGCTATTTGATCTTCATTTCAACAATATTGATAGATAAAGGTGATATAATACAACAAATATCATAAAACATTTACATTTTGTAGTCCATTGTATAATTTAAATAAACATCAATGCAAATTTCGCATGTGGAAAACGTAGTACACCCCTACAATTATCACTACTTCAAATACCTAAAATTAGAATCAGGTGCACCAGCTCAGGTGCAAATGATTAGAACATCATTGGAGAGGATCTTGGAGGAACCTGTCTTATTTAAACCTCAGACATTTAGTTTGGTTTGCTCTTTGTTGTTGAAGTGGGCAGCGTCACCATCCCTAGATCAAAAGAGCTCTCTGAGGCCTTCAGAAAGAAGGTTATAGATGCCGACGAGTCTGGGAAGGGATTTAAAAAGATATCCAAACAATTTGAAATCAATCATTCGACTGTCCGGAAGATCATCTACAAGTGGAGAAGATTCCAAACACCTGCCAACTTATTCAGGCTAGGCCGCCCCAGCAAGTTCAGCCCATGAGCAGACTGCAAGATACTGAAAGAAGTCTCTAAGAACCCCAGAATGTCATCACGGCACCTACAGGTTGCTCTTGCCACTGTTGATGTCAAAGTGCACGAGTCTACCATTAGAAAGAGGCTGCACAAATTTGATCTACATGGGAGGTGTGCCAGGAGGAAACCTTTGCTGTCCAGAAAGAACATCAGGGCAAGACTAAAGTTTGTCAATGAACACCTAGGCAAAGTCCAGCACTTCTGGAACAATGTGCTCTGGACAGATGAGTCAAAGGTAGAGCTATTTGGCCACTGTACCAGAAGACATGTTTGGCGAAAACCAAAGACAGCATTTGACCACAAGAACCTGATACCAACTGTAAAGCATGGTGGCGGAAATATTATGGTTTGGGGCAGCTTTGCTGCGTCAGGGCCTGGGCAGCTCACCATCATATAATCCACTATGAATTCTTCAATGTACCAGAGGGTGCTTGAGGATAATGTGAGGCCATCTGTCGGAAAGTTGAAGCTCAACCGAAGGTGGACCTTGCAACATGACAATGACCCTAAACATACCAGTAAATCCACCAAGGAATGGCTGAAAAGAAAGAAATGGAGGGTTTTGGAATGGCCAAGTCAAAGCCCGGATCTAAATCCCATCGAGATGTTGTGGGGGGATTTGAAGCGAGCTGTGCATGCAAGAAACCCCTCAAACATCGCACAGCTGAAAGAATTCTGCATGGAGTGGGCAAAAATTTCTCCCAGTCGATGTCAGAGACTGGTAGACAGTTCTAAGAAACGCCTACTTGAGGTTGTTTCTGCCAAAGGGGGGCAATACCACCTATTAGAGCCAAGGGTGTACTTACTTTTTCCACATGCGAAATTTGCATTTGTTTATTTAAATTATACAATGGACTACAAAATGTAAATGTTTCATGATATTTGTTATATTATATCACCTTTATCTATCAATATTGTTGAAATGAGGATCAAATAGCTGTATGTTGAAATATGTTGAAAAAGTCAAAACTTTATATGGGGTGTACTTACTTTTTCACGTGACTGGAGATATAGATAAATGACTGTACCTGAGTTGCTGTTTTGTCATGGTTTACACCAATCTTAATTCAAACAATCATAATGCATAAATGTTTTTGTAATATACGTGATATTACATTTTATAAACAATTTAAGTTGAAAAAAAAATTTTTCCCCAAAAAGATTCCCCCCCAAAAAAAAATTGGAATTTTTTTTCCAAAAAAATACCATTAGGACATACCGACGGGAGAGGTAGGTGCATACCAGAAGTTTGGTACGATTTCACAAAAGTTTGAGGGAGTAGTTCAGTGACGAAATTGATCACTTGCCGTTTAACATCACAACTTTAGTGCGGTCCACAAGTCCAAATATGATTGTAGTATGTCCCAAACATAGTTTTCAGATGTACAGTGTGTCCCAGAAAGAGAGAAAAAAAAAACTTTGTATGGAATACCACCACTTTAAATTTCCCACCAGAGGTGGGCAAGATGGGTGGGCATTCCTGCCCAGAGGATGGGAGCTAGTGAACTTCCTTAATTGACACTATTATCCCACCTTTCTTGTGGGGTCGGCCGGGGGAAGCTTGGCCTGAGTCTTCCTGAAAGCGGCTGGTCAGGCCTGACGTTCGACTAGTTATGGCAGGATTTTTGGAATTTGTTTTGGGTGCTGGCGATAGCTCGCCTACTCTTTGCAAATGGCACCGTGGGATTGCTGATGTCCTCCAACAAATGCTAGCAGATGGGAGGCCCATTTCGAGTCCATCAGAGGGACGGCACACACATTGATGAATCGCCTGCTTGTGAAACACCAGACTGACAGTTTATACCTAGGTCGGCATTCAAACCCAAGACAGCTTGGAGGTGAGTGCCGGTGCTAGTTATAATCATCATAATAATAATAATAACAATAATGATAATAAAAAATAATTGTTCCCTCACGAAGAACTTCAAATCAGAATGACGCAATTTGGTTCATTAAAGTCTGTGCAACAGTTGCCAACCCATGGTTGTTTGTCTGTGTTATGTCCTTTTAAATTCTGAGCGGTGAGGAAGGAAGCAGCACATACCATTTTGAAATTCTTCGGGATGACAACTGGGGTTCGAACCACCGACCTTTCATCATCATAACATCACCGAGTCTTTTTGTGGACACCATTTTGTCCTGAGTCATTGTCGTGTCGGATCTTTCTGTGCCGTATTCAGCCGGCCTCCCCCTCAATCTCCACGGTCCGTACTGCTCCCTTGAGAACTTGGGACAGCTGGCGAAACCCCTTCCTTTATTCCTCCCCCTCTTCCGCCCGTCGACCCCCCCCCCCCCCCCCCCACGTCTCATTGTATGCCGAATGTCACACTCACGAAACCCCCCGATGTGGTTGCTCAAGTTTGGCACAATGTTCTAAATGCTTTGAATTGTTGTTCCCACTCGAATGCGGAGGGTATTTGATGCACGAAGTACGAGTCGCTGATGTCCATGTACCGTACATATACAACCATGTACAGTACAAGGAGGATGATATAGGAGGACGCCACTTGTGCCATAAAGTCCCCAATCATTCCTGCATTACATCAACACATCAACATAATGTATGCCTTTATTTACTTAATATCACTGGAGTTGTGGGTAAAACCGTGGGGACAGGAATCAGGATATCACCAGGGTATTATTTTCTTCATCTTCTTCTTTTAATAATATTGAAAGAACTCTTACAGGCTGTCATGGATATGATAAACACACACACACACACACGTGCATATATGCATGTATAAAACATATATATGTTCATAGCTGAGTGGGTTCATCAAAAATGTAGTGGTTTGAAAGGGTCATTAACCAGTGTGGCAGCTACATTCATGTGTAAGGTGTGCACGGAGGGAGCTGCAGATGGAGGAAATGTTGAGTTGGATCTTGGAGACGGCATGAAGCTGGAAGGTGTTAAAACATTTTGTGACCTAGGAGACATGCTGAATGGAGAAGGTGGATCAGACTCGGCAACGGTTGCCAGAGTGAGATGTGCATGGAAGAAGTTTCGGGAACTGAGTGGTGTGCTGACAAGGAGGGGAGTGTCGTTGAAGCTGAAGGGAAAGGTGTATGCTGCATGTGTGAGAAGTGTTGTGATTTATGGGAGCGAGATATGGGTAATGAACGTAGAGCAGCAACGAAGTCTGGAAAGGGTGGAAATGCGAATGGTTCGGTGGATGTGTGGAGTATCGTTGAGAGAGAGGAAGACAAATGATGAATTGCGAAAAATTATGGGAATAGAGCCTGTGATGGATGCTGTGAAGAGGAACAGTTTGAGATGGTTTGGTCATGTGTTGAGGAAGGATGAAAGTGACTGGTTGAGAAGAGTGAAGAAAATGAATGTAGAAGGAAGTAGACGACGGGGAAGACTGAGAAAGACTTGGCTAAAGATGGTCGAAGAAGAAATGCGGGCAAGGGGGTTAACAAGGAGAGATGCAGAAAATAGGGCAAAATGGAGAACATTGTCATGGGGACCGCAAGGCTAACCCCCGCTCTTGCAGGGAAAATGGCCTTAAAATGCCTGTTGTTGTTGTGTGTGTTGTGTGTATATATATATATATATATATATATATATATATATATATATATATATATATATATATATATATATATATATATATATATATATCTGTGCAGTGTCTGTCTTGTGTTGTGTTGTCCTGTGTTGTCACTGAACTACTTTCTCAAACTTTTGTGAAATCGTACCAAACTTCTGGTATGCACATATCTCTCTCGTCGGTATGTCCTAAGGGTATTTTATTTGAAAAATTTTCGAATTTTTATTTTTGTTTTGGAATTTTTTGGGGGAATTTTTTTTTTTTCTACTTAAATTGTTTATAAAATGTGATATCACGTATAATTACAAATACATTTGAATATTGAATATTTTGAATTCTTGTTTGAATTATGATTGGTTTAAACCATGACAAAACGACAACTCGGGTACAGTCATTTGTCTATATATCTACACATCTGAGCAGTGTCTGTGTTGTCACTTAACGACTCCCTCAAATTTTTGTTTCCGTGGTTGTGAAGTGTTTTTAATAACGTTGTGGTGGGGTATTTTGAATTATGTGGTGGTGAGGTATTTTATAATTACGTGTTGGTGAGGTGTTTTTAATTATCTGGTGATGAGGTGTTTTGAATTATCTGGTGATGAGGTGTTTTGAATTATCTGGTGATGAGGTGTTTTAAATGACGTGGTGGTGAGGTGTTTTTAATTTTGTGGCTGTGAGGTGTTTTTATTACGTGTTTTATGGCTGAGGTGTTTTCAATGTCGTGGTGGTGAGGTGTTTTTAATTTCGTCGTGGTGAGGTGTTTTTATTACGTGTTTATGGCTGTGAGGTGTTTTTACTTTAGTGGTGGTGAGGTGTTTTTATTACGTGTTTTATGGCTGTGAGGTGTTTTTATTTCGTGTTTTATGGCTGTGAGGTGTTTTTATTTCGTGTTTTATGGCTGTGAGGTGTTTTTATTACGTGTTTTATGGCTGAGGTGTTTTTATTTCGTGTTTTATGGCTGTGAGGTGTTTTTATTTCGTGTTTTATGGCTGTGAGGTGTTTTTATTACGTGTTTTATGGCTGAGGTGTTTTTATTACGTGTTTTATGGCTGAGGTGTTTTTATTTCGTGTTTTATGGCTGTGAGGTGTTTTTATTTCGTGTTTTATGGCTGAGGTGTTTTTATTACGTGTTTTATGGCTGAGGTGTTTTTATTATGTGTTTTATGGCTGTGAGGTGTTTTTATTACGTGTTTTATGGCTGAGGTGTTTTTATTTCGTGTTTTATGGCTGTGAGGTGTTTTTGTTACGTGTTTTATGGCTGAGGTGTTTTTATTACGTGTTTTATGGCTGTGAGGTGTTTTTATTACGTGTTTTATGGCTGAGGTGTTTTTATTATGTGTTTTATGGCTGAGGTGTTTTTATTACGTGTTTTATGGCTGAGGTGTTTTTATTACGTGTTTTATGGCTGAGGTGTTTTTATTTCGTGTTTTATGGCTGTGAGGTGTTTTTATTACGTGTTTTATGGCTGAGGTGTTTTTATTACGTGTTTTATGGCTGTGAGGTGTTTTTATTACGTGTTTTATGGCTGAGGTGTTTTTATTATGTGTTTTATGGCTGTGAGGTGTTTTTATTATGTGTTTTATGGCTGTGAGGTGTTTTTATTACGTGTTTTATGGCTGAGGTGTTTTTATTGTGTGTTTTATGGCTGTGAGGTGTTTTTATTACGTGTTTTATGGCTGAGGTGTTTTTATTGTGTGTTTTATGGCTGTGAGGTGTTTTTATTTCGTGTTTTATGGCTGAGGTGTTTTTATTGTGTGTTTTATGGCTGTGAGGTGTTTTTATTACGTGTTTTATGGCTGAGGTGTTTTTATTTCGTGTTTTATGGCTGTGAGGTGTTTCTATTTCGTGTTTTATGGCTGTGAGGTGTTTTTATTTCGTGTTTTATGGCTGTGAGGTGTTTTTATTGTGTGTTTTATGGCTGTGAGGTGTTTTTATTACGTGTTTTATGGCTGAGGTGTTTTTATTGTGTGTTTTATGGCTGTGAGGTGTTTTTATTACGTGTTTTATGGCTGCGAGGTGTTTTTATTACGTGTTTTATGGCTGAGGTGTTTTTATTGTGTGTTTTATGGCTGTGAGGTGTTTTTATTACGTGTTTTATGGCTGAGGTGTTTTTATTGTGTGTTTTATGGCTGTGAGGTGTTTTTATTACGTGTTTTATGGCTGTGAGGTGTTTTTATTACGTGTTTCATGGCTGTGAGGTGTTTTATTTCGTGTTTTATGGCTGTGAGGTGTTTTCAATTTCGCGGTGGTGAGGTGTTTTTAAATGACGTGGTGGTGAGGTGTTTTTAATTTTGTGGCTGTGAGGTGTTTTTATTACGTGTTTTATGGCTGTGAGGTGTTTTTAATTTTGTGGTGGTGAGGTGTTTTTATTACGTGTTTTATGGCTGTGAGGTGTTTTTAATTTTGTGGTGGTGAGATGTTTTTATTACGTGTTTTATGGCTGTGAGGTGTTTTTATTACGTGTTTTATGGCTGTGAGGTGTTTTTATTACGTGTTTTATGGCTGTGAGGTGTTTTTATTACGTGTTTTATGGCTGTGAGGTGTTTTTATTACGTGTTTCATGGCTGAGGTGTTTTATTATGTGTTTTATGGCTGTGAGGTGTTTTCAATTTCGTGGTGGTGATGTTTTTATTACGTGTTTTATGGCTGTGAGGTGTTTTTATTACGTGTTTTATGGCTGAGGTGTTTTTATTGTGTGTTTTATGGCTGTGAGGTGTTTTTATTACGTGTTTTATGGCTGAGGTGTTTTTATTGTGTGTTTTATGGCTGTGAGGTGTTTTTATTACGTGTTTTATGGCTGAGGTGTTTTTATTGTGTGTTTTATGGCTGTGAGGTGTTTTTATTACGTGTTTTATGGCTGAGGTGTTTTTATTTCGTGTTTTATGGCTGTGAGGTGTTTTTATTACGTGTTTTATGGCTGAGGTGTTTTTATTTCGTGTTTTATGGCTGAGGTGTTTTTATTATGTGTTTTATGGCTGTGAGGTGTTTTTATTACGTGTTTTATGGCTGAGGTGTTTTTATTTCGTGTTTTATGGCTGTGAGGTGTTTCTATTTCGTGTTTTATGGCTGTGAGGTGTTTTTATTTCGTGTTTTATGGCTGTGAGGTGTTTTTATTACGTGTTTTATGGCTGAGGTGTTTTTATTGTGTGTTTTATGGCTGTGAGGTGTTTTTATTTCGTGTTTTATGGCTGTGAGGTGTTTTTATTACTTGTTTTATGGCTGAGGTGTTTTTATTACGTGTTTTATGGCTGTGAGGTGTTTTTATTACGTGTTTTATGGCTGAGGTGTTTTTATTGTGTGTTTTATGGCTGTGAGGTGTTTTTATTACGTGTTTTATGGCTGTGAGGTGTTTTTATTACGTGTTTTATGGCTGAGGTGTTTTTATTGTGTGTTTTATGGCTGTGAGGTGTTTTTATTACGTGTTTTATGGCTGAGGTGTTTTTATTGTGTGTTTTATGGCTGTGAAGTGTTTTTATTACGTGTTTTATGGCTGTGAGGTGTTTTTATTACGTGTTTCATGGCTGTGAGGTGTTTTATTTCGTGTTTTATGGCTGTGAGGTGTTTTCAATTTCGCGGTGGTGAGGTGTTTTTAAATGACGTGGTGGTGAGGTGTTTTTAATTTTGTGGCTGTGAGGTGTTTTTATTACGTGTTTTATGGCTGTGATGTGTTTTTAATTTTGTGGTGGTGAGGTGTTTTTATTACGTGTTTTATGGCTGTGAGGTGTTTTTAATTTTGTGGTGGTGAGGTGTTTTTATTACGTGTTTTATGGCTGTGAGGTGTTTTTAATTTTGTGGTGGTGAGATGTTTTTATTACGTGTTTTATGGCTGTGAGGTGTTTTTATTACGTGTTTTATGGCTGTGAGGTGTTTTTATTACGTGTTTTATGGCTGTGAGGTGTTTTTATTACGTGTTTTATGGCTGTGAGGTGTTTTTATTACGTGTTTTATGGCTGTGAGGTGTTTTTATTACGTGTTTCATGGCTGAGGTGTTTTATTATGTGTTTTATGGCTGTGAGGTGTTTTCAATTTCGTGGTGGTGATGTTTTTATTACGTGTTTTATGGCTGTGAGGTGTTTTTATTACGTGGTTTATGGCTGTGAGGTGTTTTTATTACGTGTTTCATGGCTGAGGTGTTTTATTATGTGTTTTATGGCTGTGAGGTGTTTTCAATTTCGTGGTGGTGATGTTTTTATTACGTGTTTTATGGCTGTGAGGTGTTTTTATTTCATGTTTTATGGCTGTGAGGTGTTTTTATTACGTGTTTTATGGCTGTGAGGTGTTTTTGTTACGTGGTTTATGGCTGTGAGGTGTTTTTATTACGTGTTTTATGGCTGTGAGGTGTTTTTATTACGTGTTTTATGGCTATGAGGTGTTTTTATTTCGTGTTTTATGGCTGTGAGGTGTTTTTATTACGTGTTTTATGGCTGTGAGGTGTTTTTATTACGTGTTTTATGGCTGTGAGGTGTTTTTATTACGTGTTTTATGGCTGTGAGGTGTTTTTGTTACGTGGTTTATGGCTGTGAGGTGTTTTTATTACGTGTTTTATGGCTGTGAGATGTTTTTATTACGTGTTTTATGGCTATGAGGTGTTTTTATTTCGTGTTTTATGGCTGTGAGGTGTTTTTATTACGTGTTTTATGGCTGTGAGGTGTTTTTATTTCGTGTTTTATGGCTGAGGTGTTTTTATTATGTGTTTTATGGCTGTGAGATGTTTTTATTTCGTGTTTTATGGCTGAGGTGTTTTTATTATGTGTTTTATGGCTGTGAGGTGTTTTTATTACGTGTTTTATGGCTGTGAGGTGTTTTTATTTCGTGTTTTATGGCTGAGGTGTTTTTATTATGTGTTTTATGGCTGTGAGGTGTTTTTATTTCGTGTTTTATGGCTGAGGTGTTTTTATTATGTGTTTTATGGCTGTGAGGTGTTTTTATTACGTGTTTTATGGCTGTGAGGTGTTTTTATTTCGTGTTTTATGGCTGAGGTGTTTTTATTATGTGTTTTATGGCTGTGAGGTGTTTTTATTTCGTGTTTTATGGCTGTGAGATGTTTTTATTATGTGTTTTATGGCTGTGAGATGTTTTTATTTCGTGTTTTATGGCTGTGAGGTGTTTTTATTATGTGTTTTATGGCTGTGAGGTGTTTTTATTACGTGTTTTATGGCTGTGAGGTGTTTTTATTTCGTGTTTTATGGCTGAGGTGTTTTTATTATGTGTTTTATGGCTGTGAGATGTTTTTATTTCGTGTTTTATGGCTGAGGTGTTTTTATTATGTGTTTTATGGCTGTGAGGTGTTTTTAATTTCTTGGTGGTGTGGTGTAATCGTCCCAAATTTCCAGTCTGCACCTACCCCTCCCCTTTTTGTGTGCTGAGGGGTTGTTTCTTGAAAAAAAAAAAAAAACATTCAACCTAAATTGCCTCTAAAAATGTAATATTACAAACACAACAAATAAATTTGTGCAAAATAATTGTTTGTATTATGATTGGTGTAAATCATGACAACACAGCAACTCGGTACAGTCATTATCCTCAGCTAAAATAAGCCCGTTCCTCAGTAACGACGCTTGGTGAGGCGAGCGTAGCGAGCCGAGCCAAGCTAGTATATATATATAATAATAATAATAATAATTCATTTATTTTGTATAGCGCTTTTCATATATATATATATATATATATATATATATACACATACATATACGCAAGCTACCGACCATTCCTGCCAATATCCATGTAACTCTTTATCCACACTGATTACAGCTACCTATCTTGCTCAAATTTAAACCTATCTGCGGTTTCTGCTGCCAACACATTTCCAGGGAGATCATTCCATGCATTAACTACGATCTTAGTGAAAGATCCCTCTCATTACTACCGGCCTTGCACTCTTCTTCTTTCCTCTGAGGCTGGAGCTCCTGGTCCTTTTGATGTCCATTCTGCTGAAAAACTTCTGCACATATTTTGTCGATCTCCTTCATTATCCTAAACATTTCTATCGGTTCGCCTGTGACTTCCACATGCCATTTTCTGAGTCTGCATGGAACTCTAAGTTTTTAATCACTTGAGTTTGGCAGCATAAAAAATTTTTTTGTGCTTTTTGTTTAACACATGCAGTGCATGGAGTCCTTGCACCAATCTCCATGGTCGTGCACTTGTGACCCACTTGCACCAGTTTCCTTCTCTGCATGTTTAACGGTCACAAAGTGTGATTGCATGTACTCCTCTCGCAGAGCTGAAAGGATTTGTCCGCGCAAATGCTAATGGAGACGCTTTTTGCACAAGGCTCGTGGGAACTTGACTTGTCTTCCATTGAGGACTTTGTGTTCAAACTTCGTTCTTATTCTGGGTGTGATTAGATAAAAATGATAATCCTCACCAACATCATAATTATTCTTGCTGGTCTTACACACACACACACACACACACACACACACACACACACACACACACACACACACACACACACACACACACACACACACACACACACACACACACACACACACGAGATAACTCCATCCTATGGTTGATGCCTTTCCTCAACAAGTGGCAAACTGAGCTAGTTGGCAGGCTTGGCCCATCTTCAAAGAGTCGTCAGGCATTAATGTCTTACAATATCGTCTTTTTCTGAAGTATCTCTGACATGTATCACATGTAAGATTGACAAGAACACTAGTTGTCAGTTCTTGTCTACATGCAGCACGAATAGCAGCATCACCCTTCTTTCTGTCCGTCTCCACTCGCTTATTGGGACCGGCACCGTTCAATCTCCGAGAATTTCTTTTCCGAGCAACGTAGAACCAGCTGTCTTCATCCATATCAAACTTCTTCAGATCTTGTCTCGCGTTGTCTCTCCATGCCAGCAAAGTCCTCTGGCTGTGATAATCTCTTCCAGTGACTCTTCCGTCTCAAACTGTCTCCCTACTTGTACACTACTAATATACCCTATCCATTGTTGAGCCTTACTGATACCTAATATGCCTTTGGAGGCACCTAATGTGGAAGGCCTTGCTCTTCCTGGAAATTTCTCTTGCTGGTTTATGTCTCGACGCCATACAAAGCCACATGAAGCACTACTAGTCTTTTTAGTCTTTTTGTCTTCAGGGAACGATCATCGTCTCTGAATACAGGTCTGCGCACAGCTGGTCTTGTCTTCTAGGGTGGATTGAAAGTCACTTTACCCCCGCTAAATTTCTCTCACCTCCCCTCCCTTCCGTCCTCCCCCACCGTGGTATGTGGCAACACTGACTCAGGAGAATGATGGATTGCATACAGAAGCAATGCTTGATTAATTATTGTGAGTACTGCACAATAAAATGTGTGTATTTAAAGAGTTTAAGAACGACTGCTTCACTTGGGAGGGGAAAAGTAACTTTCAGGGCACCCTGTATTTCTTGTGACATGCATGCATACATACACACATATACGCAAACATACCCCATCCTCCACCAAAGTGTAATTTGGATAGACTTCCCTGTCCCAGGCCAGGAGCCAGATATGAGTCTTGGCCGCAACCAAGTCCTAGCTCTTGGTGCCTTCGCCAAAACCTTTCCACCGATCATGTATGAACGGAGCGTGTCACAGTACAATGGGTTTTCTTCCCCAACACCTCGCCAAAGAGCAGGGTTTTTGTGTAGCATTAAATCTTGTTTTTGCCACTGCTTCATTTTTAGCTGTGTTATTGAAGGCCTGGACCTGCCTTCTATGTTGTATACCCTGGGTTTTTTTGTGCAGTACTCTGGGAACTGGTGTTTCCAGGGATAGAGGATTGTGAATGACGAGGAATTAAGAGGAATTTGAGGACGTCAGGACTGAAGGGGTGGGGGTTGGAAGGAGAAAGGAATGGAGAGAGCCATTTTTGTAGATTTGAGTCATGTTCGATACCAGCATGAGTTAACAAAGTGTTAATATGAGTAATTTGTTTTCAAGTTTGACAAAGGGGGAGCGGGATGGGTATTCGGTAATATCTTGATGCCCAAGTGCGCATTGGGTCCTTGATCTCCGATTATGACATTCTGTATGCATGTTGCTGGGTTTGAATACTGAAACCAGGCTCTTCTTGACGCTGCAACAACCATTTAAAAAATACGTTTTAAAAGAACTTTGTGTTAATTTCTACCTCATTTTAAGCCATGTCACTTCTGCTCCTGCATACAGCTGAGATGAACTGAAGAAACTCCGCATGTATCTTTAACCCATGGAATTGCGTTTGACAATGACACATAAAGGTGGGCGTACATGAGCCAACGAGTTGTGTGGAGCATGTCTCTTGGGGTTGGCAGCATGCAACTTTTGTTTAACACCAGACATCTTGAACGCATTGGCAGATTTTTACAAAGACTTCACTACCGAACTATGTACAGCTGAGCTCCGCTCCATTTTTACCCATTGGTCAATGTAGTTTTATAACTTTTCCCCATTGGTTAAAGGCGAAAGTGTCTGGTAGATTTTCTTTCATGGTGGACGACGTTGTGGGACGCTCCGCCAATGCACCGGCCAAATTTGGGAACATAGAGGTGGTGGAAATGCCAAGCAAAATGAAAATAACCAAATGCAGATGCAAGTATAGGCAAAACAACAAGTGTCCTACAACATATTGGGTGAAGGTTATGCAGCGTAGGTCTACCTAAAGAGACCTTTACTACGGAGCCAACTGTCACCAACATGCATAATCGTGCAGAAATTTGTCAGCAAAAGACTGCAAGTTGATTTATTTACAAATATCTTGCATGCCTATACATCTCGTCAGTGGTGCGAATACACAACTTGCAACTTCCAAAATGACGTATGAATGGTAAATGAGGCCTTTTGCACATGCGCCGTGTGTGCACTTTCAGTGACCCGTTTCTGCTTGTCCGGGCACTTTTAACTTGCTGTTGCTAGTGAGAAATGTGCAATTCAAAAAGTCTTTTAAACATCGTTTTCAGCATTTAGATGAAAGATTGGCAAATTCTAGATGGTTAACCATAATTGTTCTGTTACTGAATGCAAATCAGACTCATGGAAATGTAGGAACATGACAAATATCCGTGGATGAGACTTACCCATCCCCCCGCTCGTAGTACTCTGAATTCTGTGGTGAAGCTGTTGCTTTAAGACAACTTGTATTCTCCTCTTATAAGGCAAATCAAACTGATGGGAGACTCAGATCATTCCACAACACTCACAACAAGTGTGTCTACTCTCTCAAGAGCCAGAAAACAACATCTGTCAAATCTCAAGAATGAGTTTTCAAACTTGTCTCTCTCTAAAACTTGGTGGTGCCTTGTCAAGACTTGCACCCTCTGCTCTCTCTGTGCTTTGCCACCCTCGGGTATCTACAGGACGCATGCGGTCCACCATCAACCCCATCCTAGTGGAACTGCCTAAATCCAGAACCACTGCTCACCACTCATTTATTCATTTTTTTTCCCCACCTGTGGAACTACCTTCCATACTCTTTTCAATCTCATTTTTCCCTCCAGGTCTTCAAGACATCTGTTCGCCATCATCTCAAGTCACCCCCCCCCCACCCCCCACCCATCCAAAACCATGATCTTTTCTACACCTGTTAAACCACCCTCCACACCTCCTAAATGTGTTGCTTTTGTATCCAACTTATCCACCCTTTGCATTCTCCCGCACACCTCATGGTTACCTGCATCCTTTATTTGTCCGTCTCTGTCCATTTTCTCCCTCCACCCCTCTCTCCTTTTGTTCCCTTTTTGTTGTGTCATAGGTCTTCCATGAGGCCAGACCATGTAGTAAATTTTTTTTTTTTTAACCCATTCAAACAAAGCCTCCACATTCGTGGATTCGACATTCACGACATTCTCCAGGAACATATCCCCCATGAATGCCGGAGCCCGACTACATATATGTGTGTATGAAACACACACACACACACACACACACACACACACACACACACACACACACACACACACACACACACACACACACACACACAACATGGACACTTCTCCTTCTAGCAATGTATGCAATAATCTAGTATAATTCTCCTTCTAGCAATGTATGCAATAATCTAGTATAATTTGCCTTGTGGCCCCAGAACCAAACAAATACCATATTAAAAACAGCCCTCAGAGATCCCGTAGCTTCCCCCTCCTAACATGATTAATAACAAGTATCATAATTTTAAACTTGCCCTGTACATTCACAAGCCCCAAATATATACTTCCCCTCAGTGTTCAAATGCACCCAAACGAGATACGGCGTCTTCCTCGGGGAAGTCTAGCTGATACATCCAGTTCCAACATAAATATAGCTGGCACAAGCTTTGCATATTTTCACATCGCAAAGATATCTTTTCCCAAAGAGTCAGTTACCGTTACTTGGTAATGACGCACACCAGTCTTGGTTCCCTTCTTTTGAATTTCAGACGTCCATTAAATATATCGCCAAGCCTGCCATGTTCATAGGAGGCATTCCCACAAGTTTAAAAGTTCATTCACTGGGAGCAATCCGTCAGGAGTTTGTGTTTTCACATACGTCCACTCAGGCCTTGCACTGGACCATATGGTCCGGAGTTTGTACTTCGAGCAGGTTTCAATTTGGTGAGCTGAGAACGCTATCCTAGTCTTTTATTGTGCACTGTGCAGTGGCCCAGCCCTTTCTCTCAGGTGCTTTTTCAAGTATTTCCTGCTTCTTTTAGAAGCTTTGTGAGCTATTTTAGGCGACAATCCTTATCTTGCACACACGATGTACTTTATGGTGCTCCGAACACCACCGTTTCTAGGGTTTTCCTGTCATGCGTAAGAGCAGTCTGCATCAAATTACGTCATTTTGAAATTTGCATCATTTCAAAAGTCTTTTATCATTAAAAGGAAAAAGAAACATTAAAGAGTGATATATGCTACAAAGTCGACATTTTAGAGCTGTGACGCAAGCCTGAATTTGCAATTTTTCAATCTCCTCTCTGACTTATTTGATTCTACAAACCTCCTCCAAATGTTTCTTTGGCATGAAGAGTGAAACGCTGAATGTGAAAATGCCAAACCTCATGGGCAATGAAAGGTTATTGCAGCAGGTGCAGTTATTTTGTCGTGAATGAACACGGCTTGGAGTTGACAAATTTTTATTTGGTGGGGGGCCCGTTGCGATATTCCAGATAGGCCACTGAACTGTTGGTTAATTGTCACACATTGTTTTTGTAAGCTCACAACTTGTAAATCCTTTCGGTTTTGAATACTCACAGCATGGGATGGACCTTTAATTAAGAAAAATAAAGAAGCACATTAAATTATCCTCGAGGTGAAATGCTGAATGAGTCGGTGATTGTGGGGTGGAGGGCAGCGGGATGAACCACCATGAAGTGCTGTTTGTTTGGGGAATAAAACGGGTAATTGAATTACACGTTTACCAGTATTCATTTGTTTTGCCATGGCATCTCAGTACATCAAATCATATATCCCACCTCCGCCATTTCCCTGTCCCCCCCCTCTTGCATTCTTCATCACAGTGCAACGCCGCGTTTTCTTCTCTTCTGTCGTAGAATGCATGACCGTGCATTTTTATGACCACGAATGAAAGGATTGTAAATCGGGGCAAGTAAACCAGTCCTCTTTTACCACTTGCTCCCGACCCCCTCTGTCTGTGCATGCAAGGCTAAAAGGAATGTGTAAATCATGTGGGAATGGAGCAATGCCAGATCTGCATGCTTCCAGGTTTTTAAAGCTGAGGAAGTATTCTGTTTTACCAGTTGTGCTTTAATTTTTTCATTTCTGGGGTTTTTGGGTTTATGTGGTATTAAAATAGCAAATGCGGAATGTCGTGGGAGTGTGAATCGAAGCTGGTTGAAAAAAAAAAAAAAAATTGGAAATTTGCTTGGGGAAAAGGTTTTACCGTCAGCTGCTGTGACCAACCACACTGCCATGGCTGCATACCTGTTATATAAGAAAACCTATCGACAAAGTGTGGAATGAATTGAGCTGCTTACCCACTGTGATGCTAATCATTGGAAATTAATTATTTATTAATCACATTATGACTTGTAGGATTGGGATTGTCTCGTCCTCCCTCCATTCCCTTCCTTCAACTGTTGATCCACATACAAGTGCGCAAATATTTTTGAATTATTTGTGATGCCATCATGTATGTTGAATAACCTGTCAGCCATATTGTTTATAGTATGTTAGAAGAAGCAGGAATCACGATGCTGCTGTTTATTTGCTTGGCTAAAAACATTTGTCCGTGGCTTGCTTCTGACATCTTGAATCCCAAATATAGTCAATGAATCGACAAAGTGTGATTTAATTTTAGGTTCTGAAGTTGCTTCTGGTTATTGTTATTCTAGGACCGAAACTAGCAATTTTTTTTACTTGAGTTTAGCCATATTCGAAACTATATTGCAGTGTCACAGGATGAGCACCAGAAATCTATATTTTCTTTCTCGAAATTGATTAGCACTACACATATGCACAGCCTTTCCTTTTGCATATATCTGTGCCGTTCTCTTGGATCATTATTAATATGATATGATGAAAATCTTAAATATGATTGATGGATCAATCATTCGTACATACCATACATTTGACAGGGTGTTGTTGCTGATATGCTTGGGTTCCAGCAGTTCCTGGGCAAAGGATATGCTTGGCATTTTGCCGTTGCCTCCCTGGCATTCAGTCGGGCAGCATATTTCCAATTTGTTTTGGGGTACCAGCGAAAGTTTTCCAACTCTTCACAAAAGCCACCGTATTATTTTTACCGGTAACAACAGCCAGTACTAGTACTGGCAGACCGGTCCTCTGCCTTAACATCCTTCTGATGGGCGGCACAAGCATTGATGCATCACCCTGCAGGCTTAACACCAGGGTGACAGTTTATAGGTTGGTCGAGATTCAAACCCAGGTGCACAGCACAAAGGGCGAGAGCACATACCTTGAGGCCACCCTGCCAACCCAGACATCGGAACGTGATCCTACATATGTATGCTAAACGGGGTGTTGCTTGAAAGAGACCAAACTCCCCGCTGAACATCCAGGACTATAATTTCGTTTTCATCTGGGCGCAGCAATACTTGCAGCATGTTCGGTCGATGGACAACTTAGATTGACTCGTGCGTATAAATGCGCACAAGATGCAAGCGGCAGAAAGATTCCTGTAAAGTAGTGGGCAGTCGATTGAAGTCGATTCATTCGGGTCTTCACGACTTGCTGATCGCTGCTGAATGATTTATCAATGTTTTGTATTGTGTTCGCGTACAACTGAGGTTGTCATCATTGTCGCTGTCCTTGTGTAGGTATTGTGATGAAATGCAGAAGAGAGTACATTGGAGTATAGGTTTGGCTGTGTGAGGCTCACAATGTGGAATGAATAGCCATTGTACGAATGCCCTGCTGTTGCTAGGAACGTTGACTCCTTGGAGATGTAAAGCCCCTCAAAAGAAAACGATTACTTTGAATCTCCACAGCCATCTGAATTGTGAATTGAATAAATATCCTTTGATTTCACCGGGTCTCATCGTTTTTAAAAATTTTCTTCCGAAGTTATAATGCTGATGCAAAATGCAAGATGATCTTTGTTAATCATTTTATATAAGATACTCTTTTCTTTATTTTGTTTTTCACTTTTTTTGATGACATCTTTGATTGTTTTATTACCTCCGCCACCAAAGGTGGGTGGAGGTTATGTTTTCACCCCTGCTGTCTGTCTGTCTGTGAACAGGATATCTCAAAAAGTTGTATGAAGAAAAATTGTTTAGATTTTAGTGAAGATCCCGATCTAGATTGGTGAATTTTTAAAATGATTCTTCACCATTGAGAGAACAAGCCGATTACATTTTGGTTCAGGTTTCGATGCAGATCCGGCCTATCAGTGGGATACAAAACGTAAACGATGCAGTCTGGTGGAGGTATGCACTCTACAGAGTGCTGTTCTTGTTTGTCTTGAAGTTTCAAATGTTTTTGCTCGGATCATGTTTTTTTTTTTTTTTTTTTTGTATACATGCCTCTATATTTATTATACAATTGATGTTATAATCTACGTTTTGCCACATTTTGCCACTTGATGATCTGTTGAACTACGTGACAAAGTGAGTTTGTAAGTGTAAGGCTCGATATTTGGCTGCTATGAATTCACGTCAACTAATTCTAGAAAGATTAAAGGATAAAATAGATAGATAGATGTCGCATGATTGCGATGCGACAGCAAATGGATGTCACATCACAATCATGTTTTTTGACTGAGCAACATCACATGACATACCATTTAAAATATTTTTGTGAGAAGTGAAACATGTAATTTAAGATGAAAAAAGATGTCGATGTCAGTTTTGTAGACCGAGAAAGCTTTTAAGTTATACTATGCAAAGATTGAGTGTCTAAGGAAAAAAACGACTTAGATGAAAAATTTATCAGATTAATTGTAAATCTATACTGGAAACAGATGCGTACTACATTATGGACAGAATAGGATGTCTTCATCTATCATAATTGAAAAAAGCAAAACATCGTTGTGTACTCACGCCTCGTCTCCTTTCGTTGTACACAGAAATCGTATTCATCGAGCTTGACAAGATGAAAGACTTTAGTAATTGGTCCTACACATTGGAATAATCAATGCTTTGCTGACAACACAGTGCCTTTGGCGGAACTGCCCGAGGAACTGCAAAAAAATCTTGAATTTTGTGAAAGATATGATCGAAGAGCATGGTCTGAGAATGAATATCAAAGACAAAAATGATCCCCGGTCATTGGTAGGCAATACTGTATATCATACCAAAATAAACAATATTAGATATTGATGAGAAACGACAGCAAGTTTTCATCTTTTTATTTACTACTCGCAAAAGTACCTGCCGTTGCCGGGTAGCAATGAGTCGCTTCCTGATGGAAATATGATATACGCGATCTGGGTCCATCATCTAGAGGGAATTAAAAAAACTGATGGAAATATGATATACGCGATCTGGGTCCATCATCTAGAGGGAATTAAAAAAACAGATCGCAAGTACAGTGGAGCAGTGGCGTATCGAGGAAACATAGGGGCGATACACCTGGCGCTCACCTGGTAGAATAAACAGTATACTGCACTGACTATAAAGGTATTTTAAACCAATTTCAATGGTTGCTAGGAGACAGGGCAGCTTGTAGAATCATACTAACATAATCATAAGACTTTAAACAAACAAACAAAAAAATACCATTTTTGGGGGGCACCATGTACCTCTTCAGGCCCCAATCTTTCCAATGCCTTGAACAAGCTTTCGTACAACATGGGTGATTAAGGTTGTGGTCAAGTTTCATCAGAATTGCTTGTGTAGCTTCTGAGAAGAAATCAAATACCTATTTTGGGGGGCAACCTCCCCCCCCCCCCCCGTAGATCCCCAAAGGGGCAGATTTTTTTTAATGCCATGAACAAACGTTGGTACAGCATGGGTGGTGAAGGTTGTGGTAAAGTTTCATCGAAATTGTGTGTGTAGTTTGAGAAGAAAGCAAATATCTATTTTTGGGGGGTCAAACCTGGACCCATTTTGACCTCCCCCCCCCCCCCCACCCCACATAGAATTCCTCAGACTTCGATTTTTTTAGTGTCCATACCAGCTCCCAGCTGATTTGTGGAGCGACAACCCAAAATAATGGCCTCGTCAAGTAAACCACATGAAGAGACACCTGGTAAAGTAAACCACATGAAGAGACACCTCGTAAAGTAAACCACATGAAGAGACACCTCGTAAAGTAAACCACATGAAGACACCTCGTAAAGTAAACCACATGAAGAGACACCGTAAATAAACCAGATGAAGAGACACCTCGTAAAGTAAATCACATGAAGAGACACCTCGTAAAGTAAACCACATGAAGAGACACCTCATAAAGTAAACCACATGAAGAGACACCTTGTAAAGTAAACCACATGAAGAGACACCTCGTAAAGTAAACCACATGAAGACACCTCGTAAAGTAAACCACATGAAGAGACACCTCGTAAATTAAGCCACATGAAGAGACACCTCGTAAAGTAAACCACATGAAGAGACACCTCGTAAAGTAAACCACATGAAGAGACACCTCGTAAAGTAAACCAGATGAAGAGACACCTCGTAAAGTAAACCAGATGAAGAAACACCTCGTAAAGTAAACCAGATGAAGAAACACCTCGTAAAGTAAACCAGATGAAGAAACACCTCGTAAAGTAAACCACATGAAGAGACACCTCGTAAAGTAAACCACATGAAGACACCTCGTAAATTAAGCCACATGAAGAGACACCTCGTAAAGTAAACCACATGAAGAGACACCTCGTAAAGTAAACCACATGAAGAGACACCTCGTAAAGTAAACCACATGGAGACACCTCGTAAAGTAAACCACATGAAGAGACACCTCATAAAGTAAACCAGATGAAGACACCTCGTAAAGTAAACCAGATGAAGAGACACCTCGTAAAGTAAACCACATGAAGAGACACCTCGTAAAGTAAACCACATGAAGAGACACCTCGTAAAGTAAACCACATGAAGAGACACCTCGTAAAGTAAACCACATGAAGAGACACCTCGTAAAGTAAACCACATGAAGAGACACCTCGTAAAGTAAACCACATGAAGAGACACCTCGTAAAGTAAACCAGATGAAGACACCTCGTAAAGTAAACCAGATGAAGAGACACCTCGTAAAGTAAACCAGATGAAGAGACACCCCGTAAAGTAAACCAGATGAAGAGACACCTCGTAAAGTAAACCAGATGGAGACACCCCGTAAAGTAAACCAGATGGAGACACCTCGTAAAGTAAACCAGATGGAGACACCTCGTAAAGTACACCAGATGAAGAGACACCTCGTAAAGTACACCAGATGAAGAGACACCCCGTAAAGTAAACCACATTACGAGACACCTCGAAAAGTAAACCAGATGGAGAGACATCTCATAATATGTGGTAGTGTAATGGATTCACCTTTTTATCGAAACTGAACGAATTTTCTTTTTATGAAAAAAACAGAGACACCAAACAAAGAGACACCAATCAAAATATGTCACAACTTTATAGGAGCATTCTGGAAAGGTCATGCAAATCGACGTTTTTATAATAAAGTTATTCAAAAACGAAAAACCTGCCCGGGCCTCCCAGTCCCGTATGTGCATAGACGGGTTAAACTTAGCAACGTTAATTAGTTTTCCGGGTGGACAGCACTATTAATACATTATACAATGGAAGTATATCACACAAAATGTGAGCTCTGTCTACTGTAATGTCATGGCTTGCAAAAGCAGCCTGAATAAAAACAAAAAAGGGAAGCTGTGTCTTCTGTAACACCATGGCTTCCAAAAGCATCGTTGGTTCACCAATCACTAGATTTGTTAAATTTGGTCAGATTTCACTCCAGATTTGGACATTATTTAGTCTACAGCATTCAATCCTCATATCCGATTCCAGATTTTTAATAGCCGGTGAAGCCGGTGTTGTGAATGAACGCATACGTATTATGTTGAAAAGCCAGATTTTTCTGGATCCCTTGAGAATTTCGAAGCTTTGACGCACCAAATCGCTCAATGGAGGCCGCCATCTTGCGGATGCGGAAGTATGCATAACAAATTGAAAAAAGTTCAATAGGAGTTTGTTTCACCGGTCTTTTTTTGATTCACAATCTTATGCACCTCTAATTTGTAATTAAAATACTTTAAGACCAACCTCATTCCCCGGGCCCTGGTTGTCTTCAACGAAAATCGTCACCAAACACCGGAACCAATGAGATTCGAGCATTTGAAAAAATATTTCAAAAAAGCTTATTACCATTTCGGAGGCTGAAAAAGGCGTCAAATATTCTAAAATTGACGAATAATTCTTTTTTAGAAATCTCGCGGCCGTAGAGGATGGGTTTTCACGGCCGGAAATATCTGAAGTTGAGACGGAATTCACCGAATTAATCAAGAAGTTAATTTAATAAATTTTAATCTCATCCAGAATGCAAATGGTGTCATTTTGAACTAGGTACGGTACCTACTACACCTACCTACTACCAACTACCTAACCTACTGATGCCATAGTGATGGGTAAAATAGTGGCAAGAGGCTTCGCCGGCTCATTGTGGCTTTGCAGTAGGGTACTAGTATGCTTCAATTATGTAATGATAATCGATCGTGTTTCCAAGGCAATGCACATTTGAGTAGGCCAAAACAAAATGGTGGCTCAAGAACCCAGCGAGGTGCAGTGGGCTCACCAAGATGGTGGGTCGCCATATTGGTACACCACCACATAGGGTGTTTTCTTATGAGCACCTCTTTAATCATCTTCAAAAAGGATGTTATAACACACCCAAACACCCAGTTTTCATCCTTGCAATCTGTTGGAGGTCCAGGTGTATGCATGCAAAGTTTGGGGACGCCAGGTTTCATGGTTTTGGAGATATGGAGGAGACAGACAGACAGATGGACACTGCCTCTTATTATTATAGATAACGTAATAGCTGAGAATAGAAAATGTGATGCTGGATTAGAGATTTCCTGGATGACATTAGCCACAGTGAAGGAAGTGGGAACCAAATATATTTTAACAAAAAGAATGTTTTATGAGCAGTTTATATATTCTCAAGGTCCGATTAGTGTTTCATAAGTTATATTATTCAGTGAAATAGAAAAATTATGGTGATGTCAAAGATGTTGCAATCAAGAGTTGTTTAGAGAAATTAAGATCATTTAAAAAAAACTATTTTTCAATATTAAAATTCTTTCCATCGTATTAAAATATATTTTATCAAAGAAGATTTGAATTATTATTTCCGAGTATTCTTTTTGTTGTCGTTTTTTTTCCCTGAAAATTTAAACTCTGACAAAATATGACACGAAGCTTATCCATTTGAAACATTTACATTTTGTAGTCGATTGTATAATTTAAATAAACATAAATGCAAATTTCGCATGTGGAAAAAGTAAGTACACCCTTGGCTCTAAAAGGTGGAATTGCCCCCTTTGGCAGAAACAACCTCAAGTAGGCATTTCTTATAACTGTCTACCAGTCTCTGACATCGACTGGGAGAAATTTTTGCTCACTGCTCCTTGCAGAATTCTTTCAGCTGTGTGATGTTTGAGGGGTTTCTTGCATGCACAGCTCGTTTCAAATCCTCTCACAACATCTCGATGGGATTTAGATCCAGGCTTTGACTTGGCCATTCCAGAACCCTCCATTTCTTTCTTTTCAGCCATTCCTTGATGGATTTACTGGTATGTTTAGGGTCATTGTCATGTTGCAAGGTCCACCTTCGGTTGAGCTTCAACTTCCGGACAGATGGCCTCATATTATCCTCAAGCACCCTCTGGTACAATGAAGAATTCGTAGTGGATTCTATGATGGTGAGCTGCCCAGGCCCTGATGCAGCAAAGCTGCCCCAAACTATAATATTTCCACCAACATGCTTTACAGTTGGTATCAGGTTCTTGTGGTCAAATGCTGTCTTTGGTTTTCACCAAACATGTCTTCTGGTACTGTGGCCAAATAGCTCTACCTTTGACTCATCTGTCCAGAGCACATTGTTCCAGAAGTGCTGGTCTTTGCCTAGGTGTTCATTGGCAAACTTTAGTCTTGCCCTGATGTTCTTTCTGGACAGCAAAGGTTTCCTCCTGGCACACCTCCCATGTAGATCAAATTTGTGCAGCCTCTTTTTAATGGTAGACTCGTGCACTTTGATATCAACAGTGGCAAGAGCTACCTGTATAGGTCCCGTGATGACATTCTGGGGTTCTTATAGACTTCTTTCAGCATCTTGCGGTCTGCTCTCGGGCTGAACATGCTGGGGTGGTCTGGCCTGAACAAGATCGCAGTTGTTTGGAATCTTCTCCACTTGTAGATGATCTTCCAGACAGTCGAATGATTGATTTCAAATTGTTTGGAGATCTTTTTAAATCCCTTCCCAGACTCATAGGCATCTATAACCTTCTTTCTGAAGGCCTCAGAGAGCTCTTTTGATCTAGGCATGATGATGCCGCACACTTCAACAACAAAGAGCAAACCAAACTAAATGTCTGAGGTTTAAATAAGACAGGTTCCTCCAAGATCATCTCTAACGATGTTCTAATCATTTGCACCTGAGCTGGTGCACCTGATTTTTAATTTTAGGTATTTGTAGTAGTGATAAATGTAGGGGTGTACTTACTTTTTCCACATGCTAAATTTGCATTTATGTTTATTTAAATTATACAATGGACTACAAAATGTAAATGTTTCATGATATTTGTTATATTATATCACCTTTATCTATCAATATTGTTGAAATGAAGATCAAATAGCTGTATGGTGAAATATGTTGAAAAAGTCAAAACTTTACATGGGGTGTACTTACTTTTTCACGTGACTGTATACACATTATGCCATAAGGTTGTTTCACATTTAGAACGGAAAAATAGGGTGCGTGAGTGGGTGGGTAGGCCAGGTTTGTCTTGCCTTTGGCGATCTTGTGCAGTGTTGCAACGTGCTATTCTTACTTGGCTGTTCGCTAAGAATATATTGTCATTTGTCACATTTGGTATTAGGCAAGTGAGTGTCTGTGTGTTGAAGTTTAAAGGGATTAGCAGGGCCAATAAATGTCAAATTGCCCTGGAATCATCGGATCACCTGTGATGTGTAGTTTTTAAATGGGAGTCTCTGATTTACAATTTTAAGTCGACCATTGCTATGTTTTCAATATTTAATTTCTTTCCTTCTGTCTTTTTAAAAAGGGTTTTTTTTGTATGATTTGTGCTGTTAGTGTTGCTGCTGCTGGTGGTGGATTCCTACCTCCTCCTTTCAGAGCAATTTTTAAACTATTTAAATTGTTTTGGCCATTCATTTGTTGTGGATCTGAAAGAAGGTGATCCTGATGGAATTCAATTTGCATTCAAATTCTGAGCCTGCGAGGTGTAATACTTCGATACACGACGGGTCCTTTATGAGGGTGAAAAGATTTCTCCTTTTACCTGGATGCTTTTGATTTTAAGTTAAATCCAAGAATGAGGACTAGAACACCACTCGGTCGAGCACAGACCCCCGCCAGGGTGAACAATTTACGTTTGGTATCCCTCTGATAGGCCGGATCTGGATTCAGACTTGAATCAAAATCTATTCGGCTTGTTCTTGTCACCTAACCAACTCATCCACAATGTTTTGTCATAATCCGTGCACAACTTTTTGAGACATTGTGCTATCTATCGTTTTTGGCCTGATCACTCAATGGTGAAGAATCCCGGGTTCGAATCCTGGGTTCGAATCCCGGTCGATCATTGAATTAACGCCAGGGGGGGTTGACTCAGCCTGTCATCCTTCCGAGGTCGGCAAATTGAGTACCAGCTTGCTGGGATGAATGATCACGGTGTGTACCCCGGTTTAGAATAGGTACACCGTATCCCTGCGCATCGTAAGAGCGTGACCAAGGGTTGGCGTCAGGAAGGGCATCCGGCCATGAAAACATTGCCTCAAACAGGGAACCATGATTGTCATGGGGCCTGCAAGGCTAACCCCCGCTCTAGCGGGGAAAATGGCCTTAAAACGATCATTCATTCATTCATTCATTCATTCACTCAATGGTGAAGAATCGCTTTCGAAAAATTAATCAAATCTCGGATCCAGATCCGTATTCCGATCTTCACCAAAATTTTATCAATTATTGTCCCATAGCCAAGCGGTACACCAAGTTTCGTCTGAATCCATCCATAACCTTTTGAGATATGCTATTCACAGACAGTCAAACAAACAGAGAGACGGCGGTGAAAACATAACCCTCGCCCACCTTTGGTGGCGTAGGTAAAAAGCAAGTGATCTCTGGCCCATTTGTTTCTCACCAAAATTGAGATTGATCTTTGAAAATAGCCTCCCACCATGTGCCATGCATCATGTGATGACGTTTATTTTGTGATGTCACAGCCATAAATCGCCTGCCAAAAATACGAGGAAATGCTCTCCCAAGCAAAATAATACGGCCGGTTCAATGGGAAAGCCCTTTTGACTAGAGCAAGATGTTTGTGCTTTGATGTCGAATCAAATTACTTTGAACACTTGCACATTTTGTTGCAGGCATCTGAGATGACCTGTTTATTCCCCTTGAAGTTAAACGTCCGTGTGCATGCGGGAAAGTCATTTTGTTTGCCGAATGCTAAGCTTGATGCATACATGAAATTGGACTGAAGCTTCTGTTTCAATGCTTCAAGTTCGGACTTGTTTGTATGGATGAATTTGTACATTTTGGTCGCTGCTGGCAATACAAACACTCGTTTGTTAAATTTGATCATCGAGTTGTTCTCCTGCACTTCGTCCCCTGCCTTTTCACAGATTCATGGATTGCAATGGTGGTGGCCTTCTCTGTCAATGCGTCTCGTTCGTTTTCAGATTTTCTTTTATCTGCCTTCGTGTTTCATCCAATCTGGCATCATCATTCTCGGTCTTCGTATCCGCCCTTTCGTCACCTTTCAGCAATCTCTCTCCCCTCAGAATGCAACCAATCCAGTTTTTCTGTCTCTTCCGAATTGTCTTAACCAGACACCTCCCCTCCTGCACCAACTCGAGAACTTCTTCATTTCTCTTTTGTTCAATCCATCAAATCCTTTTCATCTATTGAGAGACACACACACACACACACACACACACACACACACACACACACACACACACACACACACACACACACACACACACACACACACACACACGCAATTGACTGGTGTCCTGACTGCACGGAGCATCAGCTGGGAACCGTTCTTTCTCGAGGTTTCAATCCTTTCTGCCCAGAACCTCTCCAAATGGCGGATCCACACCTTCAATCACAGATCTACATCAGTAGGTTACCGAAATCAATAGATCCACAACCTCAATTGCATCCAGGTAGTCGGTCGACCAATCAAGTGTTTTTAAAGACAATTTGAATCGTTTAAAAACACCAACTACACACACACACACACACACACACACACACACACGTACATATACTTTACCCATGTATACACATACACACGCATATACATACACACACATACACACACACACACACACAGACACACAGACATGCATACACACTTTGAAAGCGTCGTCTTAGCTGTTTGTCACATTTTTCTAATAAGCTCCTTCCTCTTGTTAAAAGTTTATTTATCTATAGCCAGCTAATCCTTTTATGATCTTGTTATGACATTTGTATCCTCAGTCGCTAAGCTAGCCAGGTACTCTATGTCTCCTACCCATGTCTGTTCGTGTCCATTGATGCTAATCCTCAAGCATTTACCCATATCATTACATTGAGGTACTATCTATCACCAATTTTAGAAGTATGCCTCATCACACTTTCACTCAATTTTTTGTTTCAAACCAATCTTTGAGATGTGGAAAGAGACAGGTGAAGCAGACTGCGAGATTGGCAAGCCATTTGGGTGGGCCTTTAATATTCCAGAACAAAGGTCATTGAAAGACATTATGAGATGAGCTTATATAAAGGGAAGAGGAGGAGAACAAGATACAGCTAAAATGAAAAGACAGTCAAGTCGATAGCAAATGCAATTGAAGAAATTTTTGTTGCCAGGTTTGAGAAAGACTTGGAGACCTGACGTTGTAACTCTGCAAGCGATGCGAAGCAACCGTTTTCCATTACACATGCTCTCCCTCACCAAAAGCAACCTTTGTGCTTTAGTTTCATGACTGCTTGAAAAATGGTGCCGACAGAAACCGCACATGGGTGTAGAGTTTGTTGGTTAGCCAACTTCTTGCACGGCTTCTGTCTTTTTTTTTCTCATTTCCCAAAATCAAGGGCTGAAAAGAAAAATAAAGATCACTTTGATCTGCACGTGGAGTTTACCAGAGAGTATCCAGTCGTGTGCAAGGTGTGTATGTTTGTACCTGGAAAAGAGACAGCAGGAACTTGCATCAGTTGAGCTCCTGCTTAGGTCATGAGGCTGTTTACCTTGGTGTATTTTTGAAGGATTTCTTTAGGAACCCTATTTCACACCGCCTGTGTGGTTGTTTTGGCCTGACTTTTTTTAAAATTAATTTACATGCGTGTCTTTTGTTTTGACATCTGTTCATTGCCACATAATTTGCATTATCTTGACTGTATGACGGCAATAGAGGTGATACAGGTTGAGCGTAGTAATTGCTGTGTAATGCAAATTTAAAAAAAGCATTTTAAAATTGGTTTTCTTTGTTAACATTTCTCTTTATATGAATGAATGAATGAATGATCGTTTTAAGGCTATTTTCCCCGCTAGAGCGAGGGTTAGCCTTGCGGGCCCCATGACAATCATGGTTCCCTGTTAGAGGCAATGTTTTTATGGCCGGTTGCCCTTCCTGACGCCAACCCTTGGGCAGGCTCTTGCGATGCGCAGGGATACGGTGTACCTATTCTAAATCAGGGTACACACCGTGATCATTCATCCCAGCAAGCTGGTACTCAATTTGCCGACCTCGGAAGGATGACAGGCTGAGTCAACCCCCCTGGTGTTAATTCAGCGATCGACCGGGATTCGAACCTAGGATCCCAAGCCAGCACCCTAACCGCTAAAGCCAACACCAGGCTATATATATATATATATATATATATATGTGTGTGTATTGTGAATGACTTCCATCTTTGTTTATAATACATGGGCTGGCAGGATAACCTAAAGGTCGGCATACTCGAATCTGAGCTGCCTATCTTGGGTTGGAATCTCGGTTCTGTAAGAAACTGTCATCGTGGTGTTTTACTGGCCGATCATTCGTCGGTGTGTGCTGTCCCTCGGATGGACGTTAAACTGAACATTCCGGCTTCTTGTAAAGATAGGTGAGCTATCGCCGCCACCCTGAACAAATTCCAAATTTCTATCCTGACTGCTGGGGAGGCAATGTCAAACCACCCAGTCAGTATAACCTGTGCCAAGAAACCGATGCACAGCACCAATGCTCTGCAAAGAGTTTGGTACATCCCATCCCAAACTCATCATCTCACGATATGTTTCTGTGTTTGATCTTTTATTTAATTTCCTTTTGTTTTTGTACCTTAACGTTTGTTTCTCACAGTTGCAGCAAGTGGTCTCGTTTGGCTGCCAGATGTTAGTACTCAAGTGAGGACAGTTTGGATGTTGTGCACTGATGCAGACAGGGAGTTGTGTAGATAAGGACGACGTGACTTAAACGAATATACAAGGCCCTGAGAGCGTTGGGCATGTTTTGCTTTCTTCAAATGTATGGTTTTCTGTCTTTCCTTCTGCATTATACACAAATAGACCCTCCTGACTTCTGTCCTCCTCCAACAACCCCCCTCTCCCTCCTACCCTTTTTTTAATGCCTTTCCGCAACACAGCCTTACAGTTTTATGGTTAAGCTGGCGGATCTGGTTAGGGGGCAGCTATTTGCAGTCGTGTAAGAGGTTGCCATGTGGATGTTAATACAGCCTTCAGAAAGGCCACCTGTTTTTATTCCAACTGTTTATAATTTCCTCCTGTTGGTGAGAAAAGGTCATTGTGTACCAACTTGAGGATTGTATATTTTACCTTAATAACTTAAATATCTTGCCCTCACATAAGTCTGTGTTATATCTGAATGTGAGAGAGATAGATATATATATATATATATATCTATATATATATCTATATATATATATATATATATATATATATATATATATATATATATATATATGAAGGACATTCTAATCAGACATGTCTTTGCATGAAGAAAAAAAGGTTTTTTACAACAAGACCCAAAATGCTCGGAACAACAGACGACACATGTGCATATTATGCAGAACAGCCTTACAAACCTCACAACTTTTTCATCTCCCACATTTGTTTCATATTAATGTGCTCCCTTGGTCTCATCAGATTTATTCGAGAAGAACTGAACTGAATGTAGGATTTACAAATTGTATATCGTTGTTCGTATATATATATATATTTTAATTTTACTTTCCTCGGGCTATATTTTTTATTTAATCAAGTTAACCTTGACGGCCTTACATTTCAGAAGTTTTTGATGAATTTTTACTCTACTCCCTTGAATTGCGAAGAACCATGAAGTAATGTTTTTTTTTTTTTATGAAACAGTTGCGTTGTTGGTGGGAGAAACACTCTTTCCTATCGCAATTTTTACTTTGAATAAAAAGCCTTTCGTTCTAGAGGGGAAAATGAGATGGACTAGATGTTCCTGCATGCATTTTCAATGACCCATGAAATTATGTTGTGGGTATCGACTTGCATACACTGGGCCGCAACACAAAGATCTGTAAAATATCTTTTACCTCCGTCACCAAAGGTGGATGGAGGAGGTTATGTTTTCACCCCTGTCTGTCTTTGTTTGTTTGTCTGCCTGTCTGTGAACAAGATATCTCAAAAGGTTGTGGACGGATTCGGACGAAATTTGGCAGAGAGGTAGCATATGTGACGAGGACGAAATGATTCTATTTTGGTGAAGATCTGGATTCGGATCCGGCTACTGGAATTTTTTAAGTGATTCTTCAACATTGGGAGATCGGGCCAAAAACAATACATAGCAGGATATCTCAAAAAGTTGTGGACGGATTCGGACGAAACTTGTCAGAGATGTAGCATATGTGACAAGGACGAAATGATTAGATTTTGGTGAAGATCCGGTTTCGGATCCGGCTACTTTAATTTTTTAAGTGATTCTTCAACATTGGTAGATCGTGCCAAAAACTATACATAGCAGGATATCTCAAAAAGTTGTGGAAAAATTTGGATGAAACTTGGTGGACAGGTTGGGTGTGTGTGTCTAACAAGATCTGAATATGGATTCGGATACGAGAATTATTTAATTTTTAAGTGATTCTTCATCATTGAGGGATCAGGCGAAAGCGATATATAACATGTTATTTTAAAAGGTTATGGATGATTTGTGACTAAACTTGGTGGTTGAGTTTGTTAGGTGACAAGAACAAGCCGATTAGATTTTGGTTCAGGTCCGAATCCAGATCTGGCCTATCATTGGGATACAAAACGTAAACTGTTCAACCTTGCGGAGGCATGCGCTCTACCGAATGCCGTTCTAGTTTTTAAATTTATAATAAGAAGCCAAGATTCTATTTCCAAACCATAGTTGTGCAAATGAATTTCGATATATTTGTTCTTGTGTACTCGCCACCAATGGTAGTTGCTGATCCATCTGGATCACCAGTTTCTATAGGTTCTTTGTGCACGCTGTTCCTCCGCCCCGAGCACCAGCTGATGGAAATGATTCTTCTGGACGGGAATGTGCCAAGGAATCGGTTGGTGGTAATATAACCTTGGAGTTGCTCTTGGAAAAGACATTTGGTCGTGATTGCTTGTAGGCCCATCTTTCAGATGAGGACGCGAAGCAATCTTGGAGTCGTGAATAAGACGCGTTGTTCTGTTCGGTTCTCTCTCCTCCCCCGTTCAGGCATGTGGGCTTTGCTGTTGTTGGTGGGCAGTCTTTTTGTTATCAGGCCTATGGTTTTCTCACTTAGTTACAGGTTATAATGCTTAAAAGGAGGTGGAGAGGTGATTTCGGCATTTTAAAATTTCGCTTGAATGTCTTTCGATGATACTTATGGAGGACGCTTGTAGCATCGATTGTGCAGGTCAAGCGATGAGCTGGAAGGTGTTCATTTTCTAAGTGCACTGTCCATTGTGCAGATATCGAGAGGAGAGGCAGATTTATGCACACCAAAGCTCTGCGGGAGACGGACAGTAAAAAGACCGTTGGCTCTGTAAGAGGCTCCCGGCTCTGACAGAACGTTGATGGAATTGAAATGATCACCCGACCTGGCCCTCCCCATCCTGCTCAATGTAAACAAGCACGGAGTAAGAATAGGGTGTGCGGCTTCGTCGGGCGAGATGAATGCTGCACTGTACCACCCGAGAGGTGCAAAATACATTGTGTTATTTCGCATGCGCCTTGGGACGATCACGTGTGTCAGGAATTCCAGACGCAACCTTGTGGCGTTCATTTTCAAGTACAGACAGCAGCCAGTCCCCACAGCTGACACGTATGTTAATAACAGTCAGGCCTGTATAAGGCCTTGACGCACACTTATTTATTTGATTCTTCTTGGCTAAATTCGACCTGCCTGGATTTCTGGTACCACGCTGTGGAACTAATGATCGTCAACTTAGCACCTCATGAAAGGTGGACGCAGGTCGTTTTACAAACGATGACTTTTTCCCATGTAATGATGCTTAACTTTTCACATTTGAATGTAATTTGCCATGATTTAACTGAAAAGCATGATACATTATTACCGACAAATTGTGATGGTTTGGAAAGCTTTGTTGTGACTTCATTTACTTGGTTTCATGCTCTCCTACAGGATGGTGCAGCAGTTACACTACACTTACCTTTGCAATGTCTACTCTTGGTTTGATTCGACCCTGGAACATAAAGTGTCGGATTAGTGCTTCACATGCAGGGCCTTTTTTTTTTTTTTTTGTATACAAGATCGAGGCTCGTGAAACAGCGAACATTAATCACACAAAGACAAACCGACACATAAAACATATAACGTCGGGAGCGGTAGACAAGATGGGGAGAGAGGGGGAAGGACACAAACACAACATTTGAGAGCAGGGACCGAGAGACATGGAGACATGGAGACATCGAGAGATCTGAGAGAGGGCGAGGGCTTTGGGGGGGGGGGCATGGGAAGGGGGCGGTGGGAGAGGTATAAAACATATGGACACTGCCAGGACTTCCAGGAAAGAAGTTGGAATTTCAAACAAGGTGGATCTGGGGTGAATTAGCGGGGGTAGAAAAGATCAAGGTTTTGGATGGGGGAAGATAAGAGATGGTGGTGAACAGCTGTTTTAAAGACCTGGAGGGAGGAGTGGGATTGAAGGGAGTGTGGGAGTTTGTTCCAGAGGCGGGAGAAAAGAGGAATGAAGGAGTGAAGGTGAGCAGAGAGTCGAGATTTCGGCAGTTTAACCATCAGAGGCTTGCTGGCAGATCTTGTGCGACCTGTAGGAATATTTGGGGGACAGAGCACAGAGAGAGCTGGGGGAGCAAGGCCGGAGAGGAGTCGGTAGAAGACAGAAAGACCACCTACCTGCCTGCGGTGAGTGAGTGAAAGGCCCTCGGAGATAGCTTCATCGCGGGAGATTCCAATGATTCTGAAAGCTTTGGTTTCAACAGCGTGAAGCCGAGCTAGGTGTGAGGCAGGAGCACCAGCCCATAGGGGAGAACAGTATTCCATTGAGCTGCGGATGAAAGCCTTGTATGTGGTGAGGAGCTCAGGTGTGCCTAGGAAGGACTTCGCACGACGGAGGATGCCCAGTCGGCGACTGGCTTTGCAGGCCAGCTTGGAAATGTGGTTTTCCCAAGAAAAATTACAGGATCGAGGCTCGTGAAAGAGCTAACATTTATCACACAAAAAAATCAAGCAGACACACAAAACATATAATAAGGGGAGCAGTAGACAAGATGGGAAGAGAAGCACACAAACACAACATTTGAGAGCAGGGACATCAGGAGATCTGTGGGAGGGAGAGGACTTGGGGGGAGGAGGCATGGGAAAGGGGGAGGGTGGTGGTGGGAGAAGTATAAAACACAAGGACACCAAGGACACCAAGGACTTCCAGGAAAGAAGTTGGTATTTCAAAAAAAAGAAAAGTGAATCTGGGTCACACACACATGAATCACAAAGTGCGCTATTTGCATCACAAAGTGCGCTATCCCTCGGAAGGACGAACGACGTTAAGTTCGATGTCACATCTGCTTGCACTACTTTGACGTTAAAGATCCCAGGGTGTCTTTCACAAAGAGTAGGCGAGTTATCTCCGGCACCTTGAACAAATGCCAAATTACTGTCATCAATTCACCTTCAGTGGAACTTCGCAAAAGACTCGGGCCTAAACCATTCTTCGGCCGACTTGGCAAGGAGGGAATAATTGGGGCCATTGAAGAAGCAGAAGAAGACTTGATTTCCTGGATTTGATTTTCTAAAGGTATTTGGATCTTAATTAAACTGTTGTTTCCCCATGCATGCCAAGCGAAAAGCAGGGTTAAGCAATTGGTTCCTGTCCGTCCGTCCGTCCGTCTGTCTGAAAACGAATCGGAGCATGAATCTAAACAAACCTGCCGTTGTACCTACGTTCTATGGATTTGTCCCGATTGCACATGCGCAGAGAGGAGTGATTTTTTTAAATATTCTGCCTACCTACTTGGCAGTCAAACAAAATTGAAATCATTCCAAACAGGAAACCTACTGTTTTTAAGGATGTCATAAATGACAAACAACAAGCACTAAAAATGAATGTATCGTGTTGGTGTAAGAGACACTGCGTCAATGGTGGTAAATTTCAGAATTGATTTATTTATGACTTTTACAATCTTAATTCTATTTAAATTTAATTATATACTTGAACATTGCAGAACACAAATCGCCTCATTATCACTTTGAAAAACCTTGGAGGTTATGTTCTCACCCCTGTCTGTCTGTTTGTCTGTGAATGTGAACAATATATCTCAAAAAGTTGTGGACGGATTCGGATGAAATTTGGCATAGAGGTAGAGTATGTGACAAGGACGAAATGATTAGATTTTGGTGAAGATCCGGATTCGGATCCGGCTACTAGAAGGTTTTAAGTGATTCTTCACCATTGGGAGATAGGGCCAAAAACGATACTTAGCAGGATATCTCAAAAAGTTGTGGATGGATTTGGACGAAACTTGGCAGAGAGGTAGCATATGTGACAAGGACGAAATGATTAGATTTTGGTGAAGATCCGAATTCGGATCCGGCTACTAGAAGGTTTTAAGTGATTCTTCACCATTGGGAGATAGGGCCAAAAACGATACATAGCAGGATATCTCAAAAAAGTTGTGGACGGATTTGGACGAAACTTGGCAGAGATGTAGCATATGTGACAAGGACGAAATGATTCGATATTGGTGAAGATCCGGATTCGGATCCGGCTACTAGAAGTTTTAAAGTGATTCTTCACCATTGGGAGTTAGGGCCAAAAACGATACATAGCAGGATATCTCAAAAAGTTGTGGACGGATTTGGACGAAACTTGGTAGAGATGTAGCGTATGTGACAAGGACGAAATGATTACATTTTTGTGAAGATTCGGATTCGGATCCGGCTACTAGAAGTTTTTAAGTGATTCTTCACCATTGGGAGATAGGGCCAAAAACGATACATAGCAGGATGTCTCAAAAAAGTTGTGGACGGATTTGGACGAAACTTGGTGGACATGTTAAGTGTGTGAGAAGGACGATTCGATTTAATTTTGGTGAATATCTGAATATGTATTCGGATATGAGAATTATTTAATTATTTACGTTAATTCTTCACCATTGAGAGATAGTTCGAAAAGCGATAAATAACATGATATTCAAAAACGTTATGGGCGAGTTATGACTAAATTCTGTGTGCAAGTTGGTTCGTTGACAACAACAAGCCGATTAGATTTTGGTTCAGGTCTGAATCCAGATCCGCTGGCCGAGGTATGCGCTCCACGGAGTGCCGTTGTAGTTAGTGATTGCAAAAGTTGTAAACCATTATCAGGGACTATTAGTACATTACCACAGACAATGAAATTAACAATGGCGGAAGGCGCAATGTTTTTACTCTTAGTTTGCATGGATCATTAGAGGCACACAGTACTAATAGAGCTCCAGAGCTTTGTTGCACCTGCATCCTATCAATAATGCAGCAGATCTGAATTTTATTAGTGTTATGGCAAATTATCCTTAATCTGCTGATCAATTAGGACTAGTTTTAAACATCTTGACTGTTGAGCTCATTAATTATTTGCTAAATTGCTGAGTGTTTAAATGTGGGTGAAATAATTATAATTTTTTTTTTTGGTATTCCTTTTGATGGAGCAAAAAGTTTCGTCGTAAATTGCTGCTCAAGTGGAAATATTGCGAGTAGTTGAAGTATGAATCGCTGAACATGTTGATGTTCTAATTGCAGGAGATTAATGAACTGTGCTCAAGTGATCCCCACCTGTGTGCAAGCTCGGTGCAAAAATGAACGCTTTAATTACATATTGCAGACTTGAGACAGCATTTATATATATATATATATTTTTTCATAGTATTACGACAAGCATCACTGCAAGAGAGCGTATACAGGGGTTTGGATGATGAGGGAGGAGGTTGGGATGAGGGTGACTGCATGGGAGCAAGGACAGTGTGGGAGCAAGGGCCGGCGATCCCCAATGCTTCCATCCATATCCATAAATTGCACGTTAATCTTTTTTTATGGTGTAAAACCGGTCTTGAGTGGTTCACATGTACTCATGAATGATTTATTTTTGGCAATGAGCTGCGCAGCACCATCTGTTTATTATGTACCGATCGAAACCCCATCCACCACATATCCCACACACTCTCTTCATTTCCATATGAAGTATGCGTTTTTAAACTTTGTATGGCAAGTAATAATTGCACAATGATGATGAACATTTACTCGTGAGAATGCTAACAGTTATAAACAGCTCTTAAACTATTATAAATTCTTAAATATCATTCATTCATTCATATGAACAGTGTCCATACAATATTTTAACTCCTTCACATTCTTCCACCACTCCATTACTGAAGCTACTGCTTCATTATTATCTCTTTGTAATTTGAATTGACCTCAAAGTTTTGACTTTTATATGGAAAAAATGATACATATACATATACACACGCATACATTCCGTTGGACCCCGGAATACGCAGGGGATATGTTCTTGGAGAATGCCGCGAATGTCGAATCCACTAATGTCGAGAATCCGCGAATGTGGAAGCATTGATTGAATTGGGGTAAAAAATTTTTTCCTTTTTACTACATGCTTTAGGCTTGTGGAAGAGCTATGACACAGAACAAATCAAGACACAACATAACAAAGGGAACAGCAGAAGAAAGGGGAAATGCCAACAGCAGGGTGGAGGGAGAAAATAGATGGAGACGGACAAACAAAGGATGTAGGTAATGATGAGTGGTAAGGGAGCTCGCAAAGGGTGGACAAAATGGATGCATAAGCAAAATATTTGGGAGGGCTGGTTGGTGGTCGTCTAACAGGTGTAGAAGAGATCATGATTTTGGATGGGGGATGATTTGAGATGGTGAGATTGCAGAGAGTATGAAAGGTGATTCCGAAGGCGGGGGAAAAAAGGAATAAATGAGTGGTGAGCATTGCTTCTGGATTTAGGCAGTCTCACGAGGAGGGGGTTGCTGGTGGACCGTATGAGTCCTGTGGAAACCTGAGGTTGACAAAGCACGGAGAGAGCAGAGTGTGCAAGTCTTGACAAGCGCCACCTTGACAAGGCGCCACCATGTTTTAGAGGATGGAGACAAGTTTGAAAATGCATTCTTGAAATTGGATAGATCTTTTATGGTTCTTGACAGAGTAGACACACAGAGCGGGAGGATAGATAAGATAATGGAAGAGATGGGATGAGTGTGTGTGTGTGTGTGTGTGTGTGTGTGTGTGTGTGTGTGTGTGTGTGTGTGTGTGTGTGTGTGTGTGTGTGTGTGTGTGTGTGTGTGTGTGTGTGTGTGTGTGTGTGTGTGTGTGTATACACAGTCACGTGAAAAAGTAAGTACACCCCATGAAAAGTTTTGACTTTTTCAACATATTTCAACATACAGCTATTTGATCTTCATTTCAACAACATCGTTAGATAAAGGTGATATAATATAACAAATATCATGAAACCTTTACATTTTGTAGTCCATTGTATAATTTAAATTAACATAAATGCAAATTTCGCATGTGGAAAAAGTAAGTACACCCTTGGCTCTAATAGGTGGTATTGCCCCCTTTGGCAGAAACAACCTCAAGTGGGCGTTTCTGATAACTGTCTACCAGTCTCTGGCATCGACTGGGAGAAATTTTTGCCCACTCCTCCATGCAGAATTCTTTCAGCTGTGCGATATTTGAGGGGTTTCTTGCATGCACAGCTCGTTTCAAATCCCCCCACAACATCTCGATGGGATTTCGATCCAGGCTTTGACTTGGCCATTCCAGAACCCTCCATTTCTTTCTTTTCAGCCATTCCTTGTTGGATTTACTGGTATGTTTAGGGTCATTGTCATGTTGCAAGGTCCACCTTCGCTTGAGCTTCAACTTTCAGACAGATGGCTTCACATTATCCTCAAGCACCCTCTGATACAATGAAGAATTCATAGTGGATTCTATGATGGTGAGCTGCCCAGGCCCTGATGCAGGAAAGCCGCCCCAAACCATAATATTTCCACCACCATGCTTTACAGTTGGTATCAGGTTCTTGTGGTCAAATGCTGTCTTTGGTTTTCGCCAAACATGTCCTCTGGTACTGTGGCCAAATAGCTCTACCTTTGACTCATCTGTCCAGAGCACATTGTTCCAGAATGGTGGTCTTTGCCTAGGTGTTCATTGGCAAACTTTAGTTTTGCCCTGATGTTCTTTCTGGACAGCAAAGGTTTCCTCATGGCACACCTCCCATGTCGATCAAATTTGTGCAGCCTCTTTCTAAAGGTAGACTCGTGCACTTTGACATCAACAATGGCAAGAGCTACCTGTAGGTCCCGTGATGACATTCTGGGGTTCTTAGAGACTTCTTTCAGAATCTTGCGGTCTGCTCTCGGGCTGCACTTGCTGGGGCGGCCAGGCCCGATCAAGTAGGCAGTTGTTTGGAATCTTCTCCACTTGTAGATGATCTTCCGGACAGTCGAATGATTGATTTCAAATTGTTTGGAGATCTTTTTAAATCCCTTCCCAGACTCGTAGGCATCTATAACCTTCTTTCTGAAGGCCTCAGAGAGCTCTTTTGATCTAGGCATGGTGACGCCGCACACTTCAACAACAAAGAGCAAACCAAACTAATTGTCTGAGGTTTAAATAAGACAGGTTCCTCCAAGATCCTCTCTAACGATGTTCTAATCATTTGCACCTGAGCTGGTGCACCTGATTCTAATTTTAGGTATTTGAAGTCGTGATAAATGTAGGAGTGTACTTACTTTTTCCACATGCGAAATTTGCATTTATGTTTATTTAAATTATACAATGGACTACAAAATGGAAATGTTTCATGATATTTGTTATATTATATCACCTTTATCTATCAATATTGTTGAAATGAAGATCAAATAGC
The DNA here is from genome assembly GCF_964187855.1 of Myxine glutinosa. NCBI lineage: Eukaryota > Metazoa > Chordata > Myxini > Myxiniformes > Myxinidae > Myxine > Myxine glutinosa. Next base: position 247,271,174 of record NC_136262.1, read on the forward strand.
TGTATATTGAAATATGTTGAAAAGGTCAAAACTTTACATGGGGTGTACTTACTTTTTCACGTGACTGTATATAGTCTTGTGGAGTTGCTGCGGCACAAATGGTGTACACCACACAGTGGTCATACCAGCAGCTGTAATACGTTTGATGATTAAGAATGAGAATATAAATGCATATGTTCCCAAAGAGTTGCATCACTATATAAGCATTATTTGATTTGCATAGCTTGCAGACAAACAGGTTGGCTGACTTGTCATTGAGTTCACTTCTATTGCTCATTGACCTGCCTGTCTTTTGACACTTATCTTCAATTGTAGGTTAATGCAATTTGCAACTGGAAGGGCACTCGGTAGAGCGCATACCTCCGCCAAGCGAACAGTTTACATTTTGTATCCTACTGATGAGCCATATCTGGATCGAAACCTGAACCAAAATCTAATCTTGCTTGTTCTTGTCGTCTAACCAACTCATCCACCAAGTTTTGTCATAATCCATCCATGACTTTTTGAGATATTTTGCTATATATCGTTTTTACACCCACCTCTCAATGGTAAAGAATCATGTAAAAAAAAATTATAGTATCCGGATCCGGATCTTCACCAAAAGCAAATCGTTTCGTCCTTGTCATGCACCCGACCTCTCCACCCAATTTTGTCTGAATCCGTCCACAACTTTGAGATATCCTGGTTCATTGACAGACAAACAGACAACCAGACAAACCAGAAAGATGTTGTGCAGAGCAAGATATTGGAAAGGTCCCTAAAACAAATTTGACGTTAAAAATAAATCAAATTTCAAGTCGATCAGATAAAAATTGACAATTTTAGCAATTTTGACCTACATTTACCTCAAAAACAGTTTGGTGGTTGAACTCGGTGACCTGCTCTGCAAATAATCTTCAAATTTCAAGTCAATTGGATGACGATTGAGGATTTTAAAAAATTGAAAAAGTTGTTGACTTTTCGCCCTCAAAGACAATAGGCTTCTTGCTTATGACCATCTCCACCAGATGGTGAAGTTTTGTGAAGATTGGAGTAAAAATGTGACCTGCAGGCTTTTGACAAACAGAAATACAGACAGACAGACAGAACAAAGAGAAAAAGACATAAAATATCATAGCCCCCATGGTTTTAGCAATTTTGCAATATTACTAAACAATATCTTCTGCATATGTATACTCTCATGTTTTGTGTTTGTGCCAAGTTTGAACCAAATCAGTCCATGCATGTCGATAAATGGTTGGGGACATGTTTAAGTAATAAATTGGCTGCAAGTCTCCCATCTTGGATCTCATCTCGAAAATACATGACGTGCATATGTAGGCCGTCATCATTATAATTTCGCTAAGTTTGAACATGATCGGTAAATCAAATATGTATACATATATATTTTGTATACAGAGTCAAAGCTCTTGTAAGAGCTAACGTATTACACACGACAACAGGCGCAGACCCATAAAACATACATTAAATAAAGCGAGTGGGAGACAAGAGGGCAAGAGAGAGGAAAGCACACAAGCACACCAACAGTAGAGAACAGGGACGTCGGTCGATCTCTGGAAGAGAGAGGGCCGATGGGGGTGAGGAGGGAGGGGGGGGGCAAGGGAGGGAGGAAAGGGGTAGACAGTATAAAGCAAATGAACACGACTTGGAATTGCAGGAAAGAAGTTGGAGATTGAAAGAGGTGGATTTGGGATGTTTTAACGGGGTAGAAAATATCAAGGTTTTGGATGGGGGAAGATAATAGATGGTGGTGAACAGCTGTTTTAAAGACCTGGAGGGAGGAGTGGGATTGAAGAGAGTGTGGGAGTTTGTTCCAAAGTCAGGAAAAAAGAGGAATAAAAGAGTGAAGGTGAGCAGAGATTCTTTATTTTGGTAGTTTCGTCAGAAGAGGGTTGCTGGCAGATCTTGTCCATCCTGCAGGAAAATTTGGGGAACACAGCACAGACAGAGCAGGGTGAGTTAGGCCGGAGAGGAGTTGGTAGAAGACAGAAAGACCACCAACCTGCCTGTGGTGAGAGAGAGAGAGAAAGGCCCCCAGAATCAGCTTCATCATGGGAGATACCAATGATTCTGAAAGCTTTGGTTTCAACCACGTGAAACCGAGCTAGGTGTGAGGCAGGAGCACCAGCCCAGAGGGGAGAGCAGTATTCCATTGAGCTGTGGATGCAAGCCTTGTATGTTGTGAGGAGCTCAGAAGTGCCCAGAAAGGACTTCGTACGACGGAGGATGCCCAGTCGGCGACTGGCTTTGGAGGCCAGCTGGGAAATGTTTTTCCCAGGAAAGATCATGGCAAATTGTGACACACAAAAGCTTGAGTGACAGAACTTCTTCGAGAGGATTGTTGAGAAAGTAGATGGGAGGGTTGTCCAGATGGTCTTTTTGGACAGAAAAAGTGAGAGTGTGAGATTTGTCACGATTGAAAGACATGTTCCACTTGTTTGACCAGTTTGTGATTTTGTCCAGGTCTGCAGCGAGTGAAGAGGCTGCAGACTGCCGATCTGAGGGATGAGGAATGGGGCGGCAGAGAGTGGAGTCATCAGCAGAGATAGAGAGGATTTTCCAGAAAGTCGGAGAGATCATTAATGAAGATCATTCATTAATGAAATCATTAATGAAAATCACAGGGCCCAGAACACTGCCCTGGGGAACTCCAGTCTGAACAGGAAGGGGAAATGAGAGAATTCCATTCAGGGCCACATGTTGACTGCGACCAGATAGGAAGTCGGCAAGCCATGTGTGGAGGTTTCCATGGATACCATAGGAAAATAATAGAAATAGTTGACGTGTTCAATACAGGGTTTTTTACAATTAAAATGGCCGGCAGTCTACCAGTCGGCCATCTTTGATCATATCACTAAATAAAGTGAGGTGCATGTGTATGCCATCATGTGCTGTGCTTGGGCCAAGTTTGAACGAGATTGGTTGATCCATTTCCGAGAGATAGTTGAGGACATGTTCAATACTGGTTTTTTTTTTCCAACTAAAATGGCCACCAGTCTACCAGTCGGCCATCTTTGATCAGATCACAAAATAAAGTGCGGCTACACGGACAGACAGACGAGACCCAACCCATAAGCCCCCGTTTCGGACTAAGTCCAACAGAGGCTAATGGCACACAATACCAGCCGATATACTTGAATTTTTTAAAATTTTCACATGTTTTCACATGTTTTCACATGACATAACGTCAACAGACAGTGGATGAAAACATAACCTCTGTCCACCTTTGTTGGCAGAGGTAATGCTATAAGCAGGAGTACTGTCTGTTTTTACTTGGATTACATTTAGACTGCTTTCCTATTTGTGCTTGGCCAACTTAGCCAATATGTTTAATCAAATTGGCTAAAAATTGACTGCACTCATCAAAACAGCTGACATCTCTTTGTAATTTCTAATAAAAAGTAATAATAAAATAAATAAGAATTAAAAATAAAACAAAAATAAACGTTGTAATAAAAAAACAGCTTTCATCCATGCTGACCACAATTCTGGTGGGTCTTGCGTTTTTTAAATAAAAAAAATTCCAAATGGATTTTTGTATCTAGAGACAAACTCACCACAAATCCATGGCTCTTGGATATTTTTTTAAAATATTGATCCAAGGCTCACGGAGGAGCTTGTACATGTATGGCATCTATGATATAAAGGCATTCGTAACTGTCAAGAAAGATATTGAATGTGTTTGCACAACATAGATGCATTGAATACATCTGTATGGAGGAATGCCCTCAGTGACCAACACCCTGAAACAAAGGGGATATGGTCATAAAACGGTTGCAGTTGTTGTTGTCGTTGTTGTTGTGACAGATATAAATACAATTCACTTTACATGAATTACACAGACATTTGGAGACAATGGGAAAATGTGTATTATATATGGGATTTGATCCTGGGTGTCCTGCACAAAATGGTTCAGATTAGACCATTAGCTGGAGTGTCTCCCCATGTATCTTCTTTCTGATTGATGCCTCAGTCTTTTTGTGTTTTTCTTTCCAGATTTGGATACTTGTGCATAACGTTTTGGACAGTAAGTTAGATTGTGAGTTTGGGGGGAGGGTAGTGCTGTTTGTCAACAACTATTTACTTTCTCTTATCAACATAACAGAAACGTAAAATTAAAAGTGAATTTACTCTGTGTGTGTGTGTGTGTGTGTGTGTGTGTGTGTGTGTGTGTGTGTGTGTGTGTGTGTGTGTGTGTGTGTCGTTGGTTGTTATCTCCATTTGTGGGTTTCAGGAGGTAGAACGGGGTCCTCCCAGGACCCAAAGTATCCACCTCCTCTTCGGTAAGGGATCACAGTTCATGGACCAAGCTGTTCAACTTTTTCATAGTTTTGCTCCAAGTTCTCTTTTCAGGATCGTCACCAAACCCAGATTGCCTACAGTTATAGTTAATTTGTGGTAATATTCCCGGGGATGGTTTTCAAAATCTCAGTGAGGTTCTTCTTCATCACTCCTGTTGCTCCAATTATCACTGGTACAATTTTGATGCTCTTCAGCTTCCAACATCTCCTGACCTCATTTTTTAGGTCCTGGTGTTTTGACATTTTCTTGATTTCTGCATTGTTTAGGCCAAAATCTCTGGGTACTGATATCTCATTCATCAATGCTGTATTTTCCTTTTTGTTCCTGAGTACAATGTCTGGACACAATGCTTTGTTTTCTATGTTCACACTCTGGAATCATCAGGTCGTATGTGCGCATGACATCCTCATTTTCAATGATTGTCCTTTGTTTGTGTTTCCATGAGTTTCCTGGTACTGGGATGTTTAAATTTTTGCAGATATGCCAAAGAGTCTCTTTGCAAACTTTGTTGTGCTGTTGTGTGTAAAGTTGTTCTGTTAGTTTTTGCATCCCGAGAGCAGGTGATAAGTACTTTGTTTCTGTCTTGCAGAATCTACACTTGTCCGTCTGGCTCAGTCCCGCCATCTTTTTAAATCCATTGGTGTAGTGTCCTTGATCTTGTGCATTTTTCGGGTGACACCGTCACAATTTCGGTCTTCGAGGCCGGCCGATAGGCACAGTGTGACCGGAAGGGACGAGGTTCTCCTGACCACGTGGCCCTTGACTTGGTTTGTCCGCACAATTTGGGCGCTTTCAGGATGAACTTTAGCCGGGGAGCGTTTGGGCGCCCCAGTCTGATACTGCCGCCCACGCGCAGAACAACTTGTGAGTGCACGTGGGTCCCGGCGGTCCCACTGGCCTAGCGCTACCATGTTTAGACAGCGAACTCCGTCCCCGGGCACCGGCACCTACTCCCGGAAGCAAGAGAGATCAGCAGTGCCGGGCACGGTAGGGCACCCGCGGAGCCCAGGCGGACCGGGGACGCGCGAGCCTACGCGTTAGCGGGCTATGGCGGAATCAACGGCTTCAGCCACGTCCGGGCCGATATTCGGCCCGGCCGCACCGGGAATGAACTGGTTCGACGCCCGCGCTAGAGAGGTCGCGGGCGACTGAGATGTGTTAACAAATTAATTAATTAATTTGAGATGTCCGATTCCTAGTGTTTGGAAATTTGGAAGAGCTTGACCCTAGCCTTTCCCTTGCGAGGGCAAGGAGGAACTTAACACTTAACACTTGACACTTAAGCTTAGTTTGAAGTACACCCTGCCAGCGCTCCCGGTGGGACGGCAGGGCAACCAGAAGGGACGAGGTTCTCCTGACCACGTGGCCCTCGATCTGGGAAGCGAGAGGCGTTCCATTAGTGGACGCGCCCCTCACGCCCGACTTTTGGGCGGCCCCGGCAGGCCGTTTGTTTTGACGTTCCGTGACAGGCCCCGCACCCCCACCTCCGGGCCGACCGGGCGACCGGAATGAATCCCGGTGTCCCGATCCGAACCTTCAGAGCGGGCCGGCTGGGGAGTGCCAAGCACCCCGTACCTGCACTTTCCGTCCCTGCGGTCCCAAATACCGGAACCACCCGAATACCACTTTATTTTGACAAAATGAGGTGCGGCCTACAGCCTTAGAAAACCAGCCCTATATAAGTCAATACCTCCAACGACACAGGCGCGCATTCGTGCCGCGTGACGTGGTGACGTCATCGCGCTTTCACCTTAAAAGATTTATTTGATATAAATTGATATTTTGATATAAGCCTTAGAAAACCAACCCTATAGAAGTCAAATGGTCCAATAAAGGGTGATGGGAGGGCCGTTCGTTCGTTCGCCGTTCGTTCACCGTCCCAGTTGAGCTGACCTCTCCTTAGCCATTTCAATGAGCCTTCTTTGTCTATCCCCACTCTGTCCAATTCTTTTTTTTGTATTTTCCTGCTCTTTTGTTCAGTTGTCTTTGTCCTTTTCTTTCTCTTTGTCCAATTATTTTGTTTTTGTCCCAGTTGTTGGTGTATATTTCTTGATATTTCTTTTTTGGTATATCCAAAAGTTTGCAAAGTAGACACACAGAGCCCAAAGACACTATAGACACTATATTTACTATGTTGTTTTTGCAATTGTTGGGGCTGTATTTGTTGCTGTTTCATTTTCCTGTGCGGCATCTTCTATTCGCGCCTGTTTTTGGAAATTATTTGTGTGTGCGTGTGTGTACGTACAGCCTGTTCCATGTAATAACATGTGATGGAAGGTAAAGTTAAACTATTTATAATTTGCTAGAACTTCAAGCACTTTGTGGCCATTTGTTGATGTAAAATGTACATTTAAATTTGTGCTGAAGCCACATGTCACTAGTTGGAAACATCATATCGTTACTCGGCTCTGAATGGTGGGTTGTGTCATTTTTGTCATATTTGTGACGTCAAAAAATGTTTACGACTGATGGTTTATTTGGCATTTTTTCTTTTATTATATTGGTGCTTTCTTTAACCTGAAATGTCACAATGCCTTTCCCTTGTTGACGTTTATATCTAATTTTAAACCCTCACATTCCTCTTATTAAACCGTCACAGGTGTGCTGACGTGTGGTATGTTCACATGTCAACACAAACACTCATGTTCCACTGATTTTCGAACCTCTGCTTGTTATTGTGAAGTGGTAGGAAATTATTTAAATGGAGCGGGTTTTCCATATGTTATTACAATTTTGCCTGAAACATCTCATGTTTCTTATAGCTTTTATTATTGTTAACCGTTTGAGATTACAAAAAGGTTTTTTTTTTTCTTTTCTTTTTCTCATTTCTTCTTGGAAATATGCACAGAGATGAATACCTTGATGCAAGGATGCAAGTCACCCAGCTTGATTATCAACTTGATAAAGCTACTGCAGATACGTGACACATTGAAATCTGTGGTGATTTAGTTGCCCCTAATAACTTCCCTTCTCTTCCTGGATCTTCAATCCACAACACCTGAAGCAAGTGTGTACCCACTCTCAGGAGAGCTAGAAAACACCATCTGGCAAACCTCAAGGCTGAATTCTCTAACCTGTCTCATTCTGCAAAGTCCTGGTGGCACCTTGCCAAGTCCATCTCTGGTGTATGCTCCCCCTCCATTTACCTCACTTCAAATGGCGCTATATCCGACTCGGCGTGTGAGAAGGCTAGATGTCTCAACTGATTGCCAGTTTGTCACAGAAACGATTACGATAAGGATAAGTATGGTTGGGTAGGCAATATTTTTGCTTCTACATATCACCTACCCAGCCATAACCGACACTTCTTATCCTTACCACACCCAGCTGGTCCTAGACACTGTCTTTCTTCCCTGAGAAGGTGAAGTTTCTGGTAACCTTTGACTACCATTTTGTGGTTGACCCAGACAGCATCATTCCGCATCAAGAAAACCAGATCTGCTGCTTTTGCATGTACGTGATACATTTAAATCCTTCTTTCTGCTGTTTACCTGCTATGGTAAACTTTCTGCTATGCCATACCTTCTTTCTGCTGTTTACCTGCTTTCTTGAATATCAATCACTTGCCCGAAGTCAACTTCTGCCTACTTGGAAGTTTGCCAACATCACTGCATTACACAAAAATGGCACAAAAACAGATCCTCTTCACTACAGGCCTATTAGCTTGCTACCAATTATTAGCGAAGTCATGGGATCCATAATTGTAGTTGACATTTCCTTCCTTCCCTCCAATGGCCTGATCTGAGATAATCAGTTTGGTTTTTTGCCTGATCACTCAAGCCTAGACAGGTTGCTACTGCTCTCCCAATAATGTGTGGATTCTCTGAACCTCAGACAAGAGACCAGAGCCGTCTCTCTTGATGCATTTAGACCATTTGATAAGGTTTGCCACCCCCTTGTTCTCCAAACTCTCAGCCTACGACATCCAAGGGCACCTCTTCTCATGGCTTTCTGATTTCCTCCACTTTCAGCCTACGTTTGGCTTACGATGGGGTCCTTTCATCTCCTCGCCCTCTATCGGCTGGATTGCTCCAAGACTGTGTCATGTGATAGTACTGCCTGGCGAAACCCTCACTATCTAGTTCCTTCATAAACTATTTGAAAAGGCTCACTTCCTCAAACTTTTTAGTGTCACCACCAGCTACAATTTATCTTGGGCAAAAACTACACATCAGAGTTTGGCCTCCAAGCCAGCAACCAACGGGGCATCATCCTATGCCATGGCAAACATCTTTCCTTGGCAAATCTGAACTTCTAAGAATGTACAAGGACTTCATCTGCAGCTCAACGGAGTACTGCTTTCCCCTTAGGGAATGACACCTTTACCTGACACCTTCACATAATGATGCCATGGAGATGAAGGCCCTCAAAATAATTGGAGTCTTCCACGCAAAGCTGAATATCCCGGCCTGTTACTCTTGCATTGCAGACAAGTTGGTGACCTTTGTCTTATACCTCCTCCTTTCTGATATTGCTCCTGACGACGTTTCTGTGCCCTTCTAACCCCCCCCCCCCCCTCTTCCACCCCTCCAACAACCCTGTTTTCTACAGGGCACATTTGTTCTGCTGGTAACCACCTTCTGGTGAAACTTGCAGAATCCAGGCTCACTGCCCATTTCCAATCATTGGTCTTCTCTCTCTCTCTCCTTCTCTCCTATGTTGTTGTTTCCTCCAGTGCTTTAAGATGGCTGTTCACATCCTCTTCAGGTCACCCATACCCTCCCTTCCATTCTTTTCTACCCTCATTAACCCTCCCCTACCCCACCCCTTCCTTTCCAGGTTATTGTGTTTTCTCCCCTCTCCTTTCCGCCTCCTTTCTGTTTTTGTTTTGTGATTTTTTGAAAAGTGATTTGTGTTGAAGCTTTGTTCTTTTTGAGCTCTTTTGTTTTATAACTTTGCTCTCGCTTCAAAAATTGGAAGAGTTTTCTGTGTGTGTTTTCTTTTTTGGACAATAGTACAGTTTCTGGTCTTCAGGTTCAAGTTTAAACAAGTACAGTGTAAAAGTTCTCCCACCTGATGTAGAACACTGTCACAAAAGTGGGATTGTGCATCGGTGGTGGTGGTGGTGGTGGTGGTGGTGGATGCACATTATTATGTGAAAGTCCTTAAGCATTCTAATTCTTGGTGGTGTTGGTAGAAATCCATCAGCTTGGAGCAAAATGAAAATACAGATGGTGATGTCTGGAAGGCATGCTCGGCCTGAGGTAGAGGGCAAAGGTTACGATTTGTTCTTTCCTGTGGGAAACAAAGAGGCTCCTTCCTTGTTGTCTAAGAGAAGGGATTGTGGTCCATATGTGCATTCCTGAATTCCATGCACTTGCACATGTGTTTTAGCATTTTGGCAAAAGCCATGGTAGAAGCCAGCATGATATCCACGTTAAGGTTATTTTTAATTTTAAAAAGGCTATTCCTAAGTTCTGGAAATTTATGGAATTGCAAACATGGAATTGCTTCCCACGATATGTAAATTGTGTGACCTTTATCTCTCTATATTATAAAAGCAAGTTTTTGTTTGTTTGTCTGTGTAAGCTAATCTCCTGAATGGTGAAAGATAGGAGGAAACCTCCAATACAAAAAATGTCGGGATGGGCCCCGGGAAGGTTTTCGGCTAGGTGGCGAGGCCGGTCGAGGCCCATTTCACAATTAAAAGCTAAGCTGAATTATAGTAGTCAATCTTCTACGGCCACGAGTAAAAGCTGAATTGTAGTAGTAAATTAATTCAAAAAGAACTAAAAATGTCGGGACGGGCCCCGGGTAGGTTATAGGCTAGGTGTTGAGGCCGCTTCGGCCGGGCTGGGCCCATTTCACAATTAAAAGCTGAGCTGAATTATAGTAGTCAATCTTCTACGGCCGCGAGTAAAAGCTGAATTATAGTAGTAAATTAATTCAAAAAGAACCCGGGCAACCGCCGCGTGCTTTCGGCTAGTATCATCGAAAAAATAAAACTCACTTGCAGACCTAGCCTGCCTTCCCGACTGGGTTATCAATTACAAACCCCATCATCGTCACCATTGTGGGACATTTTAATCACAATAGAGCTTCGATCAGGTGGGCTAGCACCGAGGTACCCCCAGGCAATGAGAACACATGAGCGAATGAATATGCACCCAACAAAACCCACTAAATCTCTCATCTATATTCCAGGACAATGTCAAAACAAACCTGTCCTTCCAGAATCCAGTGCCAAAATGATAATGCAGGGACCAATCAGCACACAAATCCCACATCATATTAACACAAGATGAATAAATTATAATAACTATGTATGGACTATCGAGACTCGTAAAAGAAATGTAATTTGCAAATATAATGCCACTCAAACCAGCCAGCCACCTCCACCATACTTCACACTTACATCACCTAGTCTACAAAGGGCCTACAAAACATCATAAATAAAGAAATGTATACAACTATGTCACACGCTAACTAAGGCAAATAAGAACTAAAGTTCATAGAACACGATACCCTGTGCAGTGTTACTTCAATTTTACTCCAAATTTTATAAAATTTTCGTCAAACTTTCAGAATTCCCTCATTGAGTGCTGGGGAGGGTTTCAGGCAAAAAATAATAATTTAATTTGGGGGAAAAAAAAAGGTGGACCTTCTTATCGCTTTATAGTGCCCAGGCCTTTGTCGGTATGCAAAAAGTAATATTAAATTATCCCTGACCCCATTCCTTCGTGGGTGTGGGGAAGTGTTTCGGCCTCCACAATAAATAGAAAAAATACAAAATTTGCATTTTTTTTCAAAATGACAAAAGCATTATAACTGCATCGGGCAACACCCAGGGGTGGGTTACTTACCCCTGCGAGTATGTGTGTGTGTGTTTGACTTGTATGCACTCCTAATCCGCTTAATGGAAGGAGTTGAAAGGTTGTGGTTGTACTTGGGGTGTGCCCGGGAATGCTTTAGATGTTAAGAAAATTATTTGTCGCCGTAGTTCAGGAGTGGGCATATGATGCAATTTCTTGAAGTAAATGTGTCATGTAGTGACGCTCCTGGTGGGGGAGTGTATTACAAGTTCCAGTTCTTTACAGTATTGTCGTAGTAAACCTTATAGGATCGAAAACTACTTTGCCAAATGAGACAAATCTAACTATAAATCGCTTCCACTGGTCAAGTTAACTCGTCTAGCTTTTGCAAAATCCACACTGAACCTCTCACCTCGACTTGAGATGCTTTTTCACATTCCTCCTCAGATTCTCCCACAGACCCTGAGCCAAGGCAGAAATGCTGAAAATTACCGACCAACACTTCTTTTATACAAAACCTCAAATGGCTGAATAAAACTCCCCAAAATACCACGCCGTCCTCTCTGCCTCAATTCCCACTCGAGTTCGCTGTATCTTCCTCCATTTGTCTCGTGTCTCTTCCACATTCTCTTCCCAGGCCATGCATGGTACTATTGACGCATCCGATATGTTTTACCTTGTTTAAGCAGACCAAATAATATTAGGCCATGGTAGTGCCACACTGATCTCCTCTACAAACACCAACTGCTGCCCATGATCGACCAGCACCTCCCATTTGCCAGCCGTTGCCAACACTCGCCCCTCACACCTTCCTCCACTTCACCTAGTACGACCATCTCACACAAATGTCAGCATCAATTGTCCACCACAGTCTTCTTCCTTCACCTCCTTAACTTTCTGCCATGCCATATCCACTACCACAAACAATACGTGATCATGTTGCCGCTGATACCTCCCTGCTGTCAATTTACTGGGCCTGCACTTAATACGTGCTGCAGTGTCCCTCAACCTCTGGACCAATGGAAGGCCTCGGCATGCCCCAAATCGACTTCTTCAAATTTACTGGAGAGGGAAAAACATATGTTTCCTGTAACGCAAAGCACGCCCCCCTGGGTCCCAACTCCTAAATATCTCCCTCACTTTGATGCTCTTGCCTCCACCTCCTCCCACTGTTTCCAAGCACCTGGTTGCACCTGCCCTACCACTTTCACAAATATCTTCTGCTCTTTGCACCTCTCCATCTATCATCTTGCTTCTTTCCTCTGTTTCTGCCTTATTCCATCATATGTGATTGCTTAGTTCTATTTGCCTCCCTACTCCACCACTCCTATCATCCCCCCTCCTGCAGCCTATGTTCTACCTCAGTCACCTCAGCTCTCAGCTCTCGCTTCCAACTCGCCTTCTGCTCTTGGGGAGTATTCCTCACGACCGGTTCACACAAACCCCGCAGGATCATAAACTCCCACACCTTCACCACCTTGTACCCTACAGTCAGAGCTGTTAGTATAAACCAGAGCTGCCTAGCCATTTCCTCACAAAAGCCTCCATTCTCTCCACGTGCCCAAATGCAAAGTCATAAACCATCAGGGTCCACAACATTCTCAACATCAATCCAAACTTCAAACATCAGATCTTTAACTTCACTGACTGTTAAATCGTCAGAGCGTATCAGGGTTCAGTCTTTGACTTGTTATTGCACCATTTGTCCATAAAAAAATGCAAAGTGTCCATAAAAATGTGATGACGGGAACTCCTGGCACCTAAAATAATGCTAAAAACAAAACACAGAACATGCAGGACAATTGGTGCACAAAGGGTACCATCATTTCTACCTCTGCCACCGAAGGTGGACGGAGGTTATGTTTTCGTTGTCGTCTGTCTGTGAGCCGGATATCTCAAAAAGTTAAGGACGAATTCGGATAAAATTTGGTGGACAGGTTGGGTGTGTGACAAGCACTAATTGATTAGATTTTGGTGAAGATCTGAATATGGAACCATATTCGAGAATTGTTTGAAGTGATTCTTTACCATTGAGAAATAGAAAGGGCCAAACTGATAAACGGTATGGCACGATGTCTCAAAACGTTGTGGACAGGTAATGACAAAACTTGGTGGATGAGTTGGGTAGGTCACAAGAACAAGCCGATTCGATTTTGGTTCAGGTCCGGTGCAGATGCGACCTATCGGTGGGATACAAAACATTAACTGTTCAACCTCGCGGAAGTATTTGCTCCATCGAGTGCCATTCTACTTCAGTGATTTCTTGCCAGTGGAGTGAAGCATGATGGATCACTCTCCTTGAAGCAGCTGAAAGTTCTTAATTTCTCGAGCAGTAATGAACGCATTGTGTTTGGAATTACATTTTTGACGATGACATTGGTGAAAACATACATGAGTTCCTGCAAATCCGATTGAACAGTACATCCCCCCCGAGCCCTCTCCCTCCCACACATCTCCCTGCTCTCAAATGTTGTGTGCTCTCAAGTGTTTGTGTGCTTCCCATTCTCTTGTCTTCCGCTCCCTCTTTTTATATATTTTGTTTGTCTGGTTGATTTGTTTGTGAAGTAAATGTCAGCTCTTTCACGAGCCTCGATTCAGTATACAAAAAAATCCTGTGAGACTTTTTTTGCTGTCCCACCAGGCTAATTTGCTGCTCTAGCTACTGGATATATATTTGAATCACTGAGTCTAGTTGGAAATTTTTATATGCATGTAAGAGTAATAAGGTGCACCAGCAATTTATGGTGCGTCTGTTCTGCCACGTAAATGTGCCGCCCCGGAAGAAGGTTTCCACGTCCCGCCAGGGTTGGTTGTTGCCCCGGCAACCAATAAATCCATCTTGTATCGTTCCCTCTGAGTCGTTCCTACTAATCCTTATAATTTAGGTTATCCTCTGCAGGCAGCATAAGTACTAGTGTCGCATTATTCACAAGTTGTCCCTTGTTTTTTGCCAGTTTTTCGTCATGCCCTACCTTGTTTTTCGTCTCATCGCTTGCTTTGGTCTAATTTGTTGTCCCATCTATGGAGCTCTTTAGCAGAGCTCCACGACACCGCCACTTGCATTCTGTGAGCACAGATATTCCACTGTAAAGTTCATGGAGAATAAACCCAGGGGTACTTTGGGGCTGTCCAAAATTATCGACATTTTCACAGTTGTACGAGTAGAATGGGGAGTGTGGGAAGTGTGAGGAAGAGGGATGGTGGATTGCTACTCACGTATGACTTTAAATGCTTTTTGAAAATGTCGATTTTAAACCTGCAATTGACGGAAAATAAAACCAAAAGAGATGACCAGATCAATAAAATGGAGATAATAAAGTCGAACATCTTGCATCCAGCATTCACGACATCAGTGATACGAGGCTTCGCGCCGAGCGGATAGCCTGATTGAAATCACCACTGCATGTGTATTATACTGACGTGGCATGCTTCGCTTTGCAGCCGCTACACCATGATTTCATGGCCATCAAGTGCTGGTGGTACCTCGCATTGCCTTTTACATGCGCACGTGTGTGTACGCATTACTTCATATATATAGTGTTCAATATGTGTGTGCACTCTCTTGGTATGACAAAGGTATGAAATTTGAAAACGTTTTAAGTGGTCTGTTTGATCTGTTTGGTCTGTCTGTTTAAGGTCTGTTTGAGAATATAAATATCACCCACAAATGCAAAAAAGTGATGGCACAGTATAAAATCTTGTTTTGACTAATGATAAAAAGTCTGACCGTGATTCTATTTTTTGTTTTGACTTAGTCTGATTACGATTTTTTTTTTCTCTCAAATAAGAAAGAAAATGTTGAAAAGTACTAATTTAAGTGTAATAGGTTGAAATGGGCCTTGAAAACTTCTACTCTTTGTAGTACTTTGGAAATGTTGGTAATTTTGGACGGCCCCTTAATGTCCTCCATACTTTCTCTCTCGGTTGAATACTGTCACGTTGCGCAGCCGATCGCCTTTAAATTTCAAAAAGCGCACTAACTTTTCCCTGACCTGAAATTTCACAATTATTTGCTGTTCTACCTTGTTCTAGACGACGAGGCCAAATTCCCCTTGGAGAAAAACAAAACAAATAACCAGGAACGAATGTACGTGCATTACTTTGGATCGAGTCGTAACGGTTTCAAGTGAAATGTGAATCAGCCTCTTGTTTTTCACTTTCGTTTTTGAAACACCTTCGAAGATTTCAATCGCCGATTGCTCTTTAATGGAAATTATTTATGTACAAATGAATAACGAGTTGCACCCAGTACTGTCGTCACCTCGGGCTTTGAACTGGTGGCTGTTGTACTTTAGCTTATTAAATTGATATATGTGGGAAAATCACATGCACAGACCAGGAATCATACCCAGGTCTTCTTGAAAATCGTACCAGCGCTCTGCCATCTGAGCTATCTGGGCGACCCAGTGATTTTGTTTTTAGCCGCGTCGCAGACGCTGCTCATAGAGTGCCCTCTGCTGTTGTTCTTCTTCTTCTTCTTCTTCTTGTTCTTGCAGAGAAGACAAAACCTCAAAGCTCCACCCATTCTGGGAACCACAGCTCCACCCATTCTGGGAGAGCCTTCATATAAACAAATATCCACCATTTTATTAACTCGCATAGCTTTGAGGCCTGTTTTGTAGGCCCGTGGTGTCTTCCTCTCTCACACAGTTTTATTTCAAATCAAATTCGATATATCATTTCATTTTTCACAGTCGCTAACGTAGTTTTAGACTCGGTTGAAAAAAAACGGGAAGAAAATCCGATGAAAGTTGCCCTTTATAGAACGAAATGAATTCTCAAAGGCCTGTAACTTCAAGTCCATTGAGATATATTTTGTTTAAATCGCGGCATGGTCAGTCATACACCGCCCGAAATAACAGACGGGAAAATGCCGAGATATATTAAAAATTCGTCCATTTGATGACAATCGTCACGATGAAATATTTAATTTATACGTCGTCACAATAATGTGGAGAGAGGAGCATAGCTTCGTTCACGTGTCACCACACACGGGAAATTGCCGAGATATATATATTTTAAAATCGCGGCATGGTCAGTCATACACCGCCTGAAATAACAGACGGGAAAATGCCGAGATATATTAAAAATTCGTCGCCACACACGGGAAATTGCCGAGATATATTTTCACTTTGCACAAAAATAACATCAAGTAATCGAATCAATAGGAATGTCCTGTGCCTATAACATCGACGTTATAGGCACAGCTGCATCTAGGCATTGTGTAACATCGACGCGGCTTTTGTTTTAATTAAAACTTTTTGTACTTGTTATTCTATACTTTGGGTACGTTTCACGTTTGCTGGAGACTTTTAAACTCCGTGCACAAAGTGTAAAGTGGGGTTTAGCAGTTGGTTCATTTTATCTGTCCACAAAGTTAGTTTATGATCGAGGCGTATCAGCCTAACTTTATTAGGCTTTTTATTTATTTATGTTTTGTATACAAGATTGAGGCTCGTGAAAGAGCTAACTAAGGTTCCATTGAGGTTCCATTGAGGTTCCCACTGCAAGCCTATTGCTCTTGTAAGGATTAGGCCAAAAAGATATATTGCTGGTCTCTGGTCAGACCTAAAAAAAATAAAAAAATCTTAAGGCAGAATACCTCTAAACGGATCAATGCAAAATGTCATAATATGGTCAACTACTGATCTGGGGGAAAATATTTGTAAACTATGATGTCATCAGTCATGTGACATGGTGGCCATCTTGGATTTCATGGAAACATTTAAACATCTTTTTCTTCAGTACTGCTGAACAGATCAATACGAAATTTCATATGTATGATCAACTCCCCATGAGGAAAAGGATTACTGAACTATGACATCAGTCACATGGTGTGGTGGCCATCTTGAATTCAAGGAAAATAAATTGAAAATCAATATCTCCAGAACTGCTTAACCGATCTAAACCAAATGCACAAAAGGCACAAATAACTAATGTAACATGTTAGATAGGGTGGTGTGATAGCCTGGGCTGTAAACTTATGGAATTAATTTTTATATAATCTTTACAATCTTTATTAGCCCCCATTGGACGTAGTCTTAAACGGGGGCTTATGGATTTGGTCTCGTTTAATTTCAATGTAATCACATACTAGAACACAAATCGCCTTATTGTCGCTTACAAAAACCTCCAGTTTTGCAACACCTGGACATGATAAATAATGTAGTGTATAAGACTGAAAAAATGGTGCAAAACTTCTGGAATTTTTTTATACGATCTTCAAAACCATTATTTTATTTCAATTGAATTGTATATAGATTAACACTGTGTGGATAAGGTGTTCCATGAAATCTCTAGTTTACGTATGCATTTTCTCTGAGCCTTAGATACCGTAAACAAATATATATAATTTCACCAGGCATCTTCATCCATAATACATAAACGCCAAAACCTGTGTAAAGACGGATGTTATTGCCAATTCTACGACCGCAAACTGTGGTCCGAGCATCCAAATTATCTGCACTCGCCACTAGCAATGTGTTGCATGTTTTGCCTGGACATCGTGCCATCACGTCATCTGTTCCTGCCTCAATCCATGGAAGCTTTCATTAAAAAATTACACAGGTAACTCGTTTGTTGTCAAATCCGAACTGCCTGACACTACATGAAGTGATAATTTACCATTATTTTGTTCAAGATTATGGTGCCATTCACGTGCCTATATTTGTGGTGTTTTGTGCACTCTCCAATACTCTCTGTACACACAGTAGGCGAGTTGCTTATTGGTATTGAAGCTGTGCGGTTTCTTTGTTTCCGCAAACCTTTCTGCCTTTGTGTGGTCCCCATTTTTCTTTTTGTCATGCTTGGTTTGTGACCCCCCATTTCCTTTGACTACTTTGAGCGCTTCCACAAGCCAATTTCTGTCCACAAAAATAAATAGCTTCGTAGGTGCCTCTGGGGTTATTGAGTGGAGAGTTCTCTATGGTCTCACTAAAAGGAACCTTCTGTTAGCCCCTTTAATAACATTTTCAGATCTAATCCCCGCTGCAGAGTGCAAGCCGCGCCTTGGATACCGGGCGAAAATAGCAACGTCTTTGTGGAGGTGTGTGGCGGTAGGCTGACTTGCCAGTCGTCTGCTCGCCCGAGTAAGAGCTGCCATCTCGTACAGTGCGTGAGCTTCGCCGCCGCACAGTGAAATGCTCCGTCACCTGGTGGGGCTTTTTGAGCCAGCTATCTGATCTGCACGTGGATGTTGTAATGTTTGGTTGTCTTTTGAGATGCGTAAACCTCTGAGCCAGAACCCTGGGCAACTTCCAAATTCTTGTTTGACTCAAATAATAGAATTGTTATCACCTTGCCTCATTATCAACCTTTCTCGGCTATAATTACCACGTCCCCACACGAAGCTTCTTGCACGTCTGTCATTCACCAGGAGATCATAGCAGATCAGTTTGGAGGCCTGAAATCAAGACTTCTGTGTCCCCGTTTTAAACAACATTCTACCTTAAAGAACATGACAATTTGTCAAAGGAATTTGAACCGCGTGACATTAGTTTGATGTCTTCGTCGATGTAGTTTTGTATTGATGTTTGCTTAATTGCATTCATCTCGATGACGAACAAGTCTTTTTGTTCATCTATTTGTTTTGCTCTTTTTATCTCGAGTTAATGAGATCCCGCCGGGGAGGTTTCAAACGCACGTTGCAAGTCTCGTGTTGGAAAACCGATAATAACAATGAAAACAACTAATAACGGCAATACATTCTAATAACATAATAAATCAAATACCCATGTCTTTGGCTCCATGCAAATTAATCGCAGAGCACTTTACGATTCGATGTGCAGGAAGAAGAAATGCAATTCAAATCATGCATGAAATGGGTTCATCTGTGATTACAAATAATGATCAACTTGTATGATGAACTTCTGGGCCTAACAAACTGTCTGAGTCTTTGACAACACGAGACTATAAATTCCTACCCCCTGCCGCTTTTTAAAATATTTCATGAAGGATGTGAGCACAAATCCCGAGATTTATTTCTTCTCTCATCTCGCAACCCTCTCCTGTCGAAGGCCACAAGGAACATTTGTTGTTTACCTTGTCCGCCACGAGTGAAAGTTTTGGGTAAACTTGTGTTGAAATAGTTGTTTCCCGGCATCGTACCAGATAGCCATGTTGCGTGGGTGGAGAGCAAGGCCTGCTTTTGTAGTGGGATCGCCTGGAGTCTGCCAAAGCTGGAGAGGGCTTTGGGAAAGGGTGGAAGGGGAGAGGGAGGTGGGGGAGGATGGAAGAAAAGTGGTTTACATTAGTAGGTGGAAATCTGGAAGAGCAGGCAAACCGGAAACCCGGACGCAGATTGAAAACGGCTGCAGGTACTGTACTCTTGCTTAGCAGCAATTTATTTCGCCAATTTACTTCCAGCCTTCCATGTTCTTTCTGAGGAACCCTTTTTTTTTGCCCGTATCCTGTGGCCCATCTTTTTGTTTATCATCAATCCCAGTTAATATTTTTGTTTTCTGATGAGGCATGTGGAAGCTTTATTTGTTTATTTTTTTAGCTCGTAAAGTCGTCCAGTCACTCAGATTAAATTTTCACAGTAGGCAACAAAGGGTGTGAGTTATCTCTCTGCGCAGCTCGCATGTGATGCATCATGGAATGATGGTCTTCGTTTTTTGCATGGCATCTTTGATGAGACTGTGCATATTCTGAGCATTTGGCCTTTGGCAAATCACCTTTTTAAGTTGTTGAATGATATTTTGTCTGCCATCATTGAAGTGGTGCAGCAGGAAATTCTGTTGGTAATGCGCTTTCATTTTTAGCTGTTTAGACCCCGGTTTCATCCTCCCCCCCCCCCCCCCCCCCCGCCATTGCTGTCTGATTTATATTTCTTGTCTGGCAGAGGCATTGTATCTTGGAACATGGCACCCCTTGGAAACCGCAGAAATTGCAGTCACATGGATATAGAATTTCTCATGATCATTTTTATGCCTCCATTGCCGAAGGTGCTGGAGACATTATTTATGTTTTGAATTGTCTGTCCGTCGGTACGTCCATCTGTCTGTGCGTCTGTCTGTTTATGCATCCATCCATCTGTGATAAATTTTCTTTGCCGTGATAACTTGTGAACCACTGAAGGGACTTTTAACCAACTTGGTACAAAAGTGTATTATGATGCAAAGATTAACTGATTCGTTTTTTGGTTCAAAGGGTCAAAGGGCACATGACCTTTAACTGAAAGTAGCAGATTTTGTTACCGATTTTTACCAAACTCAGTACAAAGGTGTATTATGATGCAAAAATTAATTAATTCGTTTTTGGGTTCAAAGGGTCAAAGGGCATGTGACCTTCAGCTGAAAGTAGCAGATTTTGTTACCGATTTTTACCAAACTCAGTACAAAGGTGTATTATGATGCAAAAAATAATTAATTCGTTTTTGGGTTCAAAGGGTCAAATGGCATGTGACCCTTCACTGAAAGTAGCAGATTTTGTTACTGATTTTTACCAAACTGGGTACAAAGGTGTATTGTGATGTGAAGATGAACTGATTAGATTTTGGGTTTAAAGAGTCAAAGGTCATGTGACCTGAAGCTGAAAGCAGATTTTGGTTACCAATATAACTTGTATACCACCGAAGGGATTTTGACAACACTCGACATAACTATGGACTCTAATACAAAGATGAACTGATCAAATTTTGGGTTCCAAAGGCCTAAGGTCAAGTGCCCTTTAATTGTAAATCTGGGTTACTGCAATAACTTATGAACCACTCAGAGATTTCAACCATACTTGATGCACTTATGGACTGTCATATAAAGATTAACTGAGCCTTCCATGTTATATCGCCTAGTTAGATTGAATAGGTCAAAGGTCAAACAAAGTATATTTGCCCTTTGAAAATCATTTTGCAGAAGATAACTCAAGTTGGAAGCATCTGATGTTTATTTTACTAGTCTGTTTTGTTTCTGCTTTTTTTCTCTCTCTCTCTCTCTCGCTCTCTCTCTCTCTCCTCTCTCTCTCTCTCTCTCTCTCTCTCTCTCGCTCTGTCTCTCGCTCTGTCTCTCGCTCTGTCTCTCGCTCTGTCTCTCGCTCTGTCTCTCGCTCTGTCTCTCGCTCTGTCTCTCGCTCTGTCTCTCGCTCTGTCTCTCGCTCTGTCTCTCGCTCTGTCTCTCGCTCTGTCTCTCGCTCTGTCTCTCGCTCTGTCTCTCGCTCTGTCTCTCGCTCTGTCTCTCGCTCTGTCTCTCGCTCTGTCTCTCGCTCTCTCTCTCGCTCTCTCTCTCGCTCTCTCTCTCGCTCTCTCTCTCGCTCTCTCTCTCGCTCTCTCTCTCGCTCTCTCTCTCGCTCTCTCTCTCGCTCTCTCTCTCGCTCTCTCTCTCGCTCTCTCTCTCGCTCTCTCTCTCGCTCTCTCTCTCGCTCTCTCCCTCTCGCTCTCGCCCTCTCTCTCTCTCTCGCTCTCTCTCGCTCTCTCTCGCCCTCTCCCTCTCGCCCTCTCTCGCGCTCTCTC
>NC_136262.1:247295171-247340171 GCF_964187855.1 Myxine glutinosa
CATGGTTAGTGGTGGGGTGGCAAGAGGCGTACTGGTTTGGGTTGGCGGACGGGTGGGGAGGGGAGGGAGTTGGAGGGTTGGTGGTGAAAGCTTTTGCCGCAGGAACACAATTAGCTAGGGCTTTTGGGGCCCAAAGATTGGGTTTCACATTCCAGTGTGAAACCAATATACCTTGTTTTGAGGCCTACATGCTTTATTTCTTTATTAGTTTGTAGCATTCTGTTGATTAATGCACAATTGTAGTCTAAGGGTTCAGTAAATATGTTTTGTCTGTTCCAAGCTAAGTTGTCGTGCAAGCCTTTTTGCATTCGGCTGTGGTTGAGCAACGCGGGGCTTGCCAGTCAAAGTGCAATAATAGTCCTGTTGGAGAGATTTATAAAAAGAAAAGGAAAATATCAACCTTTGTAAGAAGGCAATTTTAGAACGAGTCCTCATTCAACCACGGCTTTTGTCTCGTCAACCACGCCAAGCAGCAACCTTTAAAATAGATGATGGATTCCTTGTTATGGACCATTTTGTTTGGAAATGCATATTCATCAAGGCCGTTGTCAAGGCCAGTGCACAAGCATAGTTACCACACACATGCTAGCCACCTCATCCGGTCTCCATCTGTCGTTCCTTTTACATCGATCGTGTGACGTGGCAATACTTTTTTGCCTCCTATGTCCCTTGGCTATCCTTCCTGTGCCACTCCCACTTGTCCTGTGCCACCATTATAATCATGCATGGGACCCGATTCCCACCACCCACATTGACGCCCATTTTGAAGCCTCTTGTGGAAAGGGTAAGGGGAAGGGTATGATTGTATTCCTGGAGGCACTGCATATTGGGCTCAAGGGGGTTCGATACACCATATCAAACTGTGCAAATGAGGGCCAATAGGTCCAGGTGCAGTTAGCACTTGTTTGTGGGAGGTTCTGTAGTGCGAGCCAGGCCCTGCTATATTTGCTGCAGGGTTTGGCAGGCGCAAAGGTGCAAGCTGTTCCATTCCCAAAGGCTCAGGCCACCAGTGTTCCATTTGCCTTTCTCCATCCTCGTAAACCTCGTACATGTCCTCTGCGGCTTCCTTTACTGTATCTCCATGTACTTTTGATTTTTGATACTTTTGATTTAATTACCGATAAATCCATAGTAGCTGCTTGAAAATCGATCGTAAATCATCGTTAAATCCATCGTATAGCCAATGTCTCCTGGTCAATAAATCCATTGTAGATAGTAGTAAATCCTACATGAGCATGAGGAGTACTTTAACATGTGTATATCATCGACTGTCATTTGGGAACTACAGATTTATTTTTACAGCTGCTGCAAGAACTTTTTTATTGACTATAGGGAACTACAATTTACAACTAAATCTGCAGCAAATTTGAAGTCTATTCTCTCCATGGTGAACCCCATTTTATTTCTGTGGACGCAATATGCATTTGCTGTCTAAACAGCATGATCTCAAGTCAAAAACAACCAGCTTGGAATTTGCCACCTGCCTCCCTGAATCTTCTGTGATCCTTTATCTTCATTAAATATGTGCTTTAATGGAAGTCCAAGTTGATTTCATTCACTGCAAGATATTTGTCACATTTATCTAAACTAGGGCATGCCCGTACTATATCTATATCTAAAATTATATCCCCCCCTCTATTTACATGAAATGGTTTGGTCCAAAGCGAACGGCTTGCGAGTGGTGACAATCCCCCCCCCTCTATTTACATGAAATGGTTCGGTCCAAAGCGAACGGCTTCCGGAGTTTGGTAAAGAAATCGCCATCGCGTACACAAACGCGCAGGAAAGCGAATGAATCGCAAATTCGTTTTTATTAGTTGTAAAACATAGTTTAACGCCAACATAGTTTGCAAACGTGAAATAAATGAATACGCTCTCAAATGTGCCATCCGAGGCAGAGTGTGCCCGCCACGTTCGGCACACGCGATCGTTCGCTGCTCTCTGATTGGTTGAATCGTTTTTTGGACATAGCTCGGTAAGTAATTGTCCGATTAATATGAAACCTTGAAAAGGCACATCCTCGGGTCCCCAGCAATATACCTGGCAAGTTAAAAGTATATCGGACCCGTGGTTGTCGAGAAACAGCGGTCACAGACAGACAAACGTACAAACGTACAAACGTACAGAGATTACTGGAATTATAGATAGATAACATTATCCATTTGATTTGCATTCCACCCGTCATCAGGTGAGTTTGCTTCACATTACCGGGAAGTACCGGGAAGGCTTAGGATACAGTGTAGAGTTTTAGAAATTAATTATTTTTGTGATGTGTGTATATATATATATATATATATGTATATATATATATATATATATATACAATATATATATATATATAAACACAGACTTGGCATTTAATATGGAATTTTTTTTTTTTCTTGACTTGGGTTTACTTTCTTAACTCAGTATATCAATCTGGTGAGTTTCTTTTACACTTTGGTGATTTATTTGTTAAAAGAACCATGTCACTGATTGTCTGTCACAGCAAGAAGTCAGCAACAGGATTATATCACAGGTGGCGTGGCAAAATGTACGGACAGGTGCATTTGATGATTGGCTTCACAGTCGGGTATACAAGGGTTGTTGCGTTCTGTATTAGTGGAAAACAACTGCTGCACGTCTCCAAAAGTTATTGCCGCTTCCTCTGGAGATGGTCCGTCAACTCGACAATACTGTTTGTCATGGAGTGGTGGCTTTACGAAATTACGGCATGAAACAGCGTGCTATTGCTCGGCAGTATGGCATCACTCAAGGTCAGGTGTCAAAGATCCTGAAACGAAATGCTTAGAGGGGTGTCCCTACTCCAATACCGAGGCCAGGACGTCCCCGCAGAACCACAAGGAGGGATGATCGCCAGCTGCACCGGTTAGTCCGCAATGGCTGTACCAAGTCAGCTAATCGGCGAAGGGCTGAGTGGCAGAAACTGACAAATGTGCCTGTATCCAGAAGGCTAGTCAACCAACGACTGGTTCAAGCAGGCTATCATGCCAGGCGTCCCCTGAGAAAGCCACGCCTGACCAGACAACACCGCCAGCGCCGATTGCAGTGGGCCAGAGAGCACCGTCAATGGCAGCCAGGACACTGGAATCACGTGATCTTCAGTGACAAGTCTAGATTTCTGGTCTATCATCAAGATGGCCGCGTCTGAGTGCGCAGACAAGTGCATGAAGCCTACAACAAAGATTGTATAGTGCCAAGAGTCCAAGCTGGAGGTGGTGGGGTGACCGTTTGGGCTGCTTTTCATGCAGGGGGCAAAACTGACCTGGTTGTTCTGAATGGAAACCTGAACCAGTTCAAGTACAGGGCCATTGTGGAAGAAACATTGCTTCCCTTTGCTCGTGCAGCCTTTCGAGGAAACTTTGTCTTCCAAGATGACAATGCACGGCCTCATCGTGCTCGCATGATCCAACACTTTCTTGCTGACCGTGGTGTAGAGCATATG
Organism: Myxine glutinosa; assembly: GCF_964187855.1. Classification (NCBI taxonomy): domain Eukaryota; kingdom Metazoa; phylum Chordata; class Myxini; order Myxiniformes; family Myxinidae; genus Myxine; species Myxine glutinosa. The sequence goes on from NC_136262.1 coordinate 247,298,617, forward strand.
GAGTGGCCTGCCATGTCACCGGATATTAATCCGATAGAGAACTTGTGGGCAGAATTAATGCGTCAAATCGACCACTTGGACCAGCAGCCGACCTCTGTGCGTGAATTGCAGCAGGCTATTGTCACTGCATGGCAAGCGATTCCTGTCCAAACCTTGACAAATCTCGTGAACAGCATGCCTCAACGTGTGCGTGCTCTCCTGAATGCTCGTGGGGGTTACACGAAGTACTGAACTGTAATTTTACTGTCCGTAATCCCAGTCATAATTTAACTTTTGTTTTTGTTAAAAAAAATTTTGGCTAATGTGCAAAATAAAGAGATACTTCTGGAAAACGTACAGAAGTTTAACACAGTACTGTCCATGAATTGAGTTCGATATCAGTTTACATCACTTTCAAGGATAAATTTATTTGTTTCCAAATGTCAAATGTGGTTTTTGTTTCTTTTAAAGGTCACATTAACAAATATAGAATAATTTCAACATAATTCCAATGAACTTTTGGTTCTAAGACATCTTGAAAAGTAAGTTCACCCCCACAAAAAAAATTCCATATTAAATGCCAAGTCTGTATCAGTGTGTGAAATTGGGGCATATAGTTACCAGCCATTTGGGCTGGTAAATTTTGAGAGTTACCAGCCCGGAAGAAAAAGTTACCAGCCCGAAGAACTGAGATGAAAATAAGGACTCAAATTGGTGCATTTTAGGAGTGTTCAGGAATAAACTCCCTAAAAACCTAATAGCAACTATAGGTCTTGTCGAATAATTAAATAAAAAAACATTAGTGAATAATATTTTCATGACACCAAATACGTTTTATTGTCTGAAAAGTGAGGAAATTTTATAAAAAGTTTGTGCATAGATCGATCAACATGTGCAGGACAGTCACAGTTGATAACTTGATGGTGAGTTAAAGTAATACAAAGTTGAGAAAAACTTGAGGTCTAGTAGTCAGTCTATGATCTATCACATTTCTTGTTAGTTTTACATATCTTCCACGGCAGCCTGTAAGTCCTCAATGTCATCCAGAACCACGTCTTTGCAGTCAGTGTCAAGGCCAGACTCATAAAATCCGACTGTTTGTCAGCTGCTGATATTGGCTCCGGCAGACCAGCTCCCTCAGGTTCACCACCTGCAACAGCAGCAGCATCTATCTCTGTGACCTGATCCCGCACCAGCTCTGGCAACAAGCTGGCCCCTGCTCCGCTCCGGGTGAAGTTGGGCCTTCTCATTCTCTTGGAACAGCTGTTCCAGAAGTTGATTGCTGGCTTAGGCTCAAAGTCGGTGATGTCCGCAGATTCTAGTTGGATGCAGAGCAAATCCGACATTGTTGTTGACTTGAGCCTGTTCCTGAGATCATTCTTCATGATCTTCATTTGTGAGAATCCTCGCTCACATTCGGCCGAGCTGGCTGGCAGTGTCAATATCAGGTCAATGACTGCCAGGATGTTGGGGCACACAGGCTGATAGGAGTCATTCACCTCTGGCCACTGCAGATCTGTGATTTTCCAACTGTTAAATAAATAACTGTTAAATTTGAGGGAAACATGCATTTTCAACAGAAAAAGTCGATTTTAAACGAAAGTGTAGGGCAAAATCTATACAGACCACCGGGCTGGCAACTCAATAAAGATACCAGCCCGGGACAAAAGTTACCAGCCACGGGCTGTCGGGCTGGCGTTAATTTCGCACACTGGTCTGTATATATATATATATATATATATACTACTCAAAATAATTTAAGGGTCAAAGGAAATTTTTTGATCATTTTTGTAAGTATGTCTTTTTAAGCCAGATAAGGTTAGAAAATCCCCCTTTGGGTTGTCATTTGGACTATAGACATCATGTTATTATGGGACATGCAATCATTGCACTTATCTTTCGAAACTTTTAAAGTTAACCCAGATTTCCTTTTCATGGATTTGAAGCACGAACTTATTCAGACTAAACTGACAAACTGCCTCGAAACACCCATTGTGACACCTCATGCACCATTTGCACGTGTTTTGCATGAGTGTCATTCCATGCATGCCAATTTTAGCAATAAAATGGCTGAGCATTTTCCATTCATCATCACTTGAAATTTGAAGATGGTTCGACGACAACTCAGCATCCAAGACAGGGGAAGGGCCATTGGCTGGCTACAAGATGACCAAACTCAGAGAACTGTGGCTCAGCGTCTAAATGTAAGCCAAGGCGTTATCAACAGACTCTGGCAGAGGTTCAGGACAACTAAGGCTGTTCAGAATCGCCCCCGTTCTGGAAGACCCCGATCAACAACAGCACGAGAAGACCGCTTCCTGATAACGGCGTTGCGACAGCGCTTTGTGACCGCATGGCATCTTTGGGATCAACTCAGAGCTGCCAGAGGCACCAACGTGTCCGACCAGACCATTAGGAATCGTCTGCGAGACCGAGGTTTGCGATGCCGGCGTCTTGCAGTCCGACCACCGCTACTTGACCATCACAGAAGGGCTCGCCAAGATTGGTGCAGACGTCATATCCAGTGGAACCGTGGTCAGTGGGCAGAGACAATGTTCACAGATGAGTCCCACTTCTCGCTCCACTTCAATGATGGCCGGGCTCATGTTTATCGTCGTCAAGGAGAGAGATTTGCTGATCTCAACGTTGCTCAACGTCTACTATTTGGAGGAGGAAGTGTGATGGTGTGGCCGTGTGGGCGGGGATATCCATGAACCACAGAACCCCTCTGTACGCCATCAAAGGAAATTTGACTGGTCAGCGTTATCTCAACGAGATTGTTCAACCTCTGGTAATTCCACTTCTGCAACGGATTGGACCAGGAGCTTGGTTCCAGGACGACAACGCAATACCTCATCGTGCCATGGTGGTGACCGACTTCCTGCAGCAGCAGAACGTTCAGCACATGGATTGGCCTGCATATTCACCCGACCTGTCACCCATTAAGCATGCGTGGGATGAACTAGGGCGGCGAGTTCGATCACATCACGTCCCTGCCGTCAACCTCCGGCAACTGGCTCAGCGATTAGTCGCAGAATGGCAAGCGATCCCTCAACGTTATTTCCAACGCCTGATGAACAGCATGCGCCAACGTTGTCAAGAATGTGTGAATGCTAACGGTGGCTACACCAGTTGCTGAAGCTTCTGCGACTTGTGTGAACATCATTTTGGAGGGTGCATGACTCGTTTTCATCAGGGTAATAAACTAGTGTCTCATCAAAAGTTTTTGTTTTGTGTTTTCTGTTCTTGAGCCATCAAAGAATTATTTTGTCATTAGTCGTCACCATTTTAGCTCGTTTGCTTATATTTATATGCACAAATATTTTTTAGCCTTAACTTCTTTTGAGTAATATATATATATATATATCGATATCGATCTATCTATCGATCTATCTATTGATCTATCTATCGATCTATCTATCGATCTATCTATCGATCTATCTATCGATCTATCTATCGATCTATCTATCGATCTATCTATCGATCTATCTATCGATCTATCTATCGATCTATCTATCGATCTATCTATCGATCTATCGATCTATCTATCGATCTATCTATCGATCTATCGATCTATCTATCGATCTATCTATCGATCTATCTATCGATCTATCTATCGATCTATCTATCGATCTATCGATCTATCTATCGATCTATCTATCGATCTATCTATCGATCTATCTATCGATCTATCTATCGATCTATCTATCGATCTATCTATCGATCTATCGATCTATCTATCGATCTATCTATCGATCTATCTATCGATCTATCTATCTATATATATATATATATATATATATATATATATATATATATATATATATATATATATATATATATATATATATATATATATATATTTGACTGACTGGACTGGTTACCCGCTTCCCAGCGGACTATATATATATATATAGTCACGTGAAAAAGTAAGTACACCCCATGTAAAGTTTTGACTTTTTCAACATATTTCAACATACAGCTATTTGATCTTCATTTCAACAATATTGATAGATAAAGGTGATATAATATAACAAATGTCATGAAACATTTACATTTTGTAGTCCATTGTATAATTTAAATAAACATAAATGCAAATTTCGCATGTGGAAAAAGTAAGTACACCCTTGGCTCTAATAGGTGGAATTGCCCCCTTTGGCAGAAACAACCTCAAGTAGGCGTTTCTTATAACTGTCTACCAGTCTCTGGCATCGACTGGGAGAAATTTTTGCCCACTCCTCCGTGCAGAATTCTTTCAGCTGTGCGATGTTTGAGGGGTTTCTTGCATGCACAGCTCGTTTCAAATCCCCCCACAACATCTCGATGGGATTTAGATCCGGGCTTTGACTTGGCCATTCCAGAACACTCCATTTCTTTCTTTTCAGCCATTCCTTGGTGGATTTACTGGTATGTTTCGGGTCATTGTAATGTTGCAAGGTCCACCTTCGGTTGATCTTCAACTTGCCGACAGATGGCCTCACATTATCCTCAAGCACCCTCTGGTACAATGAAGAATTAATAGTGGAATTGATGATGGTGAGCTGCCCAGGCCCTGATGCAGCAAAGCTGCCCCAAACCATAATATTTCCACCAACATGCTTTACAGTTGGTATCAGGTTCTTGTGGTCAAATGCTGTCTTTGGTTTTCACCAAACATGTCTTCTGGTACTGTGGCCATATAGCTCTACCTTTGACTCATCTGTCCAGAGCACATTGTTCCAGAAGTACTGGTCTTTGCCTCTGTGTTAATTGGCAAACTTTAGTCTTGCCCTGATGTTCTTTCTGGAAAGCAAAGGTTTCCTCCTTGTATACCTCCCATGTAGATCAAATTTGTGCAGCCTCTTTCTAATGGTAGACTCGTGCACTTTGACATCAACAGTGGCAAGAGCTACCTGTAGGTCCTGTGATGACATTCTGGGGTTCTTCGAGACTTCGTTAAGCATCTTGCGGTCTGCTCTCGGGCTGAACTTGCTGGGGCGGCCTGGCCTGAACAAGTTGGCAGTTGTTTGGAATCTTCTCCACTTGAAGATGATCTTCCGGACAGTCGAATGATTGATTTCAAATTGTTTGGAGATCTTTTTAAATCCCTTCCCAGACTCGTAGGCATCTATAACCTTCTTTCTGAAGGCCTCAGAGAGCTCTTTTGATCTCGGCATTGTGACGCCGCACACTTCAACAACAAAGAGCAAACCAAACGAAATGTCTGAGGTTCAAATAAGACAGGTTCCTCCAAGATCCTCTCTAATGATGTTCTAATCATTTGCACCTGAGCTGGTGCACCTGATTCTAATTATAGGTATTTGAAGTAGTGATAAATGTAAGGGTGTACTTACTTTTTCCACATGCGAAATTTGCATTTATGTTTATTTAAATTATACATTGGACTACAAAATGTAAATGTTTCATGATATTTGCTATATTATATCACCTTTATCTATCAATATTGTTGAAATGATTTTTTTTACTTTTTTCTTACTTTTACATACTTTTTTCCTAATTATGTGTGTGTCAATGCAGGGGGTGACGCAATTACCATATGAGTAATGTGCTAGTCCATTGACAAACCAGAACGGCACTTGGTAGAGCGTATACCACCACCAGTCTGAACGGTTTACATTTTGTATCCCACTGATAGGCCGGAACTGGATTCGGACCTGAACCAAAATCGAATCGGCTTGTTCTTGTCACCTAACCAACTCGTCCACCATGTTTTGTCATAACTCATCTACAACATTTTGTAATAGCATGCTATTTATCGTTTCTAGCCCCATCTCTCAATGGTGAAGAATCACTTCAGAAGTTCTTGTATCCAGATCCAGATCTTCACCAAAATCTAATGATTTCGTCCTTGTCACACATGCAACCTGTCCACCAGGTTTTGCCCGCATCCATCCATAACGTTTTGAGATGTCGTGCCCACACAGACAGACAAGGGTGAATACTCGGTGGCTGAGGTAATAAGCAAGAGCTGATTCTGTCTCGGGCATCGTTTTACCCGCTTCCCAGCGAACCTCCTCATTTGACCGAGGCAGATCATTGGGGAGCAGGTGAAACATCATCGGAGACTGGATCTGCTCATTGCTTGTTTGCTACTAGATTGTCAAGGTGATTTGATGCAACTTATTCTTTAGAAAAATGAAAAAAATCGAATATATATATATATACACACATAATTATGTATACACTCCATTTTGATGTTGCATTATGCGTAGTTTTATCAACCATTGCTGCTTGTTCGTTATTGATATTTAAGGATGGTATTCTGGTTTAGCCGATGATACGGAATCTTGGTGCTGATGTCTTCTGGACATGTCCATTTAGATGTTCCTGAGCCAGATTGGATCTTCACCATGTCTGATTTGCCTGATATAATTCGGTGAGCGGTTACCAAGCATGCCCTTTATGGCAGTCGAGCTTTCACTGCCCAGATATAATGTAATTTGTCTCAGGCAGAAATCATGATCAGAACAGCTTGTTTATAACGAAGCAAAGTTTGTTTTAATCGGGCGATAGTGCATGATATTTTTTTCTTTTCTTTTCAAAATTATATTCTCAACCAGTCATCGGATTCATTCGATGATACCAGTTGTGGAAAGAGTTGGCTGTTATGACCTGCTTGAGATGGTTACTTGACTTGTAATCCAGCCATAAATATGTCAATAATGACTATGAAAGAAGAGTCGAGGTGGTGTAGGAGCCTTGAAGAGAAGTGGATGAATGTTGTTATTGTGTTGTTGGGTTGTTACACCACAATGGTTTATGTAAGGGAGAGGGAAGGAGAAGTTTTATTTATTTATTGAACGTAGGTTGAATATTTATATATATATATATATATATATATATATATATATATATATATATATATATGTAGTCAGTTTGCTGTGCACTGTAGATAAGAGGTGAGAAGAAGCAACAACTCAGGCAAGAAAGAGTCAGTATGTCAAAGGGATTGATTGGTTCCCACCAGGTTAAGACAAATCAAAGTTCAGAGGAATGTCATGGGTTGAACGTACAAAGGTGGTTAGGAACCCGTATTGGAAACAGAAGTATAGTTTGGTTACGTTCTGGTTTTTCTAATTTTCCAGGCCTTATTCCCTTGTAACGCATTCATTTTCATGTCTGCATCTATACCTAAGGGGAATACAACTTGATAATGCAAGCCAAAAGTCCGATGACTTGTACGCTCTAAGATAAATGATTTAAGAAAAATAGACTGGGCCACAGCCATGGTAAGACTTAAGTGTAATGACACCGCTCTGGATACAGAATTGAAATATTTTAAACTTGAGATTCAGATTGAAGAATCTCAATGTAACGAATTGCCATGAAGTTTGTATATAATGTCCATCTTACTATGAGATTATTCCTCCTTCATATGCGGTGAGGTGATTAACGTGCAGATATTTTATCACACCACTGTTTCTGTTGAATGACTCGTTGATTCATCATCATTTAGTTGTTCGTCATGTAATGAGTTGATTAATTTGCATAAAGATGTAATCAACAGGGCGTTGATTGAGGTGTGCTCAACCACTGTGGGAAGAAAGGAGAAGCTGACGTTTCGGACATTAACATTTTGTCAAGCAAAAGCAATTTAGGGTTAAGGTGAAGGGTTAGGGTTCACCTCTTTTGCTCCGACGAAGGGTTAATGTCCTAAACTTCATCCTCTTGTTGATTTCATCCATTGCTGTACCTATCCGCTGATACAGATCGCTCAGGAACCTTCACCAGCAAGACTAGTCCTTCATTCTATTGTATTATTTGTGTGGCACAGTACCACATGGGTCACACCATATTTTGTCCTTTTGGAACTGTTCCATGTTTGTGTTGAGCAGGTGAATATTGTTAAAATCTTTATATTTTTGAAGTGACAGATTACATTACCTCTTGGATCATAGATCCAGGTAAACATTTGTGACTTCATAAACTGCAGATTCGAAAAAATTGCGCAAAACGCTGTTATCCTCGACCGCAGTCTTTCTACGACATGGTGTCTCAAAGACAACTTCAGGTTTCTCGATGAACATTCGTCTTTCCATTCAAGAGAAATTCAGCCACGTCATGTGTTTTCAAGAAAAGGAAGGCTCTACCAATTCAAAACCACAGCAACATGGTCTTGCTTAGCTTCAGTGTAGTTCTCCTGAAGTCGTGTGCCATCATCACATGATCGTTGCAATTTGCAATCGCATTTTGCGCAATGCAAGATGAACAGATTTGAAGAGGATTGACTGAGAAATGAAGGAATCATGTGAGATTGTAATTGTTGGAAAGAACCCTGAAGAAGTGTTGGAGAAACACTATATATCTTCCCTCCTGTAGGGAATGCGACATAATTAGGGTAAACAACTCCTAACAGTGTCTTTCCATTATATGAAGGCTCCATTTAATATAGGGAGTGTTTGATAAGTTTCCTTTTTATCTGCGCCATTAAGATGTTTTGAATGAAATTGATGAAGCAGTACTTCTTGATAAGCCTTGGACTTGGTGCTTACAGTGCATTCAGAAAGTATTCAGACCCCTTCACTTTTTCACATTTTGTTATGTTGCAGCCTTATGCTGAAACCGTTTAAATTCTTTTTTTTTTCTCCCTCATCAATCCACACTCAATACCCCATAATGACAAAGAGAAAACAGGATTTTGGAAAGTTTTGGAAATTTATGAAAAAGAAAAAACTGAAATATCACATTTACATAAGTATTCATACCCTTTGCTATGACACTTGAAATTTAGCTCAGGTGCCTCCCATTTCTCTTGATCATCTTTGAGATGTTTATACACCTTGATTGGAGTCCACCTGTGGTAAATTTAATTGATTGGACATGATTTGGAAAGGCACACACCTGTCTATATAAGGTCTCACAGCTGACAATGCAAATCAGAGCAAAAGCCAAGCCATGAGGTCGAAGGAACTGCCTGCAGAGCTCAGAGACAGGATTGTGTCGAGGCACAGATCTGGGGAAGCCTACAAAAAAATTTCTGCTGCATTGAAGGTTCCCAAGAGCACAGTGGCCTCCATAATTCTTAAATGGAAGAAGTTTGGAACAACCAGGACTCTTCCTAGAGCTGGCCGCCTGGCCAAACTGAGCAATCGGGGGAGAAGGGCCTTGGTAATAGAGGTGACCAAGAACCCGATGGTCACTTTGGCTGAGCTCAAGAGATCCTGTGTGGAGATGGGAGAAACTTCCAGAAGGACAACCATCACTGCAACACTCCACTGATCTGCGATTTATGGCAGAGTGGCCAGACGGAAGCCTCTCCTCAGTGAAAGACACATCAAAGCCCACAGAATCCTGTTTCTCACAGTCTGAGAGTCCTTTCGGTGCTTTTTTGCAAACTCCAAGCGGTAACTACTATTACTATACTCCAAGCGGTAACTACTATTACTATACTCTTAAAATGGCAAGAAACACCCACCGAGACCCCTTTCTCTCACCCATCTCGGACAATTTCCTCTCTTTGTGCTATGGCACATCCGTTGTCGTCACGCTGTGTTGCCTTTGCCCCATTTTGTCTTTTTATCCACAGCCCTCCTGTAATTATGCTGTTCCACGAGTCCTGCCACTTGTATGGTGGGAACGTCCAAGTAAGAGCAGATTTGGTAGCGTTCCCTTTGAGTCGAGGGGGTCGGTGTTTGCCCCTGACCCCAGCCGAGTCGTACCAAAGACTTTTTAAAAATGGTACATGATGCTTCCTTGTTTGGTTTTCACCATTTAAAAAGGGAAGAGCATGGGACAAACAACCATGGGCTGGCAACGAGCACAGGCTTGATGGGCCTAATCGCCTCCTCCTGCATTGAAGTTTCTTGGAAGTGAACTCATTATTATTATTATTACACTTGTGCCTGAAACGAATCACACACTCTTGACTGTTTTTTTTTATCAATTCACAGCAAGAAGTAAAGACGCATGAACTGTTGATCACATTTGACAGGACTTCTTAAATACACCGACTCGCGTCTTCATAGAAAATGTGCAACGGACCAGCCACGGAATGTACCACAGTTTGCCTTCTCACTTCACATACCCACTCGGTGTGTTGCCATGCAATGCGCGGAGTGCAATTTGTCGTTCTCTCGCTGATCCATTGAAGCATAAACTCACCTGTAGGAGCACACGACCTGAGGTTTAGTACTTTGTGCTGACTTGATCGCTTAAAATTATTTGGATTTTCTTTTTGTCCTGACCCTGCAGAGGAAGAAGAATCTTTGCTTCGTATGAGCCTCCTCTGATGAAGAATATACTTGCAGCTAAGAAGAAGCCGACATTTTGGGCATTAACCCTTTGTCAGAGCCTCCACCCCCTTCCGTTCCGCACTCGTACAGTGCTGAATTGATTCCTTTGTGCTGGCTTGACAGCAAGGAATTATTTGGTTCTTTGTCCTGTTTGACAGTGTGAAACTGTTCCATTATGTAGCTGATTTGACCTTTCGTGAATTATTCCTTCACACTGGACTGGGCGGTCGCATCTATTATGTACAATATGTATTCCCTCCCTCCCCCCATATTGACGTGTTAGTTTCCTTAATTTTATGTGACTGACTAAGTAAAACTGCTCTTCGTTGCACCGCAAGTTCATTACAAGGAGACTGTACCTCATACATTCATGCTTTATACATCTGACGTCTGTTTAATGAAAACGTGGTCTATAAAAAATATCTGGATGCAACATATGTGGCGATACCAAGAGGAGAGCTGAACAGGCAGGCGGTCCCAATTGTTTCGCACGTCGTGAGTAGACCGTTGTCACTGTTTTCCTAAAAATGATTGTACTTTCAGGCAAGAATGCATCATAATTTATACCCTTCTTGAAATTACAAGGAACTGATGACATCCGAGTCAGTTGGAACGTTGAGCATTTTCTTTTTCCACTTTGATATCCACATCGGCATTTGATTGACGTGCAATCCATTTTGTTAGAATGAAAAATGTGGGCACGTCCGTGCGTAACGTTTTTCGCTTGTAAAAAAGACAAACAAAAAAAAAAACCAAGAATCTCCCGGTGTTGAAGTGAACAACATGTGATGGTTCCTTTGCTTTTTAAGGCAATCGGTTGATTTGATGGAACCGAACGCTGTGGCACACAATATGCTGTGAGCGGCAGAGGGTGGGAGGAAGGAAGGAGTGTCGGGCTCGGCCGAGCAGCTATGTGGGAGGAATTTAGTACAGCATGTTGGTGAGAACAGCCCAAAGGCAAACAGCACCGCACAGGGAACGTGTGGGATGTGTTACTGGAGCACCTTGGATAAAGAGCTGTGAAGAATGCTAAGTTTGGCACAAAGATATATCCTGTTGAAGTCTTGTTTGAAAGTTTGAATCTCCATTGCTGTTCCCTCCTAATTGGCCGACTGTCTGTGTGAGACTTCTGCAGTAAATCTTTATTTAATTTTTTATTTTTTTTGGTCATTCAAGTCCTTCCTGGCCCCTGATGTGGACACTGTTGCTTCTTGAGTTGTGTTATAAAGGTCATTGCCGAGAGGGAGGTGTGGGGGGAGAGTTTATACATTATATGATTGCCGTTCGAGTTTGGATGCAGATCACATTTCTGCACCGTTGGGTGAAAATCGCTCTCGATGGAAGGACTGCATGGGCCTTGTCTGTGTGGATAAAATAAGCTTGTGAGGCTTGCCAGAAACGAAGTTAAGTTGGCTTTAGAAATTTTTTGGCCGGAGCTTTCCCTGTGGACGTTTGGGATCTGAGCAGTGCATGCTGGGCACGTATCCAGGCGAGAGATTGTGCACACGGCCAGCTTTGTCTGAACATTGCATGGCACACAGCACTTGGTGATTATAAGCCATGGATGTGCTTATGGAAACTGTTAAGTATTACTTACACCATACAGTGCAGCGCTTTGTGCAATGCACACGTCTTGGTCTCGAAGATTTTACTGTACCTGGCTCCCCAAATTAGAAATCGGTGTCAATAATTTTTGTACAAGGACATCATGTGTTCACAGCGGAAGGGGCTTGTGGTCTTTCGCAGGTCATTTCTCAAAAAGTAGTGGGTAGAGTTGTTTTGAGGGATTGAGATTTGGAAATAGGGAATGATGTTCCCATGGAAATCGCCCACAAAAAGAGGAGTTTTTTTTCTTTTAGGTTGGTCGGTCAGCATCATAGATCATCACGTCATGTATCAGGAGAATCTTGTGGAAAAGTGATTCATTATATCTTTGGACGTTGGTCCGAGACATCCTCCTTCCAATGGAATAAAAGTGGGACAGTGCTGCTGTTCGCTGAAACAAAGAATGTGACTGGTTCAATGACTTCTTTATCGCATTTGTGGAGCAAGGGCTTTGATACAGGCACGCAGTGGTTCACGAAGGCTGGTGAAACTCTCCATACGGTGAGAGTCGTCCTTGGCTTTCTCAGTGAAGCTCTTTTGAAGCTCGCATCATTCCTCTCAAGTTTCCAGACAGGCACCAATGCGGAATGACATGGCCTTCTCGTGGCCCTGAATTCAAAGCACGTGAAGATTCTGTGTGGAAATTTGAAGATCCAAGTGTTTGCTCAAAGGCCGCAAATTCTCACATAATTGAGGACGAAAGTTTTGGAGCTATGCGGCTCGGTTATTGAGAGTGTGTCGTGAAGTAGCGAATAATGTCATCCTTTTTGATTGGAGGAAGTTGCATTGGCCATATGATGGTCACTGAATATGTTTCTCACACCAAATTAATCCACAAAGAAAATTGTTCATGTTTTATGACTGAACGAAAAAAAGTTTGGTTATAAAATATAATAATAAATAAAAACCTCAAATTCTATATACATATAATTGTAGTAATGGCTTAATGGTTAAGGTGACTTAAAGTCTTGAGTTCAAACTCCTCAATACCAAAATAACACCAGGTGGATTGACTCAGCCTGTCATCCTACCGAGGTGGGCCAAATGAGTACCAGCTGGCTGGGAAAAGTGGAGCAATCGAGTATCCTGTGTCGCAGTGGCATCCTGTCCAGGATTGTGCCCCCTAGCCAATGAAACGGCTTCGTCAACAATGGACAAGGAACTTGAATGCTTCGCAGAATATTGCCATTGTAAAAATTGATATATTCACATGCGCACACCAAGGTTTTCATTTCGCTTTGAGCAGTGGTCATCGAAGGGTGTGTGTATTAATTATATTTTAAAATGAAGAGTGTGTGTGTGTGTGTGTGTGTGTGTGTGTGTGTGTGTGTGTGTGTGTGTGTGTGTGTGTGTGTGTGTCTGTCTTTCTAAGAATTCACTTACTCAGTCCTCACTCACCCAATCGAACACTGATGTAAATGTTTAATACTTTCTGGATGACGTAGAAAGCTGAAATTTTGCATACTGATGCAACTCAGAGCCAACATTCCAGGAAAAATAACAAAACCGTTGGAAAATGTCCATAAACGAAAATATCTGTGAATAAATGTGGGCCGTTGAAGAATTGCTCTGCTCACTGCGGGTTCCATGTCCCATGGCAACAGAGTTTACACGCTAACTTGTTACACTAACAAGAGTCTCTTCCACCTTATATTTTATAACCTCTGCCGCATTTACATTAAAAAAATTGCTGCAGCTGTAAAGTTTTAAATGAAGAGGTCTTTCTAATCACTTTTTATGGATTTACTTGAGTTATTTAGCTGCTTGTATAAAAAAAGCTTACATAATTATTATGTCTGCACATAGGGTGCACCGGACATACACAAAGGTTACAAATCCACTGATGGATTTGTAGATTATTTTTTTCATAGGGGATTTTATTTTTCAATTTTCTAAGGAGGCTGAAGTGGCTTTATGGGTTTTAAAAGGTCAAAACAGGTCTAAATGTCTGACTGGTCAAAGGGGCTGAAGAGGCATGCAGGCTCAAAGGGGTATAAAGTGTTTTAAGGGTCTTGCAAGGGTATAAATGGGTCTATGAGTCTTAAAAGGGTCTAAGGGGTCGAAATGTGTCTAAAGGGGTCTAAGGGCAAAATAACTAAAGTTGTCTAAAGTGTCCAAAGGGTCTCAAAAAGTATATGAATGAATGAATGATCGTTTTAAGGCCATTGTTTTAAGTTTTAAGGCCATTTGATCGTTTTAAGGCCATTGTTTTAAGTTTTAAGGCCATTTGATCGTTTTAAGGCCATTGTTTTAAGTTTTAAGGCCATAACCTTGTCAGGTCTTAAAAAGTATATAGGTCTGAAAAGTGTAGAAAGGGTCAAAGAAGGTGTATATGTCTCAATAGGGTCTAAATTGGTGTGAAGGGGTCTAATGGGTGTAAAGGGTCTATTATTTCTCAATGGTCTAAAGTAGTGAAGCTGGAGTAGAGACGTTACCTTGGGGGTGGGGGGGGGTCAGGGGGGGGGCACGGATGTCCTTTGCTTCCTACACGGATAGCTTCAGCAACGTATACTCAGTCCATTTTCAAGATCGGTTCTAAGCAAAGAGACCATAGAGTCATCGACCATGGTTTCGCTCTTTTTGGAGCTCATCAGGATGACCTACCACAAAATCGTTTACTCATGACTATGTGACCCCGGAGGCTTAAATGGTATAGCTCGTTATAACTTAAATGTCTACATACTCGCTTTCTTTGCTGAAAGATGAATCCCCACCCAATGCGTCATGTTCCATAGGGAATGGCATGATGTATCAGAATCTGCTTGTACTCGTCAGCATTCAGGGCGCTATCAGTTCTGTGTAAATCACGCACACCATTGGTTGAGATGCAGCCCAGGTTGTACTGATTCTCTGTAATGCTTTAACCTAGTTTGACTGAGACTGTTCTCCGCTCTGCCATCACTTACACATCTCCAGCTTTATTTCCGTTCCAACCTTCATGGGTCAATTGCCCTTTAACCACTCTTATTTCATTACCTTTTCTTAGCAGCTGTTTTCAAACGAGTACATGCCCATTGAGATGAATGTATGCAAGTGTGTACTTACTGTTGTGAAAGTAACATTCACATCTGTTTTTGCTACATATCCGTTATATCTGAACTTGGCCGTTCTTTATTACGTAAAAGAACACACTGTGCTATACTTGATATTGTTTTTAGAGTTTTGGCTTTCTACTTCGGTTCCTGCTATTTACAGCTGCCTATTCCATTGCAATCCGTATTATATTAATGTTCCTACTGAAATGTGGAGTTGTGTGAAATTTTTTTCCCCGTCAAGTATTCATCACCAGCCGAAGCGTTGATGTTTTTTTATTTTAAATAGTTGTCTGGTATTTCAATAACAATTTATACAATTATGGCCGAGTAATTTCTGTATTTACTACTACTACTCTTACTACTGGGGATAGTATGGCTACCTGTACTCTTATAGTGGAAGTGTGGAACTTATAGATAGTGGAACAAACTCCCTCACTCTCTTCAATCCCACTCCTCCCTCCAGATCTTTAAAACGGCTGTTCACCACCATCTCTTATCTTCCCCCATCCAAAACCTTGATCTTTTCTACCCCCGCTAATTTCACCCCAAATCCACTTTTTTGAAATACCAACTGCGTTCCTGGAAGTCCTTGGTGTCCTTGCGTTTTATACCTATCCTGCCTCCCCCCAGGCCATCTCCCTCCCACACATCTCCCTCCCACACATCTCCCGATGTCCCTGCTCTCAAATGTTGTGTTTGTGTGCTTCCTCCCCTTCTCTCCCCATCTTGTCTGCCACTCCCCTTTTCATATACTTTGTTTGCTTGTTTGTTTGATTTGTTTGTTTGATAAATGTTAGCTCTTTCACAAGCCTCGACTCTGTATACAAAAAAAAAAAAAAAAATTTTTGACTAAGCTGTGCCACTTTGATTGGTTGGAGGACAATGAATCACAATGTCAACTCTCAACAAATGACTGCAATCTAGGAGAGTTCATTTTCTTACTATTAATTGTGCGGATCGGGGGCAAGATGGGAGGCATGGGGATCGGGGGTATTTTCGTACCGTATTTTGCCCTGACTTCCTAATCCAAAGTGTGAACTATAGAGAAAAAAGTGTTTGTATTAATTAATATCCCCACACTCCCATCACTATGCTCCAGTCTATTTGCTTGTGAAACCTCAGATGCATATCCGAGACCGTTACTCTTGCACATACCTCTGCTCATCACAACACAATGGAATTACGTGCAAATGTCCTCAAATGATACATTTCCTCAGCAATGATTATGACATAGTTGCCTGGCTCCTGTCTACTTTTCTTGTTAACTAAGTTTTCCACCTGCCCAAGTGAATCTACTTTCTTGAGGTCTGTTCTAGTTCAACTGTGCGTTTTATCAGCTTCCAGCAGCCCAGAACATTACTTGCCTTTCTAATTTCCTTCCATATTGGCAGCGTACGGTGCCAGCATGCTGGCAATACCATGCTGGACCAAGAGCTCAAGCGGAGCAAATTCTCATCAATTATCTTGCTCACATGATGAGAAAAGTGGATTAATGTGCGTCGTAATGGCTGCCAACTGTATGGTTTAATTCGAGGGAACGAACAATGCCTTGGCCAGTTGGATTCATTCTTCGTTATTTTGGTTATTTGAGAGAGAATTGAAATGGAACCCTGTGCCTGAAGTGTTGTTTCAAAGTTTATGGTACTTGTCAAGTTCAAGTTATTTTCATGAAAATCACTTTTGATATTTTTACACTCGACCGGTTAACAGTGATGACCTCAAATGTACTGTCTGAGGATTTGGCTTGGGGAAATGGCTCAGAATGTTGTGTTGCCAGATGCCGTTTTGTGTGTTCCCGTCATATTTTATATTGTGTTTTTTATTTTGTCGAGGTTACGGTACAATGTCACGATGATCTCATTTCGTTTTTGATGCATGTTTTTTAAAAATCATTATTGCTTATCGTGGTACCGAGAAATCTGAAATCAGAAATCTGAAATTTCTGCATTTTTGTTTTATAGTAAAACAATGGGCTAGTAGGATGGCTGAGAGGTATGCGCACTCACCTTTGAGCCATCTAGTCTGAGTTCAAATCTCCACCCAGCTATTAATTGTCACCCTAGTTTCTTTGCAGGCCGAGTGCGGCATCAATGTGTGGTGCCGTTCCTTGGATGAGGATACAGCTGCCGACAGTGGTCGTACGTAGTTGGATTTTAATGATCCCACGGTGTCTTTTGCGAAGAGTAACTCGGCGGCCTATGCACTCTGTCGGGAGCATGGTCCATTGATGATGATGATGATGATGATGATGATGATGATGATGATGATCTGAAGGATGAGTAAAACAATGTCAAATCTGGTCATGTTTATTTGTAATTCTATATTTTCACAGTGTCACTAGTTTATATTCCTCAAAATGAAACAAAAGACATTTAACGAGAGCAATATGACTGTCACCAATATGCTTCCGTATAGTCCCACAACCGGTAGATGCCTAGTTCACTGTCTTAAAAATAAACAAGGTTGATTGAAATCCATTCAGCTGTTTTCAAGTATCACATTTTCACCAGACAGGGCAGGTTTCACATCGATCGGTGAAGCGGTTTCAGAGAAGGGATTTTTTTTAAATATCGGCTTTCAAGCGAATATGGCTGCCACACCACGTGACATATGACCTTACAAAGTGTACACTCTGCATATGTATGGGTAGGGGATCACGTTTTTGAAGTTTCTTGTTGATCAGATAAGGATCCAAGATGGCTGCCAAACCACGTGACCTACGACGTCATCATTTTCAAACTATATGCAACAATTGTATTGGATGATATTTGTAAAATTTCGCATCGATAGGGACAGTGGTTTCTTGGATATAATTATTTAATATTTCCCTTCAATCCAATATGGCTGCCCCACCATGTGACAATGATGTTTTTGTGATCATCTTTTAATCACAATGCCTAGCCAATGACACACGTAGTTTCGAGTCAATCAATTTGGTGGTTTGGGAGAAGATGTTTTTTTAAGGTTTTAGGTTAAATCCAATATGGCTGCCAAACCATATGACCTATGATGTGATAAATTTCATATTTCAATCAAAATGAGTCATAGATCATGTGCATGCAATTTCATATTTTTAGGATAAGGAATTCGATTAAAACATTTTTGGCTGGTATACCACTTCACCTATGATGTCATCATTATCATGCTTTTGTTCCCCATTGGAAGTACTTGACAATGTGCTTTGGGAGTACTTGATGAGTTTCAAATTTTTCCATTCAGTCGTTTCCGAGAAATGTTTTTATTATTATTTGTGTTTAATCCAAGATGGCGGCCACACCACGTGACTTATGATGTCATAATTATCATAACAACATTCTGCATGGGTGTCACCCCTATCCTGAAAATTTCGTCTCAATCGTACATGTCATTTCTGAGAAAAACGAGGTTTAGCCCGTACAGACGGATGGAAAACCCGAAAACATAATGCCTCCGGCCACCTTGGGGGCAGAGGCATAACTAGAACGGCATTCAGCAGAGCGGATACCTCCGCCAGGA
This sequence comes from Myxine glutinosa, assembly GCF_964187855.1. NCBI lineage: Eukaryota > Metazoa > Chordata > Myxini > Myxiniformes > Myxinidae > Myxine > Myxine glutinosa. Next base: position 247,316,963 of record NC_136262.1, read on the forward strand.
TGAACAGTTTGTTTTGTATCCCACTAATGGGCCGGATCTGGATTTGGACCTGACCCAAAATCCAATCGGCTTGCTCTTGTCACCTAACTAACTCATCCACCAAGTTTAGGCAAAAGTCGTCCACAACTTTTAAAAATATGATACTACATGTCGCTTTTCGTCCAAACTCTCAATGAAGAATCATTTAAGAATTAAATAATTAGTGTATCCGAATACATATTCAGATCTTCACCCAAATCGCATCGATTTGTTCTTGTCACACTCCCAACATGTCCAGCAAGTTTCGTCCAAATACGTCCACTTTTTGAGATATCGTGCTATTCATCGGTTTTTGCCTTATCTCCCAATAGTGAAGACAACAACAACAACAACGTGAACAAAGTGAAGAATCACTTTGAAAAATGTAATGGCAGGATCCAGATCTGGATCTTCACCAAAATCTAATCAATTCGTCCTTGTCACATACGCAACCTCTCCGCAAAATTTCGGCCAAATCCGTCCACAACTTTTTGAGATATCTTGTTCACAAACAGAGAAACAAACAGACAGACATGGGTGAAAACATAACCTCCATCCACCTTTGGTGGCGGAGGTAAAAAGAGATTCCTGGCATTGACTTATATTGAAGGATTGCTTCAAGTCCTTTAAACAACAATACTTTGAGCAGCAAGTACCCCTTTGAGGAATTTCCCAGGCAGGCCGTCCTTTTTTCCACTACTTGGGTCTGAGATGCATAATTGATTTCACTTTTGTTTTGCTAGCTCGATGTTTGGCGACAAACTGTATTTGTTTTGCAATGTTCTATATGTTCTGATCGATCGTGGACAGACGCTGTGGCCTCTGCAGAAGCGGCTGGGAAATTAACCAAAGTTCCATTTCCCTTTAATGATGCACTTTTAAGGTACAGATATACACTACATGGCCAAGGTATGCGGACTTCCTTCTAATTAGTGGATTCGGTTGTTTCAGCCACACCCATTGCTGACGGGTATATATAATCAAGCACACAGCCATGCAATCTCCATAGACAAACATTAGGAGTAGAATGGGCCGTAATGAATAGCTCAGTGACTTTCAACATGGCACCGTTATCGCATGCCACCTTTCCAACAAGTCAGTTCGTCAAATTTCTGCCCTGCTAAAGCTGCCCCGGTCAACTGTAAGTGCTGTTATTGTGAAGTGGAAACGTCTAGGAGCAACAACAGATCAGCCGCGAAGTGGTAGGCCACACAAGCTCACAGAATGGGACTGCCAAGGGCTGAAGCGCGTAGCGCGTAAAAATCGTATGTCCTCGGTTGCCACACTCACTACCGAGTTCCAAACTGCCTCTGGAAGCAACGTCAGCACAACAACTGTTTGTCGGGAGCTTCATGAAATGGGTTTCCATGGCCGAGCAGCCGCAGACAAGCCTAATATAACCATGCGCAATGCCAAGCATTGGCTGGAGTGGTGTAAAGCTCACCGCCATTGGACTCTGGAGCAGTAGAAACGCGTTCTCTGTCGTGATGATTCACGCTTCACCATATGGCAGTCCGATGGACGAATCTGGGTTTGGCGGATGCCAGCACAACGCCACCTGTCCAAATGCATAGTGCCAACTGTAAAGTTTGGTGGAGAAGGAATAATGGCCTGGGGCTGTTTTTCATGATTCGGGCTGGGCCCCTTCCAGTGAAGGGAAATCTTAACGCTACAGCATACATTGACATTCTAGACAATTGTGTGCTTCCAACTTTGTGGCAACAGTTTGGGGAAGGCCTTTTCCTGTTTCAGCATGACAATGCCCCCAGTGCACAAAGCGAAGTCCATAGAGAAATGGTTTGTCGAGATCGGTGTGGAAGAACTTGCCTGGCCTGCACAGAGCCCTGACCTCAACCCCAGCGAACACCTTTCAGATGAATTGGAACGCCGACTGCGAGCCAGGCCTAATCGCCCAACATCAGTGCCCCATCTCACTAATGCTCTTGTGGCTGAATGGAAGAAAATCCCTGCAGCAATGTTCTATCATCTAGTGGGAAAGCCTTCCCAGAAGAGTGGAGGCTGTTATAGCAGCAAAGGGGGGACCAACTCCATATTAACCCTTTGAGTACGGGATTTTTTTTGATAAAAATACTCCTGGCACGGGATTAATTTGGCATATTGGTACAGGAATGCAACCACATACTGACGATTGATTTATAGGTATAGCCGATGACGTGTAGTAACGTCATCCATACACATGACGTGTAGTAACGTCATCCATACACAAAACTTTTTCGCGGGTTGTGGCACTGGACGTCATCCATACTCAAAGGGTTAATGCCCATTATTTTGGAATGAGATGTTCGACAAGCACATACGGGTGTGATATTCAGGTGTCCACATACTTTTTGGCCATGTAGTGTATATATACATACACATATATGGGAGCATACGCTGGATCAGCAAGTCGCTGCGTCCTTGGACGACTCCTCAGCACCATCCCAACACACCACTGTGTGTGCTACAGAATGAGGTGTTCTTACGGTGGCCGGAGTGCAAATCCTGCCACCAACCTCCTTGAGAGAGGACCGAATACCCTGCTACTCATTTCGCCGACCTCAGAAGGATGACAGGCTGAGTTAAACCCACCTGGTATTAATTCAACAGCTGAACAGGATTCGAGCTCAGGACCTTAGGAGCCCAAGCCCACTGCCCTAACCATTAGGCCAACACCAGGTATTTAAGGTACAGATGTTAAAAGTGAAACATTCGAAAAAGTCAACATTTGTTTTTCTCGAAGCTTTTGCCCTTTCCTTTTTACATACTGCGACAAAGTTTGTCTCCAGCCCATCCTGTAGTTGATCACTTTGAGCCATTGGATCTAAGCTGTGGTGAAGCTCCTTCGTGGTTGTGTAATTAGTGCCAGGCTGAGGTTGTATTTGAAGAGCTACAGGATGAGTGTGCGGATGAGTGTGCGCAGCCTCGACCCATGGCAAATTGTGGCATTTCTGAGGTTTCGTATGGACTATAATCGTGCGTATAACCTTGCACGTTTAAGCGTACCCAGATTATTTCACCAAGTCACTCTTGATTGCAAGAAGACGACACATGCATGATATTTGCTCTTGCCACTACTCCTCATGGTGTCGATGCGTTTCATCATCATGTTATTGTACACCGCTCCTTTCCTATGCCATCTCCAGGCATTGCAAATCGTCATTGCCGGGCACCAAAGGGGGCTCGGCAGTGACGCACGCTGAAAGAGAGTACTCAGTTTTCACTCTGGTTTCTTTCTTGTTTGTTGTACACCGCACCTTTCCTATGCCATCTCCAGGCATTGCAAATCGTCATTGCTGGGCACCGAAGGGGGCTCGGCAGTGACGCACGCTGAAAGAGAGTACTCAGTTTTCACTCTGGTTGTTTTCTTGTTGTACACCGCTCCTTTCCTATGCCACCTCCAGGCATTGCAAATCGTCATTGCCGGGCACCGAAGGGGGCTCGGCAGTGACGCACGCTGAAAGAGAGTACTCAGTTTTCACTCTGGTTTCTTGTTTGTTTGTTTGTTTGTTTTCTTTCTTGGTTGTCCGGGCGATATCTCAGCCATCCTTTGAGCTAGGAAGCTGAAATTTCGGCACAGTAGTGAGCAAGTCCTTTGTCAAATACGGTATTTTTTGTTTTTTGAATAATCAATTAATTGAGGAGTTATTTAATTATTAGCGTTTAATTAAGTACTTATTTAATTAATTAAATTTCATTTATCTTCTGACCATTATTAACTCAGGCACCTTTTGAGTTAGGAAGCTGATATTTGGACATGCCAATGACCAGGTGATTTGGCTGCAAAGGATATTTTTGATTTATTAATTAATCAATTAATCGATTAATTATTTAATTATTCGATTAATGACAAAAAAATTTTTTTTTTTTAAGTTACAGATTCTGATGAAATAGTGGTAGTTTATGTGTTCTCTGACCAAATTGATTAACAATTTAATTTTTTTATGATTATTATTTATTTATTTTCATTATTAATCATTTATTTATTTTCTTTCTCATTTGGCCAATATCTCAGGCACCTTTTGAGCTGGGAAGCTAATATTTGGACATGAGTGACCAAGTGATGTGGCTATCAAGGATATTTTTGATTTATTGATTAATCATTTCATCTATTAAGTATTTATTGATTAATCGATTAATTATTTATTGAGTAATCAATTAATTATTTAATTTTTTATAAATGACTTATTTAATTAAATTTCTAAAAGATACATCTTCGGATGAAGCACTACTGGTTTAGTTATGCGATTAGCCAATTGATTATGAAAATATTTTGTGATAATCTTTTATTGATTTTAATTATACAATTAATCAATCAATTAGTGTACACCTCTCCCTCCCAATGCAGCCTCAATGAGCTGCACTGCGGTATTGCCGGGCGCCGGAGGCGCCCCGGCAATGCCGCGCTGCAGCATATTTAATTATTTGGCATGGGGCGGTGTACTTTGAATGTATGTGTACTTGTTTGTTTTCTTTCTTGGTTGTCCGGACGATATCTCAGCCATCCTTTGAGCTAGGAAGCTGAAATTTCGGCACAGTAGTGAGCAAGTCCTTTGTCAAATACGGTATTTTTTGTTTTTTGAATAATCAATTAATTGAGGAGTTATTTAATTATTAGCGTTTAATTAAGTACTTATTTAATTAATTAAATTTCATTTCTCTTCTGACCATTATTAACTCAGGCACCTTTTGAGTTAGGAAGCTGATATTTGGACATGCCAATGACCAGGTGATTTGGCTGCAAAGGATATTTTTGATTTATTAATTAATCAATTAATCGATTAATTATTTAATTATTCGATTAATGACAAAAAAATTTTTTTTTTTAAAGTTACAGATTCTGATGAAATAGTGGTAGTTTATGTGTTCTCTGACCAAATTGATTAATAATTTAATTTTTTTATGATTATTATTTATTTATTTTCATTATTAATCATTTATTTATTTTCTTTCTCATTTGACCAATATCTCAGGCACCTTTTGAGCTGGGAAGCTAATATTTGGACATGAGTGACCAAGTGATGTGGCTATCAAGGATATTTTTGATTTATTGATTAATCATTTCATCTATTAATTATTTATTGATTAATCGATTAATTATTTATTGAGTAATCAATTAATTATTTAATTTTTTATAAATGACTTATTTAATTAAATTTCTAAAAGATACATCTTCGGATGAAGCACTAGTGGTTTAGTTATGCGATTAGCCAATTGATTATGAAAATATTTTGTGATAATCTTTTATTGATTTTAATTATACAATTAATCAATCAATTAGTGTACACCTCTCCCTCCCAATGCAGCCTCAATGAGCTGCACTGCGGTATTGCCGGGCGCCGGAGGCGCCCCGGCAATGCCGCGCTGCAGCATATTTAATTATTTGGCATGGGGCGGTGTACTTTGAATGTATGTGTACTTGTGATGATTATTTTGAGTTTGGTAAGGGTGTGAGCTGTTTAGAAATTGCGGGTGTGTACTCTAGAGATCTTTCATTATGTCTCCATGCGACATTTGTTTGTCATCGACAAAATTAAGTCGTCGTGTCGAAACATGGCTGCACAGGGGTGTGCAATATTTGGGAATCCAACTCTTCAGCATCATCGGGATACAATTCTCACAAACCTCGTTACATACATCTGACAATTATTGGCTCATAACGTTTCACCTAATTCGGCCCAATTTTGAAACGTGTCATCACGCCACGACATGCATTTTACAAGTGCACACAGGCAGAAGCAACAGTGTTGGGGAGGCCATCTCCAAATTTTTTTCCTCCCTTCCCTGCTGTCTCTCCTTCCCTCTGCCCCACCTTAACCTCTTCATTAATATTTGTTTTTTAATCCGACAAGGAGTTCCTCATATGGGGTAAATCTCTATTTGCAAACGCACGGCAACTGCAGGATGTAAAATGTAAAAATAACTGATCTAATCTTTTGTTGAAAATGGACAAAGGTACAAAAAAGTCCAAAAGTTTCAGCCTCGGCGGCATTCATCTGGGACTTCAGATATTGTGCACACTGTCTGCATTAGCCCCATTGAGGCCATTCTGTTGCTGAAACGTCAGACTTTCGGAGCTGTTTTCAAACATCAAACCTTTTTTTTTTTTAAATAAATAAAGAAGCCTGAAATGTGGGACTTGTCTTTGGGATTGAATGTAGAGTTGGTTATGCTTTTCCTTCTTTTGTACACCGCTCCTTTCCTATGCCATCTCCAGGCATTGCAAATCGTCATTGCCGGGCACCAAAGGGGGCTCGGCAGTGACGCACGCTGAAAGAGAGTACTCAGTTTTCACTCTGGTTTCTTTCTTTCTTGTTTGTTTTCTTTCTTGTTGTACACCGCTCCTTTCCTATGCCATCTCCAGGCATTGCAAATCGTCATTGCCGGGCACCAAAGGGGGCTCGGCAGTGACGCACGCTGAAAGAGAGTACTCAGTTTTCACTCTGGTTTCTTGCTTTCTTGCTTTCTTTCTTGTTTTCTTGGTTGTCCGGGCGATATCTCAGCCATCCTTTGAGCTAGGAAGCTGAAATTTCGGCACAGTAGTGAGCAAGTCCTTTGTCAAATACGGTATTTTTTGTTTTTTGAATAATCAATTAATTGAGGAGTTATTTAATTATTAGCGTTTAATTAAGTACTTATTTAATTAATTAAATTTCATTTCTCTTCTGACCATTAACTCAGGCACCTTTTGAGTTAGGAAGCTGATATTTGGACATGCCAATGACCAGGTGATTTGGCTGCAAAGGATATTTTTGATTTATTAATTAATCAATTAATCGATTAATTATTTAATTATTCGATTAATGACCAAAAAAATTTTTTTTTTTAAGTTACAGATTCTGATGAAATAGTGGTAGTTTATGTGTTCTCTGACCAAATTGATTACTAATTTAATTTTTTTATGATTATTATTTATTTATTTTCATTATTAATCATTTATTTATTTTCTTTCTCATTTGGCCAATATCTCAGGCACCTTTTGAGCTGGGAAGCTAATATTTGGACATGAGTGACCAAGTGATGTGGCTATCAAGGATATTTTTGATTTATTGATTAATCATTTCATCTATTAATTATTTATTGATTAATCGATTAATTATTTATTGAGTAATCAATTAATTATTTAATTTTTTATAAATGACTTATTTAATTAAATTTCTAAAAGATACATCTTCGGATGAAGCACTAGTGGTTTAGTTATGCGATTAGCCAATTGATTATGAAAATATTTTGTGATAATCTTTTATTGATTTTAATTATACAATTAATCAATCAATTAGTGTACACCTCTCCCTCCCAATGCAGCCTCAATGAGCTGCACTGCGGTATTGCCGGGCGCCGGAGGCGCCCCGGCAATGCCGCGCTGCAGCATATTTAATTATTTGGCATGGGGCGGTGTACTTTGAATGTATGTGTACTTGTTTTCTTTCTTTCTTGTTTGTCCGGGCGATATCTCAGCCATCCTTTGAGCTAGGAAGCTGAAATTTCGGCACAATAGTGAGCAAGTCTTTTGTCAAAAACGGTATTTTTTTTTTTTGATTAATCAATAAATTGAGGAGTTATTTAATTTTTAGCGATTAATTAAGTACTTATTTAATTAATCAAATTTCCTTTCTCTTCTGACCATTAACTCAGGCACCTTTTGAGTTAGGAAGCTGACATTTGGACATGCCAATGACCAGGTGATTTGGCTGCAAAGGATATTTTTGATTTATTAATTAATCAATTAATCGATTAATTATTTAATTATTCGATTAATGACAAAAAAAATTTTTTTTTTTAAGTTACAGATTCTGATGAAATAGTGGTAGTTTATGTGTTCTCTGACCAAATTGATTAATAATTTAATTTTTTATGATTATTATTTATTTATTTTCATTATTAATCATTTATTTTCTTTCTCATTTGGCCAATATCTCAGGCACCTTTTGAGCTGGGAAGCTAATATTTGGACATGAGTGACCAAGTGATGTGGCTATCAAGGATATTTTTGATTTATTGATTAATCATTTAATCGATTAATTATTTATTGATTAATCGATTAATTATTTATTGAGTAATCAATTAATTATTTAATTTTTTATTAATGACTTATTTAATTAAATTTCTGAAAGATACATCTACGGATGAAGCACTAGTGGTTTAGTTATGCTATTAGCCAATTGATTATGAAAATATTTTGTGATAATCTTTTATTGATTTTAATTATACAATTGATCAATCAATTAGTGTACACCTCTCCCTCCCAATGCAGCCTCAATGAGCTGCACTGCGGTATTGCCGGGCGCCGGAGGCGCCCCGGCAATGCCGCTCTGTAGGATATTTAATTATTTGGCATGGGGGCGGTGTACTTTGAATGTATGTGTACTTGTTTTTCTTTTTTTTTCTCTGCAGTTGTCACATTTGTATGAATATTTCCTTTTAACGCGTCAGTAATGGTCACCTTTGTTGCACTTTTATTTTTTTGCCAAAGAGTGAGCTCTTTTGCTTTGTTTTTCTTTGGCTGTTTTGTTGTCTCCCTTTCCTTCCTTAAAATTGTCAAGCAAGGACAGACGCGCCTCATCCATCCTGTTTGTTTTCTATCTGCACACATAATATGTATCTGTAATTGTGTAAAGTAACTCTGAAAATGTTTTTATATTACAATTGCTCATTACTCATTGTCATATCTCTCCCTTGGTTTTTATAGTAATGTGCACCTTGCATGAAATGCTTGAGACAGCAATAGAATAATATTCCTTCCTTTAACTGAGAAATGGGACAAGGCGCCAGCTGATGGGATGAAAGTGCCATCGGCACATCATGGCTTCGGGTGGCTCTGGCAAGGCCTGCTTGTAGTGCTGGGTCAACGCAGGGACATCCTTACAAGGTGAACTTGGGTCAATATGTCAATAAGGCTTATTTTCGCCTTCAGAAGACTTAACAAAAATTGCCTGTTTCTTATCCGTTCTGGAGCCTCTAGAGCAATCGGAACCCCAAGATAGATTGGCTTAGGAGGTCTTTGACGGTGATGAAAAGGCCTCCAGCTGGAGGGATGGTGAGTTGGGGGTTATGGGGGAAGGGTGTAAGATGAGTATATTGGAGGTTGGAGGGGAGCAGCAAGGCTTTGTGCTTTGTTGATGATACCAGCTGAAGGCAAGCCACCAAAAAGGAAAAAAACGAGGTCACGCGCATTCGGGGCTGTCACGTGACCTGTTAACGACTGTCTTTTTATATCGAACTGGTTCTGCTGCAGAGGGTAAGTGTGACATCTTGGCTGCCAAAGAGGTCGTCGGTGTTTAACAACCTCTGCTATTCGGCAATAAGACGATAAGATGTACGAACGTACGAGGAAAACATTGCATTTGTACTGGGCTGATAACACTCATTCCGCTTTTCCTAGAAATCTCTCCAAGTTGTTCGTTCGTTTTCTGATTGTTTTTCATTCTGCATGAAAGATGAAGGCTCCTCGATAATGTCTCGCCGGAGGCTCAGCTTGTCTAATTCGGAACTGCAGTGTTCTGTAAGGCTCTTGACTTTTTTGTGCTGACCAAACAGCTGTCTCGTTTATTATTAAAAATCGTTTTTCACTTACCATTTTGTGCATGTGCCAGCTGTAAACAAAGTTTTGTTTTTCTCAATGCATGCGTTTCAAAACTGAAGTTGACCATTAACGTTTCTGCTTTTAGGGGAATTTTTTATTATATGCATTAAAAATTCCCTAATTCTTCCCCCATTTCTTCTCAAATGCCTCAAACATCCACCTTTCCCCTCCTCTTACACCTTTCCCGTTCCAACCTCCTTTCTACACTTGGTGGTGAAATATGTCGGGCTGGTTTGCCCTCAGACTCTGCGAGGTCAGTGGTTCAAACTGGCCAATTTTGGCTTCAAAAAGAAGGGGACGTGCTGCTCCATTGCTCGACACTCAGCATTTACAGGGATGGAGTACGGTCAAACAACGCTGAAAAGGCAATGGCAATCCACGCAGTATAACCCTTGCCAATAAATTGTGTTGACAGTGCCAACGCTCGGTAAAGAGTGCGGCCCATCAAAATCAAAACATAGGGGCAATACCCCTGGAGCTCACCTGGTGGAATAAACAGTATACTGCACCGACTAAGGGTATTTTAAACCAATTTTAATGGTTGCTAGAAGACAAGGCAGCATGTAGAATCATACTAACATAATCATTAGACTTTAAATAAAGATTAAAAAAATACCTATTTTGGGGGGAACCCCCCCTCCCCTTCCCCAACCACATATACGTCCTAACCCCCCAATTTTTCTAATGCCTTGAACAAACATTGGTACATCATGAGTGATTAAGGTTGTGGTGAAGTTTCATCGAAATTGCCTGTGTAGTTTCTGAGAAGAAAGCAAATACCTATTTTGGGGGGAGCCCCCCCCCCCACATATACCCCTGAAGGGGCAGATGTTTTTTTAATGCCATGAACATACTTTGATACATCATGGGTGATGAAGGTTGTGGTGAGGTTTCATCGAAATTGCGTGTGTAGTTTCTGAGAAGAAAGCAAATACCTATTTAGGGGGGAACACCCCCCCCCCTCGTATACCCCTAAAGGGGCAGATGTTTTTTTAATGCCATGAACATACTTTGATACATCACGGGTGATGAAGGTTGTGGTGAGGTTTCATCGAAATTGCGTGTGTAGTTTCTGAGAAGAAAGCAAATACCTATTTTGGGGGGAACACCCCCCCCCCCCCTCGTATACCCCTAAAGGGGCAGATGTTTTTTTAATTCCATGAACAAAGTTTGGTACATCACGGGTGATGAAGGTTGTGGTCAAGTTTAATCGAAATAGTGTGTGTAGTATCAGAGGAAAACGCAAATCCTATTTTGTGGGGTCAAACCTGCTTCCACTTTGACCCCGGTAAATCCCCTTAGACCCCGATTTTTTTAAATACCGTGAACAAACTTTACAAACAAAGCAGACAGACAAACAAACACACACACAAACTGGAGTGATCAACATGCTTGTCAAAAAAACGGACCCAAATGCGATACCCTCTCCTCTGGCGAGGGTAATAAGATGGCCGCTCATAACATTGACGATGAATGGTTAATATTGTTATTCCCACGCTTTTTGAAAAATGAAAAAAAACGGGGGAATATTGTTATCGCTTCTCTGTCCTTCCATCACACTATCTCATCCTAAACGCTTCTGCAGAAATTCTCCAACCTTGGTGGTTATGACTGCCACATGACACGACCATGTAAGAGCATTATTATTTGACCCCACCCCCTGGGGTGGGGTCAAAGGTCAAATACGGAAAAATGCAATTACGGACACTTTTTAAAACTTTAACTTTATATGCAATCAACATTGGGGGGGAGCATGAAATATGTAATGATTTTTTGGGTTTGACCCCAGGGTTCATGCCCCAGGGTTAGGGTTAGGGTTAGGGTCACGGGTCAAAATGGGGGAAAAAAATTTAACTCAAAATCTGGAATTGGGTCAATCCTGGTGGAATTTCTTTTGCCGCTTTTCAACTTTGCTTTAGGTGGGAAACTTTAGGGATTGGGGATTTGTATTGGCCAGATCGACTTTTCTTTCGTCCATGTTGAAGTCTTAAGTGAGTTTGAGAGAAAACCTTTCTTTAAAGGAACTTTGATAATGGCCCCTGGAGGCATCTATCTACTCAATAATCATGAGCTTTCAATAAAGCTGCAGAAACGTTGGAATAGTCAGAGCTTTTTTTTATCTTTCTGATAAAACTGTCACTTGTAGTTGGTAGGAAGTCCCAAGTGGACCTCGATATACTTTTTTTTTTAAACATTTTTATATTTTTTTGTTTGTGCACAAAGTTTAGGCTGATGGAAAAACTGTTTGTGTGATACATTTATGAATTGCTATGTTTGCATGCACCTTACCCTAACTTTCATCTTTATTTGCTCATAGGATGAAAGTACAGTATGTACAGGTTGACCTATAAACGTGATGGCAGTACCACTCCAGAGTCCTTCGTCGTTGGGAGGACGATTGAACAGAAGTTGGTTTATTGGGTGTTTTTGCATGACTGTTGCTTCATGGATGGGGGTATTAACATTTTTCACTCTCTCTCCTAGCTGTAAGTGAACAGTACTATAAGGGGAGGAATATAAGCTATTATCCTACCCTGGTGTTGGCTTAGCGGTTAGGGTGCCGGCTTGGGATCCTGGGTTCGAATCCCGGTCGATCGCTGAATTAACGCCAGGGGGGTTGACTCAGCCTGTCATTGTCATCCTTCCGAGGTCGGCAAATTGAGTACCAGCTTGCTGGGATGAATGATCACGGTGTGTACCCCGAGTTAGAATAGGTACACCGTATCCCTGCGCATCGTAAGAGCGTGACCAAGGGTTGGCGTCAGACCCCGTCAGACCCCGAAGGGCATCCGGCCATAAAAACATTGCCTCAAACAGGGAACCATGATTGTCATGGGGCCCGCAAGGCTAACCCCCGCACAGCGGGGAAAATGGCCTTAAAACGATCATTCATATTTTTATCCTAGGTATAAGGGTAGTACTTGACAGGTGACTTGGCAAACATGAAAAGGAAGATGTTGCGAATTGCCTGTTCAAGATTTTCATGCCTATTAATCTTGAGTGACAGATAACAGAAAATGATGTTCACTTGGAGCATTTGTGAGCTTTTGGCACTCTTCCTTGCTTTTGGCAACAGGAATGGCGAGGCTGAAGTCTTGGTTTTGCGGTGTTGTCGGGTGTTGGTGTTGCATCTCCAGGATGAGATTACCGAATGATGCAATTAGAGCAACAGGATGATGTTTATATACCGTGGGGTCAAAATGAGTGCTTCATTGTGAGTCATCACCCACCCCCTCCCACTCAACCAATCAAACTCGTTCTTTGATGACCCCTTAAAAAGCCTCCAGGCCCTTTAGCATGTGACAATTCAGGCTAGTCCTTATCCCTTGGAGGTATGGCCTGTTGGACTGGAGATAGGCCTCCCTTGTTTGCCTGGAAAACATCTCCTATGGTGAGAGACATTCCCTCTATGTGTCTGCACTATAGACCCATGTAGTGTTCAGCCATGGAGCACACAAAAATAAATAAATAACCGACATATTTGGAGCCGGCCGTTGATGCCATAAAAGGCTCTGGGAGGGGGGGTATGGGGGGGGGGGGGGGTTGAAACCCATGTGTGAAGTTTGAATTGTGTCTATCTCATCTCGTTTGGCAAGGAAAGGTGTATCAACTGCGTTAATTTATCTTGGGGGCCATTCAATGGGAGAGGTGTGCTCTGCTTTGCAAAATGCGTGTAAATTCATTACGCAAACTCGATGCAGTCCTGTCCTGATTCTCTCTCCTTTAAATATAAACACACGGAGGTCACAATGGGTTGAATAATTTTACGGCTCTCATTTTGTTTTTGATTAAATTGTTTTCTGCTTTTTATTTTGTTTAGTCAACCATTACTTGCCATATAAGTACCCTAAAAGCACTGGGCTTTGTTTTGTTGTTCCTCATTAAGACAATAACTCTGAATGGGTTGGCAAGATAACTTGGAGGTACACACACCTTTGAGCCGTCTAGCCTGTGTTGGAATCTCGACCCGGTTATAAACTGACACCTGGGTGTTTCGCATGCAGGGCCAGGTGTCAATGTGCGTGGCATCCACCGCAAGGACGTCGACACCGAGGACACATTTGTAAGCACTGGTCGTTGGTGGATTTTTATAATCCCACGGTGTCTTTCACGAAGAGTAAGCGAGTTATCGCCGGCACCTTGGCTGAATTCTAAATCCCTGACACCTTCAGTCAAACGTTAGGCCTGGCCAGCCGGTTAGTGAGAGCCCAGAAATGTTTTGACCCGGGTCTGACTCCATATCAAGATGAGAACAATTGTGGCTGTTAAAAGAGGAAGGAGGACAATAACTTTGACAAAGGTGGTTTTTATATGAACTCGTTGAGTATCCTTTTATGAACTTGTTTGAGACCAATGCCGAAAGTCTTAAGACGTTGCTGAAACACAGTGCTCGTTTCTCTATCATCACCATACATGATGATATTCTCATTAAAATAGAACTCTTTGGGGTGGTGGTATGACTGTGTTGTTGAATATTTTTGTTGAATTGTTGTTGCTGATGTTGAATTGTTGTTGTTGTTTGTTGTTGCTGAAATATTTTTTGATGGTGAATTTTTTTGTTGTTGAATATTTTTTCTTCTCTTCTCTTCTTCTTCTTCTTCTTCTTCTTCTTCGAGTGGTTGTGAATGCTGATCTACTCAATTTTTCCTCACGATTTATAACCTCATTTGGTTGCAATTTCTCCAGTCTGACTCATCCTTCTCCACTCGTGCTCTGACATCATCAGCATTGATCTATTGATGATGTAACATGTTTTATCAAGCGATGACAAATTTCAGTGTTATTTTCCCCTTCATTTTTTTATTTCATCTTATTTCTATTTATTTATTTACTTATTGCCTTTGTTTTTACAATTAGTCGTATCAATTTTTTACCTTTGAAGCATTTACATTTTGATTCTTCTTCTTCACCTAAATTGGCTTTAATTAGCCATTCTGTTAGCTTGTCAAGTGTGGATCATTCATCTGGTTTCTCTGATAGCATTTCATCAAAAACATAGTTCCCTTGTTTTCACAAGGAAGTTGCTCATAAAATAGCTTGCAAAGAGGACATGAGAAAAAAAGGAAGCTTATTTTGACAAAAAATAGAAGTGAAATGAGAATGCACCAAAAGTGTATTGCATTTTTTATGTGAAATACCAAAACGTTTCCTCAATTGTATTTTTAACATTATTCCATTTTGATTGCCTCTTGCACACAAAGCAGGGAGAGAGTGGAACTCCTTCATAATTTCGCTCTTGGATATGTTAGATGTCGACTTTTGTTTGACGCTATTTTTCATCGAGTTATCCTCCTGTTATCCTGTCCTGTTATCCTGTTATCCGATCCTGTTTCTCGATCGAGTTATCCTGTTTGTCGTTAAAGGCGACAAAAAGGGTTGGCGTCAGGAAGGGCATCCGGCCGTAAAACATTGCTTCAAAAAGGGGACCGAAAAACAACAACAACCACGGCTCCCGAAAAAGGCCAACCCCCGCTTTGCGGGGAAAAATGGCCTCTAAAGGTGGTTATTATTATATATATTATATCCATTCACTTTTTAAACGTCGAGTCGTCAAAATTATCAATGTTTTTCTTTGCCGAATCTTGTGTGATCCTGGCTGCCTCAGGTAGACATGGTTGTGTTACCATACTACCAAGAACATTGTTTCTTCAGGCAGATAACGAGATCAAACAAGACAGATAATTCAAACAAAGCCTATATGTGGTATATAGATTGTAGTATATCTGCGAATGGATGATCTCTATTAAAGTAGATCTGTCTGTGGACTCACACACATCACACAGTCACTGACAGACCTATTACAATATCCTCTCCAATCCAGTCAAACAGGTAAAGCTAAAAATGGTCGTCTTATAATGGTAAGAAAATTCATAGAATACTTACCCTGCACAGTCAACTTGGTGCGAGCCAACTCTTCTGTTTGTGAAGGTTGTTTTTTAAAATCCAATATGGCTGCCAGACCATGTGAGCAATGACATCACAGATTTCTATTCTCTTAAATAATTGTTGCGTAGATCATGCTCAATAAATTTCAAACTGATCAGACTCAGCATTGTCCCTGTCAAATTATGATGTTATAATTAAGGCAACAATGACGTCATCGTTAACAACACTTATTCCCCATGCAGAGTTCTTTACAATGAGCTACGTTTCACATTTTTTCCATTGAGCGGTTTTGGAGATATAGAGGTGCAAGCTTTTTTGTTTTTTTTCCAAGATGGCGCCTGTACCACGTAACCTATGACGTCATCAATCATTAAAAATTCTACAGGAAGAGGCACTCCTCTGATGAACATTTTGTGTCCATCGGACCAACATTTCCAGAAAAAAAAAAAATTAAGACTGATCGGATCGAGCGTCTACTTGTCGAATTATGACCTCATAATTAAGGTACGGATGACATCATCATTAACTTATCTTATTCCCCATATTGAGTACTTGAAAATGAGCATTGTTTCAATTCTTATCATCGAGTGGTTTCAGCGATGATAGAGGTTTAACGTTTTTCCAAGATGGCATCTGTACGACATGACCTATGACGTCATAATTATGAATAAACAATTTTACAGGTGGAGGCGCTCCTATGGTAAAATTTTCAGACCAACAGTTGCTGAATTTTATGTATATATATTATATTATATATGATTATGTATATCTATATATTATATTATGTATGTTATATTATGTATATGTATATTATATTATGTATATCTATATATTCTATTATGTATGTTATATTATGTACATGTATATTATATTATGTATATCTATATATTCTATTATGTATGTTATATTATGTATATGTATATTATATTATGTATATCTATATATTCTATTATGTATGTTATATTATGTATATGTATATTATATTATGTATATCTATATATTCTATTATGTATGTTATATTATGTATATGTATATTATATTATGTATATCTATATATTCTATTATGTATGTTATATTATGTATATGTATATTATGTTATGTATATCTATATATTATATTATGTATGTTATATTATGTATATGTATATTATATTATGTATATCTATATATTATATTATGTATGTTATAATATGTATATTATATTATGTATGTTATATTGAATATGAGAAGTTATGAGAAGGTGGATCAGACTCGGCAACGGTTACAAGAGTGAGATGTGCATGGAAGAAGTTTCGGGAACTGAGTGGCGTGCTGACGAGGAGGGGAGTGTCCTTGAAGCTGAAGGGAAAGGTGTATGCTGCATGTGTGAGAAGTGTTATGATTTATGGGAGCGAGACATGGGTAATGAACGTAGAGCAGCAACGAAGGCTGGAAAGGGTGGAAATGCGAATGGTTCGGTGGATGTGCGGAGTATCGTTGAGAGAGAGGAAGACAAATGATGAATTGCGAAAGATGATGGGAATAGAGCCTGTGATTGATGTTGTGAAGAGGAACAGGTTGAGATGGTTTGGTCATGTGTTGAGGAAGGATGAAAGTGACTGGTTGAGAAGAGTGATGGAAATGAATGTAGAAGGAAGTAGAGGACGGGGAAGACCGAGAAAGACTTGGCTAAAGATGGTGGAAGAAGAAATGCGGGCAAGGGGGTTAACAAGGAGAGATGCAGAAAATAGGGCAAAATGGAGAGGATTGTCATGGGGACCGCAAGGCTAACCCCCGCTCTAGCAGGGAAAATGGCCTTAAAATGCATGTTATAATAAAATATATATTTCCAGTATATATATATATATATATATATATATATATATATATATATATATATATATATATATATATATATATATATATATATATATATATATATACACAAATTTTATACATATATTTTGTATTGCATATATGAAGGAATGAACAAACACCAACAGCAAGTTCACTTTTTGACGAGTCTTAGATTTATTGTTTGCGGCAGGAAAGATGAATCACTACTCTCCTTTTGCAACTCTTGCATCAAGCAAGATATGGAGATGTGACTTTCTTGTTTCAAGTGTAATATTACCACCAGAAGAAAAAGGCAACTGTATAAGTGAGCTTGTGTTTCAATATAATTGGTTGTACTGTGTGTGTATGCCAACTGCAGTTTGTGGTCGAGTCTTTTGAAAGAAGACAATGCAACCTTTCTTATCTGATGTCATCAAAACTTTTCTAAAAGCTCCTCATCCTCCTCTCCTGTATAATGTCATGGTTGTTTATTATTAATTTTTTGGTTGGTGTTTGAAACTTTCTTTTCTTTCTTCCTAATTTATCACTTGACAAACCACAAACTTCCTTTTCTGCTTTCAGAATTGGTCCACCCACGGAGCTTTAAAACACTATCCTGGAATCAATTGATGCCCTTCTCATTTCCCTTTTGTTTTCGTGTCTCCGTTGATTAGACATTGCCTAGACCTGGAACTTTCCATCTTGCCTTTAAATCCGATTTGAGTTTCGTTCTTTTTTTTTTTTTACAATAGCAGCTCGACATCCTGTCTGCCCACGTCTGCATTTCCCTCTTGTGCTCGTCGTTCCTTCTGTGTTGATCATTTCTAGCCTTTTGCTTAGGTTTTCATTCATTCAATCTTTTCTTATTGGCCACGTGAAATATGGAAAAATTTCCTTCCTTCTGCCTGGTGTTGGCTTAGCGGTTAGGGTGCCGGCTTGGGATCCTCGGATCCTGGGTTCGAATCCCGGTCGATCGCTGAATTAACGCCAGGGGGGTTGACTCAGCCTGTCATCCTTCCGAGGTCGGCAAATTGAGTACCAGCTTGCTGGGATGAATGATCCCGGTGTGTACCCCGGTTTGGAATAGGTACACCGTATCCCTGCGCATCGTAAGAGCGTGACCAAGGGTTGGCGTCAGGAAGGGCATCCGGCCATAAAAACATTGCCTCTAACAGGGAACCATGATTGTCATGGGGCCCGCAAGGCTAACCCCCGCTCTAGCGGGGAGAATGGCCTTAAAACGATCATTCATTCATTCATTCATTCATTCATTCATTCATTGGGCCTGAATAATTCCCTCTTTTTAAAATAACATTGCTATTATTGTTATTGTTATTACTATTATTGAATAACCAATTTGGCTTTTTGAAGATTACCCCAGAATGTGCTGATCAAGATGATAATTTTTTATTTCTTTGGCATTTTGTAATCCACAACTTGCCCTTTTTGGATGTTTTGCACACTTTATTTGTCTCTATGTATCTCTATCTGTCTTGCAAAGGCCTTGCTGGGCAAAGGTCATGGGGAGCCTTCTTTGGACTGGGGGAGGAGGTCATTTGCTGGAGGCTATTTGCTAAAAAAACATGTGCTAAGCTTGGCTGTAGGGGGTGGGTGAGAAGTGTCCAAAAGATTTGTAGGTGGAGATTCGTCGAATGGCTTTCGGTTTCAAGGGGAGCTGTAGGGGATAGAGCTTCGACCGTCGTGAGGGTCATATGATGCCCCTGTCCAGACAGTTTGTTGAAGCAAAACCTGGTGTTGAATTTTTGTTTTTATCATGTATGTAATGGTCTCTTTACCTTCACGGGTTGCGTTGCACGCTCTCTCCCATGTGCTGTGCGCTACGCCCACAGTTCCACGGTTCACTATGGGGCAAACTCTTGCACACATCCACAGCTGCTCGTTCCACTCGTGGATGTGTGCAATTCCAAGCACGTGCCTGCTCTGTCCTTTCTACAAGCAGTCTTTTCATGGCAGGCTTTCTGTAATAAATATTAATTAAAGTTTGATTCAAAGCAGGCAGTTGCTGTGTATACCTTGCACGTCTTTAGTGTGAACGGGTTACACGGAAGGTAGCCCTTTCTTGATGCAAATTGCAACATGCTGGATAGGAAGCGAAATTGCTGGTTTGTCGTGGGGCCGACTAAGGAACATCATCAAAAGGATTTGAGGCTCATGAAGAATGCTTTGAGGCAAGTATAGCTGAGTTGACTGGCAGCTGAGACGCTTCCTTAGATGTGAGGGGGCGGGAGGATAGGGGGGGGCCGGGGGAAGGAGGTCTTGTAAGACTTAATGAGGAACAGTGACTTCAAGAAATATCAAATTGGATTTTTAAAAATCTTGTGTAGAGTGATCAGCTATACCTGGAGAGCACATTCTGTATGTTTTGTGACCCCCTCCACCACCTATATAGAAGACATTTTGTTAGGTAGTCGGTATAAGGTAGAGGTGCATACAGGTTGCTTTGCCTTTTAGGTTTTTGTCCCCCGTCGCACCACGGAGCGAAAGGGGGACTATGATTTTCCCCTCCGTGCGTCCGTCCGTCCGTCCGTGCATCTGTCCGTCAGTCCGTGCATGCGTACGTGCATGCGTGCGTGCGTACGTGCATGCGTGCGTGTGTAAGCGAAGGACCGAATTCTAATTTGGTGTGTGGGTGCAACCCACGTCAAAATCCAAGATGGCCGCCGCCATGTATGTCTGAACATTGTGAGTGGAATATCTTGAAAAATAAGCAAAGTACCAACTTCTAATCTGGTGTGTGGGTGTATCGAGGCATAAGGAAGAACGCTATTGAAAATTGGGTCGTCACGTCAAAATCCAAGATGGCCGCCACCATATATATGTCTGAACCTTGTGAGCGAAATATCTTGAAAAATAAACGAACTACTATCTTCTAATTTGGTGTGTTGGTGTATCTACGCATGGGGAAGAACGCTATTGAAAATTGGGTCGCCACGTCAAAATCCAAGATGGCCGCAGCCATGTATGTCTGAACCTTGTGAGCGGAATATCTTGAAAAATAAGCGAAGTACCAACTTCTAATCTGGTGTGTGGGTGTATCTAGGCATAAGGAAGAACGCTATTGAAAATTGGGTCGCCACGTCAAAATCCAAGATGGCCGCCGCCATGTATGTCTGAACCTTGTGAGCGAAATATCTTGAAAAATAAACGAACTACTAACTTCTAATTTGGTGTGTGGGTGTATCTACGCATGGGGAAGAACGCTATTGAAAATTGCGTCGCCACGTCAAAATCCAAGATGGCCGCCGCCATGTATGTCTGAACCTTGTGAGCGAAATATCTTGAAAAATAAACGAACTACTAACCTCGAATCTGGTGTGTGGGTGTACCTACGCATAAGGGAGAACGCTATTGAAAATTGGGTCGCCACGTCAAAATCCAAGATGGCCGCTTTGTTTTTTCCACTTTGTCAACTCACATCACTTCACCGACGGGGGACCTAGGCGTAACGCTTGTCTTGTTTATCCATTTGTTTGTGTCAGTCTTGGGTTTTGTCAAAATATCCTTTAGATTGACTCTTTTACTTATTATTATTATTATTATTATTAATATTATTTCTATAAATATATTGACTCGAAGAGCAGCTATAACAAAGAACGGACCACATGATAACAGAACAAGAAGAATACAGTGCAGAGAAGGAAACGCATCAACTGTGGAGTCAAGGGATTCTTTGAGGAAGAATCCGCAGGGGGAAGACTGGGATCAAAGGGAGGGGAGGGAGGACACAAGGGGTGGACAAGCTGGATACAAGATCAAACTCTCAATCACAGACAGAAGTGGAAAGGAAAAGTGGAGATGAAACAGAAATAGAACAAAAAACAAAAAAGAGCATGAGGGAGAGGGGGTAAACACAGTGACCTGGAACAGAAGGAGTGTGCTTGGGTAGTGTCAGTGAGGGTAGGAAAGATCATGACTATGGATGGGGTAGAATGATCAGCGATAATATGTATCATGACTCTGGATGGGGTAGATAGCTGAGGAGGTAGTGAACAGCCATCTTGAAGCCTTGAAGGTTGGAATGGGAATGCACAGATTGAGGAAGTTGGTAACACAGACAAATAAATAAATGGAGGAAAGCAGTGAGCGCATTTTCGGAGTTTCACCAGAAGTCGGTGAATGGCAGATCGCATGAGCCCTGCATCGAAACCTATGGGGGACAAAGCAAGGAAAGGGCAGAAGGTGCAAGACCAGAAAGGAGGAAGTAGAAGACAGAGAGGCCACAGACTTGTATGCATTGAGAGTAACAGGCCTAAAGTATCAGCTTCATCATGAGAGATACCAATTATTTTGAGGGCCTTGCTTTCCACTGCATCAAGAGGCGCAAGGAAGGAGGTGAAGGTGCCGGCCCAAAGGGGAGAGCACTCGGAGCAGTACTCCATCGAGCTGGGAAGGAAGGCCTTGTAAGTTGATAAAGGATCAGTTTTGCCAAAGAAAGACTTTGCATGATGGCAGATACCCAATCGGTGGCTGGCTTTGGGGGCCATCTTGGATATGTGGATTGACCAAGAAAGTTCATGGTAAGGCCAAAACCTACGAGGGACTGAACTTCTTAGAGAGGTTTGTTGAAGAAGTACATGAGCGAATTTGCCAGCTGGTTTAACATGTCTAACTCATCATTACCAAATTATCATTATTTAATATAAATTAATCCTCAAGGTGTGTGTGTGTGTGTGTGTGTGTGTGTGTGTGTGCTTGTGTGTGTGTGCTTGTGTGCATGCGTACGCGTTGCTCAAATATACCACATGGAGCAATTTAAATGTTGATGCTACATCTGTCCTTGTTTTATTCACCTTTCACCCACTTTGGAGTCATTATTTTCTCTTCTAGCCACAAGCAAACCGCTCATTCATCCAAACCCCTCGATTTTTACAGGATGTGGGTGTTTTCCTGGTGGTGTATGAATACGTCGGTTCATAGCCACTGACATTTTGGGGGTACGGTCAGAGTTGAATCATTGCGACAGATTTATGTTCCCCCATTTGGTGTTACTTATACATTGGTGTTTTGCCGGCAACACATGAGCTCATCCTCCAGGCCACATCGCCAAGCCATGCATCTGGTCCTGTCTCATAACAGGCTCTCAGAACCAACCGGGACAAGTGCATCGGCACCGTCCAAAAGACATTGCCTTCTCGTCCGTGTGTCTTGCCAAATCGCAGCTGGAATAACAAACAGGATGACGTGTCGTTCTGCAAAAGCTGTTTTTCCAATCCTATTTTTCTTTTTGGCCTTCACTTCAACGGTCCTTTGTTTGTATCAGGTTGGTGATCTCGCCCTAAGACGACCCTCCTGATTGAAAGGTACACTGGCTTGGGGGACGTTTCTCCGATGGTGTTGTAAGCTCTGGCCGTCTTCCAAAAGCTTCCCTCTTACTTTTAAATCCTAGTCCATTTGCAGTGAAAGAATAAACACTAAAAGGGTGAGCTTTCCGATTAATGGGTTGTCGCTGATCGAGCGAGTGCTTCTGGACTAGAGCAGACAAACTCGCATACTTGTGAAATCTGAACCGACTCCATTATCCTTGTGCTCCAAATAAAATCCTTCCATTTGGCGACATCCTTTTGATTGCACAGTCACTGTTTGTAAGCGAAGCGTTTTATGTGGAAACAGCTTTCCCTTGTTTATAGTCTCTCTTGAAGCACCGGCAGACGGGGCCTCTGAATTTCCTACGTTTTCCCTTGTGCGATGGAAGGGCTGCAGTAAGGGGTTAAGCTCAGCCGACCACAGAGCACTGCAACCCATCCGTTGCTAAGTGATGGCGTGAGCACGTGCTGCATTCTTTATGAGGAAGATGGCTTTGGGCAAGGGGAACCGAGTCGGTGGTTTGGGATGGTGTGGGAGGGATGGGCGGTGGTGGGGATCGAGAGAGCAGGGTTTGTGTGTCTTGTGA
>NC_136262.1:247345171-247372671 GCF_964187855.1 Myxine glutinosa
TCTGCTCCTTCCTGAGGATGTGTGGCACCTGTTTTGTGGTACCAAGATGTCTTTTCTCCAGAACCTTGGCGATGATGTGATCCACTGTGGACTCGGGTGTTCCTGACTATGTCGCAAGTTTGTTTTGTTTTTTAATTGTGATATGCCTGTCTTGGAGCAAGAATTAATTAATAACGTCGACAGTGTTCTCACGTCGTCCGGTGGATTGCCCTCTGAATATGGTCCGTTGTACAGATTTGGTTTTTTTCTGCCAGAAAAGATGATACCCATCGCTAAATAGTTTCTAGTTCAGACAAGTCTCAATAATAATTGCAAGAACCCCTTTCATGATGGATTTTATGTGCATTTTATATCCGTCTGCATCAGCTTGAACTCAACAAGAGATCGGATTCTCCTCTTTACTGAAGCTTCTCCATTGCACTAGATTCCATTATTTTATTCCCGAAACAAGAATGAGCAATGCAAGAAGCTTGTTATTTACCAGACACACTGTTGAGTAATTAAACAATAAAATAATTTTGCGATCTCCTCGACTTTTTGCTTTAAATGCTGCAAGTGGGTGGCAAAGAGAGCTTTTGGGATGACCTCGTCCATTTTGTTATCTGTGGGTAATTGGTTTGTTTAATTGCAGAAGAAGTTTTGTGCCCTTGAAAAGGTGTGGTGAGAGATGTCGGAGATTGGATACTTTTGTTCTGAATGATCCCACCGTCAGATCATGACCCCTATATCAACTAGAACGGCACTCAGTTGAGCGCATGCCTCCGCCAGGCTGAACAGTTTGTTTTTTTTATCCCACTGATATGCTAAATCTGGATTCGAACCTGAACCAAAATCTAATCGGCTTGTTCTTGTCACCTAACCAACTCCTCCACCAAGTTTTGTCATAACTCGTCGACAACTCTTTTCACTATGTTATATATTGGTTTTAGCCCTATCTCTCTATGGTGAAGAATCACTTCAAAAATTAAATAATTCTCACATCCGAATTCATATTCAGATCTTCACCAAAATCGAATCTATTTGCCCTTGTCGAACACCCAACCTCTCTACCTAGTTTCGTCCAAATCCGTCCACAACATTTTGAGATATCCTGCTATGTATAGTTTTTGGCCCGATCTCCCAATGGTGAAGAATCACTTTTTAAAATTATAGTAGCCGGATCTGAATCCGTATCATCACCAAAATCTAATCAAATCGTCCTTGTCACATAACCAACCTCTCCGCAAAATTTCGTCCAAATCCGTCCACAACTTTTTGAGATATCACGTTCACAAATAATCAAACAAACAGACAGACAAACAAACAGACAGGGGTGAAAACATAATCTCCATCCACCTTCGGTGGCGGAGGTAATAACGTCTGGGATATAGTGAAGTATATTTGTTTCTGCGGTGGAAGGTGCAGAGATTAGTCCGTTGTGTGAAAACGGGTGGGTAGGGGAGGGATTATGGACTTTGGCCTTTTCAGTAAAGACGGTGTTAAGATATTCAGCTTTTTCCTGAGCGGTGTCCAGTATTGACGCAAGCAGCTGTTGGCATCAAAAGTTAAATAAGCAGCCATCTACATGTTGTTTCCATAAACTAGCTCAACTTTTGATGCTCGGCCTCCTCTTAAAAATATCTGTCCCCTCCATCACCCAATCCAAATTCTCCTTTAACACCCCCACTACCATATTGTGTAGGGCCTGGGGTTGGCTTAGCGGTTAGGGTGCAGGCTTGGGATCATAGGATCCTGGGTTCGTATCCCGGTCGATCGCTGAATTAACAGCAGGGGGGTTGACTCAGCCTGTCATCCTTCCGAGGTCGGCAAATTGAGTACCAGTTCACTGGTAATTCCCTGTGTGTCGCAAGAGGCGACTAACAGGGCTGGTGGCAGGAAGGGCATCCGGCCATAAAACATTGCTTAAAAAAGGGGACCACGGTGCCCAAAAAAAAAAAAGGCCAACCCCCGCTCTCCGGGGAAAAATGGCCTCTAAAGGTGGTTACCATATTGTGTAGGCTGTTCCTCAACCACTTTATACTCTATTGTGCATGGCACTCAGTCCATAGTTATCTCCGTCCATAGTTATCCATTGTTAAAATGTGTTCCATTGATTGCTTTTATTAAATTTTCTTTTCTCGTATGAGCTCACGGGCTAATGACAACATACCGTCCGCAATGTAATCACTCCTTTCTGTCATAATGAACTATCTGGAACACAACAATGCAGGACATTGCTTGTTTGCAGCTCAGGTAATGAGCAAGCCAGTGTGTATAAAACAACAACATAGAAACACGTGTGCTCTGCAGAATTGTTTCATTGTTTTGATTGCTATGAGGCCCAACGTATTTATTTTCTCCATATTTCTCGACTGTTTGGAATTGGAGCACGTTAAATGACCGATTTTAGCTCTGGGCGGGATACCGATTGTCCTACAAGATGGTGCAGAGATCCTACAGGATTCCGCACCATCCTGCAGGGTGGTGCAGCGTACGTACCTTTCAGTTGTCCAGTCTGTGCTTGATTCGCTACCCAACTATAAACCGTCATATTGGTACAGGGCGTTGCATCACTAAATGTGCCATCCCTCAAGTTGATGTTAAGTTGGGTGTCCCATCTGCTAGCATTAGTCGGAGGATGAAACAGATCCCACAGCGGTTTCTTTCATGAAGATTAGGAGAGCTATCGCTTGCACCCTGCAACAAATTCCAAATTCCTGCCCTCAGTCGAATGCCAAGCCTCGCTCGTCGGTTCGTGAAAGACTTTTCCTGGCCGACACTACGAGTTGTGGGAATAATTCGGCCCATTAACACAGTATTCGCATTGGAACAAAGGATAAATGAATATCATATGAATATTAGGATGCTGTTGCAAGCTGATATCAAATGAATCTTAAAATGTCCTTGATGGGTGAATGTCCTAAATTGTGGTTGTGCATTTGTGGTTCAAATCCTCTACGTTTTTGCATAAAGGCCACATTTAAATAAATGATTTCAGATTCTCTTCGTAGGTTGCGTTGATTTTGGAGATCGGCCTATTTGGCTTGTGCTTGTTTATTTTCCATGTGGCCTGTATCTCATGCTGGAATAACATCAAGTATCTAAAGCTAAATTCCTTGTTCTATGGATCATGCCAGTTGTGTGCCAAGGTTTGATTTTTGTCTGTTTGCTGTTATCGTTGTTTGTGAAAGGCCCTCAGGTAAGTTGCAGTATAATGTTCTTAAAGAAATGGCCAGGCACAAACTTTTGCTGAAAAGGAGTGGAACAATCGTCTGTGTCTCTTTTACCCGGGAAGGTAGAGAAAGCTCTGGCCGGCCTTGACCTCGCTTCGGTGATGGGCCCAGTTGGCACCAGTACCATTGTTCTCAAATCCCGCTCTGCTGTTCTTGCTTCTCCTCTGTCTGCCGTATTCAGTCTGTACTTCTCTTTTGGTCGCCTTCCCTCTGCATGGAAGTCGGAAAACATCATCCCCGTCTCCAAGAATGGTGCAAAACACAAACCCTACCAACGATAGGCTGGTCACTTTGCTTCCAATTACAAGCAACGTCAAATAATCCATCACTGCTTCTAATGTCAAGTTTTTTCCTGTTTTCAAACAGCATGATCTCTGACCATCAGTTTGGATTCTGTCCCTGTCACTCAACTCTGGACAGTCCTCTGCTCCTCTATCAGCAATGGCTGGAGGCCCTCGATCCCAAACAACAGGTTAGGACCGTCTCACTGGACATATTTGAGTCATTCGACACAGTCTGGCATCCTGTTTTGCTTGCTAAGCTCTCTTCCTGTGGCATGGAAGGCTTCCTGCATTTCTTACTTCCTCCACTCATGGAGTCAACAGAAGTTGGAGTTCCCAAAGGCAGTGTTTTGGGTCCAGTCATCTGTATTGATGTCATCTGTCCTGTCATCTGTCCAGTCATCCTCATCTGTATTGATGTCCTCTCTGATGCGCTATAAAATCATCTATTCCTCTTTGCTGATGACTCCACATGGTGTTGTACAGTACCCCCATCCCTCTATCTCTCCCTCTCTCTCCCTCCTGATCTGCAAATTATTAGACTTTTGTCTGATAAATGGAAGATGTCCTTCAATCCTGAAAAATCCCGGGATCACCATGTTGCTTCGGAATGATCATCCATTTAATCCGCCTCTCTATTTCCTTCATCATCCAAGGAATGAGCTTGTCTCTTTAAAGTTCTAGGCCCCACCCTCAGCCATGACCTTTCCTGGGCTGATAACATAACAAAGCTGACCTCCAAAGCCAGCCACAGATTGGGCATCTTCCGTCAATCCTTTCTTTCCTTGAAAAAAAAAAAAAATCTGAGTTTCTCAGCCTACAAGGCATAGCTCAAGGTGTCAAGGTCCTTTGTCTGGCATAGCTCAAGGTATTACTGCTATCAAGGTGCTCCAGAATCACATGTGTCTCCTGGATTTTGTGGGATCTCAAGCTTTCAAAATTATTGAATCACCCATGATGAGGCCGAAGCACAAGGTCTGGTGCTCTTACATCATGGCCGAGTCGCATTCTCCAACATCGCTCCTTCATCTCTCTCAGTCCTCTGACCCTCTCTATCGACAACAGGATGTACGCTTTCTTCCAGTTAACCCCCTCCTGGTTAAACTTCCAAAATTCAAGCTGACTACACATCTCCACCCTTTTTTTCCTTGCTTCTCCCATCTATGGAACTGCCTTTCAGAGACCGTTCTGTCCAGGGTTTCACCGACATCTCTTATTCTCCCAAATTCCACCACATGATCCAATTTAACCTTTCTCTTCCATTCAGAGTCCAACTCTTGGAAAGAAAAGTAATTTTCAGCCTTTTGGTTCACAACTTGATTAATGGATTTTACAGTTTGGTGAAGTTGCCGAAGTTTGATGTTTCTTTTTCCAATTTTGATTGAAGTGGCACCGTGGCCTCATTTGCTGCCTTTTGGGGATGAATAAACGTCGTTTTGAAGTTGTCGAAGATAAACTCTTATGAACCACTCGTAAGGTTCACAATGTGCTTTCATCACGTGCATGTTTATGTTCCAATCCTGAGCGATTGTGCACGTTTTTTTCTCATGCTAATCACACAGTCATGGTGCAGTCCTTCTGGGGTTTCTCTTCTCTGAGAATCTTCTGATGTCAGGACCGACCGGTTATGGTCGATTGATCCGATATTTTCATTTATTAAATATCCGCTCCTACATACCTGCAGGCCGGGTTTTGCTGCGAGCTCGTTGGCAGACTCGACGGATTGAAATCTGCATTGGATGCTCGGTGCCTCTGGAGCTGCTCGTACGTTGGATCAATTTGTCATTAGCTTCAGCTGTTGTTGAAGCTCCAATTCGCATTCATTTGCATGCTGTTGCAGAGACGGCAACCTGATTTCTCAGTTTTCACTTTGATCTGGCCGAACAAAACAAGTGTTCCCTGTGAACGAAACATGATACCTGCAGGTGTTATACTTGGTTTGTTTTCTTTTTTAAAATCTTGCCTGATTTGTGAATCACTACCCCAATTAGACGTGTTGCGTTGTCATTACGTGTTACCGAAGGATGCCAAAGTTATGCACGTTCTGGTGACCTGCATCATATTGGCCCATTTCCACTGTGTAAACTTTCTTCCCAGGCTGATTGGATGTGCGGAATATTTTCCTACGATCACAGGACACGATCGTATGGCTTTCGTCGACTATTGCTTCCTGATTTAAAGGCCCTCGGTTGTCAGCTTGTGCAGTGCAAGTGGGCAGATATTGAGTTCCTCTTTCCAAAATGATATTCCTGTATAATACGAGTGGCTTCACGCCAAATGAACTGACGCACTGCTTCTGCAGTATTGCATGTGTAATGCCAAACGACAACGTGCTGGCAGCTCGACCTGGCTGTTTGGGCATTCCAGTCATACTACTCATCTCTTGCGATGTTTTAATATTTGCCTTGCATTTGATGTCGATGAAGCAGGGAGATGAAAAAAAAATTCATTCCTTGTATTATTGATTTGCTTTTGTTTTAGAAAAATCGAAATCTTCCCAATTTTCTTTGTATTTTTTGAATGAATGTGTTTGTTAACTCGCTTCTTGTTTCATGAAACCAGTTCCGTGATGCTTTCCCATCACTTTGGCGTTGTTGGTTGTCATGTTTCGTAATCCCGTTAATTAAGCATGAAAAACATGCGATTTTACCTCCACAGCCAGCGTTATCGGTCTGGAGCTGGCATTTGGTCGGCTGTGTTGGTCTCAGGTATATATATATATTTTTGGATACAAGATCGAGGCTCGTGTAAGAGCTAACATTAATGACAAAAAAAACAAACGGGCAACTATGACGAAATAAATGGAGCGGGAGACCAGATGGGGACAGAGGGGGGAAGCACACAAGTACAACATTTGAGAGCAGGGATATCAGGAGATCTGTGGGAGGGAGAGGGCTTGGGGGGAGGAGGCATGGGAAGGGGTGGCGGGGGGGGGGGGGGGGGAGAGGTATAAAACACATGGACACTGCTCGGACTTCCAGGAAAGATGTCGGAATTTCAAAAAAGTGGATCTGGGGTGAAACGGGGGTAGAAAAGATCAAGATTTTGGATGGGGGAAGATAAGAGATGGTGGTGAACAGCTGTTTTAAAGACCTGGAGGGAGGAGTGGGATTGAAGAGAGTGAGGGAGTTTGTTCCAGAGGCGGGAAAAAAGAGGAATGAAAGACTGAATTTCGGTGAATACCGGGTTGGCTTTAGTGACATCTATGGTTATGCACTGTCGACTACACAAATATTCCTTACTCACTTGTTCTGATTTTTTTTTTTTAACAAATTTTTGTTTTTATTTTTGAAGGAAAATCTATTTCTAGCAATGATGCCGGTCATCGTACAGTTGTCGTATTACCTGCACACCACTTACGTGCTGAAGCGCTCGGTGCCCTATCGAGCATCAGCTTGCACATGCCCTTCCTTCCTGAGCTCAAATGCATCGGCAAGCTTGAGCTTGTTGCAGATGAAAATGTTTTTTTTTTTCCACCAAAAGGGACATTGCCTTCGGTGATCCTGGTTTACACCAACTCCTTCCCACCACGGCCCACTCTCTTTCCTTCCCTTCACACGATTCTCCTCCCCCATCCTATCTGACGCTGCAGCCCCGTGCCCTTCTTCACCCACATGTGGCGTCCTTGTTTTGTGATGTATGTCTTGGCACGGAGTTGACCTCTCTACCCTATGAGCATATTAAATTGTCTCTGACTGCAGTCGTTCGCTTCGTCAGGCCCCCTAGTGAGGGTTAGGCAAGAAAAAAGAATAAAGTAATCTTTAATGGATTCTCATTTGCTGTGATTAGCAAATCGACAGGCGAAAGTTTGAACTTGTAGTACAATCTTCTTGATTAGTGGGGTTTTGCACAATATTGTAAAATGTCACATGGTTTCTTTTGCAAAGAGTGGCTTCGGGGTTCTTGGTAGATAACCCAGGGTTGTTAGGGTTAGGGTTAGGGTTAGGGTTAGGGTTGTTAGGGTTAGGGTTAGGGTTAGGGTTGTTGTTAGGGTTAGGGTTGTTGTTAGGGTTAGGGTTGTTGTTGTTAGCGTTAGGGTTGTTAGGGTTAGGGTTAGGGTTGTTAGGGTTAGGGTTGTTAGGGTTAGGGTTGTTAGGGTTAGGGTTAGGGTTAGGGTTGTTAGGGTTAGGGTTAGGGTTGTTAGGGTTAGGGTTATGGGGGGGGGGGGGGGTATTTCTAATTTTTTTTGAGAAACGAATAAATTATGACTTCTCTTTCAAGGAACTTCAACGCAAAGAGGAGGACATTAGGTCCATCAAAGCATGAGCTATGGTAGCCAACCTATGGTCGTTTGTCTGTGCTCTATCCTTTTTAACAATGCAAGGGAGCCGGTCTTTGGATACCATTTCAGTCTTTGGTATGACTCGAGGGAGATTTGAATCGCCTACCTCCCAGACTCAGAGCGCGGCTTTTCTCCTCGTTAAAAAAGATGGTGGTCTCTGCAATTAACTAATCAACCACCAATTCTGGTTGAAAATAATCCACAACAAGGCAGCAATCTCTTAACTTGTGGTGTCGCTTTGCTCATACATGGATATCTAACTTCTAGTTTTTGTATCTTAACTACAAACTGAAACTAGAACGCCACTCAGTAGAGCACATACTCCCGCCCTGGGTCAAGTTGGAATAGTACGATTTCACAAAAGTTTGAGGGAGTAGTTCAGTGACAACACAAGACAGACACTGCACAGATATATATATATAGAAGATTAAAAACACTTCACAGCCACGAAACACGAAATTAAAAACACCTCACAGCCACGTGATTTAAAAACGCCTCACCACCACGTCATTTTACACCTCACCACCACATAATTCAAAATACCTCACCACCACGTGATTCAAAACCACCACCACGTTATTAAAAACACTTCACAACCACAGAAATAAAAGTTTCAGAAAGTAGTTAAATGACAACAGACACTGCCCAGATATGTAGATATATAGATAAATAAACCTGAAAATCGCAAAAACAGAATTATTTATTTGGTCTGCGAAGCCCATGCGAGGTTTCTTCTTCTTCAGCCTCTCACAACCCTGGGTGAATATGCGATCTTTTAAAAAATAGTTGGAATTTTGCCAAATCTGTTTTATTCGTTTGTTAATATACCTCAGTCATTGACAAATCTGGAACTAAGTCTTTATAAGTTCATCAAATACTGACACCGCAAATGACATTCGCTGAGCTAAATGTTGATATCTCTTCTGAGGTTTAAAAAAAAAAAAAAAAAAACGTTTTAAAGCATTACACATATCAAACGATACATTTTATGAAACGGGAAACGTAATACACACTTTGGTGGTTTTAAAATGACAGAATATGTCTTTATTAGAAAAAAACAAAATGAACATTGAAGACGACGCTGCTAAAAAAAAATACACCGCTCTAACGCATAACCATGAGTTTAAACTACATTTACAACAAATATGAAAACTATTTTCACATCACAATGTTAAATATATAATATATAGAAGATAATGTTAAAAAAATGAGCCCTATCTTCCAATGGTAAAAAAATCCTTCAAAACATTCCTGGATCGGGAATAATATCCTGAGCCTCACCAAAATCTAATCAATTCTTCCTTATCCCAAGGACAATCATCCCACCAACTTTCATCCAAATCCGTTCAGAACTTTTCCAGATATCTTGTTCACGAACACACACACACACACACACACACACACACACACACACACACACGAGTGAATGCATTACTCCCTGGCGGGAGTAATGAAACAAATTTAGCACAAGACAGGTGACAACAAATTGGTCCAAATGGATCACATTAAAAGGACAAGCCAGAGCTTCCATTGAAGCCTCTTTTGGAAAGAATTGCGTATGGTCCGAAGAAGGCAGGAGGTTGTAAACTTTCATGTACTTCAACATGTATACACAACATAGCCATTTATTTTAAACAGGTGCTGATGTTTATGGGAAGGCCTAAAGCACTCTGCCAACAGACAAATGAGGTGAACAGACGGGGAGGAAAAAAAATGCATGTTGAGGTTTTGGCATCTGTCTGCATACCAGATAAAAGAGTGTGACTCGAGGGAGTAATAGAAGTCATTTTGGGGTGAAAAAAAACCCCGCATTTGAGTGAGGATGCCAGCAGACTGGGACCATGAAGGTCTGGGAAACAGGTAAAGGCTCCTGAGCAAGGTGAATAATTTAAGCAGAGACCACCATCTTTTTTAATGATGAGAAAAGCTCCTCGTGCACTTTGATGGCCTGTAGAGGAATTCAAATAATTTTCAATGGCCTTAGATTTGCTGCATCGCAGTGAATCGATGAAGTCATTGATGCTCGAGGCATGTGTCAAAATCACACAAAGGTATCTTATGGACTGGCAGTCTGGTGAGAATAAAATGACTAAGTGTTCCGAAGTTGCACGTGGTTTTTGTGGTTGGTTGGAAAACCATATCCGGTCATGAGAAAATTTTCCCCTCAACCGCCCACCTCCGCCCTCCCCCAATGGACGGCGAAAGGAAATCCAGACACTGATCTTGTGTCCAATTCTGGTGGCAATTGATGAGTGTCAGATGTACACCAGGTTGTGATTTTTGAGGAATGAGAGAGCTTGCTGATTTGGACATATTGTCTGTAATTCCATGAGTTTAGGTTTGCATCCCTTCCACAACAGCAGGCGTGGAGATGGCTTTTCAGGAGTCCGTGTATCACAGGAGATGTCTTCAAAAATGGCATTCATACTTTCAAGAAGCGATGAAATATTGTCGTAGTTATCATTCAGGGTTGTTTATAATCGTCAAAGAATTGTAGTTGTAAAGGACGATGGAAAATGTACCATCAAAAACAATAAGTTGCTTGTGTGTGCGGAAAAACCAAAGCCTGGGAACTTAGGAAGCTCTGAATGCCATTTGCATCCAGAAGGTTTAGCAAGTGTGTCGGATCCTTTTGTGAATGCACAGCGAATGCCCCAACGATACTTTCCTGACCTTTTGCTTGAGAATCAGGATATCCGTCTATTCCTGTACACTCATGAACCCATATAATATATAGATGGTCTCTGACGTTCAAAGGGGGTGTGTGACTTTTGGGAATGAAAATACAGGCAAATACTGGCGATCCAAGAAAAATATTATCACAGGTTTTCTTCGATATGTTTTGAGTGACTGAGAAAAAGTATATTATATATATTTATATATATGCCAGTGGGCTGTTGCTTAGGCTGGGCCAAATCAGGGGTGATTCTCAATTTATCATACTACAAGGTTGTAATTTACCTAAAAGTTGTGGCTGGGTAACAGAAACAAAACCATGAAATTTTTTTTCAAAAATATTTACGTCTTACGGTAAAACAGCCCGTTACCATAGCAACCGTTACAGACGACTCAAAAAATTCTTAAAATCGATGATTTCTCAGGCTGTGTGTGACCCCCAGAGTTGATTCTGGTACCAAAAGATTCAGAATTGAAAGCCAAGGATGATTGGATAGCTTAACAATGTCTGTGACACAATTCAATATAACTTTTATCCCAAAAACTCATTTTTATCTCAAATTTAAGGCATTTGTTTGAAAAAAAAATGAAAATTTTGCTTTTTAATCATAGGATAATCATTAATCAGAGCTATAGTCAAATTAAATGTACTTTAAATTAACTTTTGTCATTGATTAAGCTTTTTTGTCTCAAATTTAAGGTCTGACATTGAACATTGATAACAAAATAAAAAACCTAGTCCCAATTTATTTTTATTTTTTTTTATTTTTATTTTTTATTTTTTTTGTATACAAGATCGAGGCTCGTGAAAGAGCGAACATTAATCACACAGAAAGACAAACCGACACATAAAACATATAACATAGGGAGCGGTAGACAAGATGGGGAGAGAGGGGGAAGGACACAAACACAACATTTGAGAGCAGGGACCGAGAGACATGGAGACATCGAGAGATCTGAGAGAGGGCGAGGGCTTTGGGGGGGGGGGGGCGTGGGAAGGGGGCGGTGGGAGAGGTATAAAACATATGGACACTGCCAGGACTTCCAGGAAAGAAGTTGGAATTTCAAACAAGGTGGATCTGGGGTGAATTAGCGGGGGTAGAAAAGATCAAGGTTTTGGATGGGGGAAGATAAGAGATGGTGGTGAACAGCTGTTTTAAAGACCTGGAGGGAGGAGTGGGATTGAAGGGAGTGAGGGAGTTTGTTCCAGAGGCAGGAGAAAAGAGGAATGAAAGAGTGAAGGTGAGCAGAGAGCCGAGATTTCGGCAGTTTAACCATCAGAGGGTTGCTGGCAGATCTTGTGCGACCTGTAGGAATATTTGGGGGACAGAGCACAGAGAGAGCTGGGGGTGCAAGGCCGGAGAGGAGTCGGTAGAAGACAGAAAGACCACCTACCTGCCTGCGGTGAGTGAGTGAAAGGCCCTCAGAGATAGCTTCATCGCGGGAGATTCCAATAATTCTGAAAGCTTTGGTTTCAACAGCGTGAAGCCGAGCTAGGTGTGAGGCAGGAGCACCGGCCCATAGGGGAGAACAGTATTCCATTGAGCTGCGGATGAAAGCCTTGTATGTGGTGAGGAGCTCAGGTGTGCCGAGGAAGGACTTCGCACGACGGAGGATGCCCAGTCGGCGACTGGCTTTGGAGGCCAGCTTGGAAATGTGGTTTTCCCAAGAAAGATCATGGCAGATAGTGAGACCCAAAATCTTGAGCGACAGAACTTCTTGGAGAGGATTGTTGAGAAAGTAGATGGGAGGGTTGTCCAGTCGATCTTTTCGGAGAGACATAGTAAGAGTGTGAGATTTGTCAGGATTGAAAGACATGTTCCACTTGTTTGACCAGTCTGTGATTTTGTCCAGGTCTTCAGAGAGTGAGGAGGCAGCAGACTGCCGATCTGAGGGAAGAGGAATGGAGCGGCAGAGAGTGGAGTCATCAGCAAAGAGATAGAGAGGATTTTCGAGAGAGTCAGAGAGATCATTGATGAAGACCAGAAAAAGCACGGTAATCAATCAATCAAATCAATCAAAGCAATTGTAATCAATGGAGGCCAATGACTTCTTAGTCACAACCTCAGTGGATGTTGCCAGTCCATGCAGCTTCTCCCTGACGCCCTTCACAACCCTGTATAGAGCCTGGAGCTGCGCCTCAGATGTGGGGGCCTTGTTAGTGTTCAAATCTGTGGCGAGTCCAAGTGTCCGCTCTGCTGCGTCATTGACAACTGGGAGTTTGGCCACAACTTCCTTGCCATGACGATAGCTGTCTGAGGTGGGCCACTGTGCAACGGGGAGCTTGACAAAACTGGAGTCAATACCCAAGAGTTCAAACATGCTCCAAGAGTCGTAACCAACAAAGTCTTTGAGGGCTTTACTCCCCAATTGCTGTGAGGCTGGCATCTCCTGTATCATGTTATGTGCAGTCCCATGGTACCTGAGCAGTGAGCATAGCCCTTCTCATAGTCTGCTTGTCAGATGACGTTCTGTCCGAGAAGAGTGCCAAAGAGACCAATCTCTCTGAGAGGTACCACAAATGGTTTTGTAGCTTCTCTCGGGCCACAGTCACAAAGGACAGAAATTTGGCAGGCCACTTTGTTGGATTCTTTGCGATACTGGCCTCAGCCTTTAGGAGGTTCTTCATCAGGTACATGTCGTTAGATGGTGCATCTGCAGCACTGGTACATGTCAACCACGCTTTAGTGTAGAAGACTGACATGAATGCAGCAAGACTGGTTATGTCTTCCAGCTCTTCGGGTGTGTAGATATCTCCCAGCTGCCAACGGAAGAGTGCCACCTTTATAGTGTATAAAGTCTTGCTCATCCAACGGGCGTGGTGGAATGCCCCAGGAGCTTTGATAGTGATGGTCCTCGTACCATCAGGGACAGTCCCTCCAAGAAACAGCAGTGTGAGGTGTGCCAGCTCCAGGTAGTCGTGTCGAAGAGTCTCCTTTGTGCTATTGTCCATCCACGTCTGAAGGAAGGTGATGGTGGCATGTACATGGCCAGCCAGCTCTCTCTGTTGAGCAGACACCTCGACCAATGTGTAGTTGCCCTGGTCCAATTCACTCCAAGTGTTGAGCAGTCGCTTGAACAGCTGTTCATTAGGTCCTGTGGTGGGGCCATACACTATTGAGCAAGACGCCCCTCCAACCAATTCGTGGATGTGGTGCCGACACGCCAGTTGCAGAAGACTCCTGCCAAACTCAGTCTCCAGTCTTACTACGACTCCACTCTTGACCCCAGAGTTCACTGCCGTTGTATCGAAGACAAGAGCGCCTATCCTTGATGTGTGCAAGAGCGCCTTGAACGCCCTGATGAATGGTTACAGTAACAACCGAAAGCAGGCATTAAAATTAATGATTGTAAGCTGCTTTTGTTAACTTTTTTTTATTGAAATGAAGATGGCCAAATTTAAACAACGTTATAACAGTTATAAAAACTGGACAATACAAGGTTGTAAAAGATAATTTAAAGTAAATTTAATCTGATTAATGGTTATCCTATGATTAAAAAGCAAAATTTTCAATTTTTTTCCATAAATATGCTTGAAATTTCAGACAAAAATCAGTTTTTTGGATAAAAGTGGTATTGAATTGTGTCACAGACATTGTTAAGCTATCCAATCATCCTTGGCTTTCAATTCTGCATCTTTTGGTACCAGAATCAACTCTGGGGGTCAAACACAGCTTGAGAAATCGTCAATTTAGGCATTTTTTGAGTCGTCTGTAACTGTTGCTATGGTAACGGGCTGTCTGACCGTAAAACGTCAATATTTTTGAATTTTTTTTTCATGATTTTGTTCCTCATACTCACTCACAACTTTTAGGTAAATTACATTGAATTAGGAAAATCACCTCCGATTTGGCCCAGCCTACTGTTGCTGTGTACGCGAGGAGGTCCTTGGGTTTGAGTCCCGGGTTGTCAAAATATTTTCACACTAGCCCCACGTGATAACTTATTCCTGTTTGTTAAAATTTTAAATACGTATGTATATATCCTTCATGTGTGTGAAACTTTGGTAAACTTGGTATTGGCCTGTTCGGTATTCCCATCTGAGCACAAAGCTTGTGATGCTCGGATCCCAGAATAAAATCCCACATCCTTTGTTGGTTTGTTTATTGTCTGCTGTTGCTCTCGCGCTACATTGAAAAGTGAGTACAGACTCCTCTGTTAGACTCAGACCTCTTTTTTTATTTATTTATTGATCTGAGACTCACAGTGGAGTGTAAACATAAATGGCTTGCATGACACAGACACGAGTGGACATCAATTTACTTTTACATGAGTTTCAAGGACATTCATCGACAATGAACGGACACATATGGTATATGGGATTTGAACCCAGGTGAGTCAATTGGACAGTCACCCGCATCATTAGCCAGGGGTTCCGATAGGAACACCAACACGCCAACCCAAGGTATTCTACCCCAAGAGCTAATTCGATGTTGAGATGCATTGAACTTGGAACTGTTTGGTCTGCTTATGCATTTGGACCTCGCAATTGCTGTAATACCTGGCCCTGAATCTTAGCAGGAACTAACGACTTCTGACATCAGCAAGGTGTTTGATGCCCTCCCAAATCTCTTACTCACAAACAAAATACTCAACATAAACATGCACCACAACACCAAACGCTAGCTTGCCAACTACCTGTCATGCAGTTATATAATGTCATACGTGACTTTTAAAGGCAGGTCACTCTAGGCTCAATGCTCTCCCTTCAGGCTCGGTGCTCATTCTCTCGGCTCGGTGCTCTCTCTCTGAGACTCAGTGCTCACTATCTCGGCTCGGTGCTCTCCCTCTGAGGCTCAGTGCTCACTATCTCGGCTCGGTGCTCTCCCTCTGAGGCTCAGTGCTCACTCTAGGCTCAGAGCTCTCTCTCTGAGACTCAGTGCTCACTCTCTAGGCTCGGTGCTCTCCCTCTGAGGCTCAGTGCTCACTCTCTAGGCTCGGTACTCTCCCTCTGAGACTCGGTGCTCTCCCTCTGAGACTCGGTGCTCTCCCTCTAGGCTCGGTGCTCACTCTCTAGGCTCGTTGCTCACTCGTTAGGCTCAGTGCTCTCCCTTTAGGCTCGGTGTTCACTCTCTAGGCCCGGTGCTCTCCCTCTGAGACTCGGTGCTCTCCCTCTAGGCTCGGTGCTCACTCTCTAGGCTCGTTGCTCACTCTTTAGGCTCAGTGCTCTCCCTTTAGGCTCGGTGCTCATTCTCTAGGCTCGGTGCTCTCTCTGAGACTCAGTGCTCACTCTCTCGGCTCGGTGCTCTCCCTCTGAGGCTCAGTGCTCACTCTCTAGGCTCGGTGCTCTCCCTCTGAGGCTCAGTACTCACTCTCTAGGCTCGGTGCTCTCCCTCTGAGGCTCAGTGCTCACTCTCTAGGCTCGGTGCTCTCCCTCTGATACTCGGTGCTCTCCCTCTAGGCTCGGTGCTCTCCCTCTGAGGCTCAGTGCTCTCCCTTTAGGCTCGGTGCTCTCCCTCTGAGGCTCAGTGCTCACTCTCTAGGCTCGGTGCTCTCCCTCTGATACTCGGTGCTCTCCCTCTGATACTCGGTGCTCTCCCTCTAGGCTCGGTGCTCTCCCTCTGAGGCTCAGTGCTCACTCTCTAGGCTCGGTGCTCTCTCTCTGAGAATCAGTGCTCTCCCTATAGGCTTGGTGCTCTCCCTTTAGGCTCGGTGCTCTCCCTCTGATACTTGGTGCTCTCCCTCTAGGCTCGGTGCTCTCCCTCTGAGGCTCAGTGCTCTCCCTTTAGACTCGGTGCTCACTCTCTAGGCTCGGTGCTCTCTCTCTTTGAGACTCAGTGCTCTCCCTATAGGCTTGGTGCTCTCCCTCTAGGCTCAGTGCTCACCCCAACGCTCTTTAATCTTTTCAAGCACGACATTCCACAGCCACCAGAGAACATGCTAATTGCCTCATATGAGGATGACGTAACTATTTATTACCTCTACCTGTAGCAACATCAACACAGACACAGCACAACTTCAACTCTTCATCAGTACCCTACAAATATGGCTCACCATCAACAGACTAAAAGCATTCCCATAAAAATCAACAATCACTCTTTTAACAAATTACACCAAGGAACATAGTGCTGCTCCACAAATCACACTGTACGACATCCCGAGCCTCCACACACACACTAAACTAAAATACTGGAGGTCACTTTTAACACTTGTCATTCTCAGATTACATCACAAACATTAAAAACATGCACACGCAAGCGGACCACACTCGGGGCACCACAAACAAAACAACATCACTAATATACAAGCAGAACATCAGATCAGTCATTGACTACAGCTCATCCTGGGCCTGCAACCTATCAAACACACATCTCAACATCCTACAGAGTACAGATTATCGACCATACAAAACAAAGCCGTTTGCATCATCACAGGTTGCACATTAACAAGATCCCTCGAGCACCTACACACAAATTCAGAAATATTGAAATCAAATGACATCCGTCGTTGCTTCCTGAATGCATTGTTTTAGTTCATCAACAGATGCCATGATCCAGATGCCAGATTCCGACGCATCAAAAAAGTAAGGACCAATGAGGTAGTGGGCAGATTATGCCACCCTAACCATAACATGTTGTGGATGGTCTTGCACTTCTTCAGCATTATGTGGATTAGCATCACTCCAAAGGTAAACATTGCATGGAGATGAACTGAGGTAAAACAGCACACTAATCACTAAACATAACCTTTGACCTTTTAGGAATTGTAATGAAGTTCTGCAGAAGTCTGTCACAAGCTATCAACCTGTTTTCATGATCTGCATCTGACAATTCACGAATGACAGTCGGTTTATATGGTTTCATGTGAAGGTCTTCTTTCATTGTGTGACGTAACGATGAATATGAAAAACCCAACTCTGCAGAACGTTTCCACAATGCTTTTTTTCAGGGTTCTGAGAACAGATATTTTAATGTTTTGAATTCCCAAATCACAAATTTTTGGTCGTCCACTGCCCTTGCGGTCGAGCACTGTGAAATGGGGCGAATAGGGACAGCAAGGTGAATAGGGACACAAACTGAAAAAAAGTTCGGAAACTTTTTTCGCTGAAAATTGATAACCATACTGATTTGTTGATATTTGGGTTGAAAGTGTTCTCCTGTTTTTTTAAAAAGCAACTTATAGTCCCTATTAACCCCATATATGGGTTAAATAGGAATCAATAGGATTTTTATGGCTGTCCCTATTCACCGCGTTTTACGGGTGAATTGGCACAGTCACTAATACAAAAAAATAATAATCAAGAAACAATCCTGAGTTTCCAACTTATTGCTAAATTGATAGCTCAGATGGATGCACATAATACGCACCCATAATATAAACCACGGTGCCAATGAAAAAAAATATGGGATAAAAAGTTTCTCCAAACTGTCCCTATTTCTTGATTTTATTTTTATTTTTATTATTGACTGTCCCTATTCACCTGTAAAACGGGGTGAATAGGGACAGCCATAAAAATCCTATTGATTCCTATTTAACCCATATATGGGGTTAATAGGGACTATAAATTGCTTTTTAAAAAAACAAGAGAACACTTTCAACCCAAATATCAACAAATCAGTATGGTTATCAATTTTCAGTGAAAAAAAGTGTCCGAACTTTTTTCAGTTTGTGTCCCTATTCACCTTGCTGTCCCTATTCACCCCATTTCACGGTACACTTCCACTATGAAATGCCTTTTTGTCCCCCGTCGCACAGCGTAGCGAAAGGGGGACTATGGCTTTCCCCTCCGTCCGTGTGTCCGTGCGTGCGTGTGTGCGTGCGTGTTTGCGTGCAGGCGTGCGTGCGTAAGCGAAGGACTGCATTCGAATTTGGTGTGGGTGCAACCCACGTCAAAATCCAATATGGCCACCGCCATGTATGTCTGATGCCATGTATGTCTTAACCCTGTGAGATGAATATCTCGAAAAATAAGCGAAGTACCAACTTCTAATCTGGTGTGTGGGTGTATCTAGGCACAAGGAAGAACGCTATTGAAAATTGGGTCGCCACGTCAAAATCCAAGATGGCCACCGCCATGTATGTCTGAACCTTGTGAGATGAATATCTTGAAAAATAAGTGAAGTACCAACTTCTAATTTGGTGTGTGGGTGTATCTCGGCATAAGGAAGAACGCTATTGAAAATTGGGGCGCCACGTCAAAATCCAAGATGGCCGCCACCATATATATGTCTGAAACTTGTGAGCGTAATATCTTGAAAAATAAGCAAAGTACCAACTTCTAATCTGGTGTTTGGGTGTATCTAGGCACAAGGAAGAACGCTATTGAAAATTGGGTCGCCACGTCAAAATCCAAGATGGCCGCCGCCATGTATGTCTGAACCTTGTGAGCGGAATATCTTGAAAAATAAGTGAAGTACCAACTTCTAATCTGGTGTGTGGGTGTATCTAGGCATAAGGAAGAACGCTATTGAAAATTGGGTGGCCACATCAAAATCCAAGATGGCAGCCTCCATGTATGTCTGAACCTTGTGAGCGAAATATCATATCATAGCATGTTTTCTGCGTCTTCCACTTTGTCAACTCACATCACTTCACCGACGAGGGACCTAGGCGTATCGCTTGTTCACCTTAGGCTGGTAGCAGTGGTGTGGTGCCTCTCATGGTACCACACCACTGCCACCAGCCTCTTTTCCACTGCAAATGGACTGGTGTCTGCCATCTTGTTTAATGTATTATCTGTATTATCTAAATTTTAAAAAACGGTATAAAATACCTGGTATAAACAAATCTTGTAGGAGCAGCTAAAACCGTGTCCTGGGACTTATGACTCGCCCTGTATAAGCACAAGGTGTGTTACTGTCGCATTGCAGGAATGTGGGTGGTCTCTGTTTTCTCCCGTCTATTTTCCAACATTCCCCCCCCCTGCTCTCTCAGCCCTTCGACCCTTCCCAGTAACTCGAGAATGTATGTATTCCTCCAGTAACTCCTTCCTAGATAAACTTCCAAAATACAAGCTGACTGCACACTTCAGCTGTTTTATTCCTCACTTCTCCCTTCTTTAAAACTACCTTCCATAGGCTATTCCATCTCACTCTTCCCTCCATGGCTCCAATAAAGCAGTGCAATGCCGTATCATGTCATCCCACACCCTGACCAATGATCTTCATTACCCTCATTAACTCTTCTTTAACCCAACCCTCCTACTTGCCGATTTTGATGTTTCCTCACCCTCTTTCTTTTTCTATCTTCTTCTTTTCCTTTGCTGTTCGTTTATCCTCTTGCCAGTTGCGCCCGATTGTTCCCTCGCTACCCCACCGGCAAGTTAACAATGTTTTTCCTGAGCCTTGCTCTTGTATAGGAAAAAAGAGGAAAAAAATCAGTATTTTCCCTTCCTGCGAGTTTTCTTCTGTATCCATTTGGTCACCCCCCCCCCCCCCCCATGTCTTTCCCCACCCTTAATTTTTACCCACCTCCCTTGTTTGTTTGTCTCCATTTATTTTGTCCCTAGGCCCTGCTGTTGCCCTCTTTACCCCATCTGTTTCTGCTGTTCGTTTTGTACTGTCGCATCCTGATCTGTTCTGTGTTCTTGCTCTTTCACGAGCCTTGACTTTGCATTAATAAAACCATCAGTCTCTGTTGCTATCGAGTTCACACCAGACTCATTTGAATTGGACGTGCCATGCTTATAAATGTCGCCGTTGTTGTCATGAGTCGGGAAGAACGATGCCTGCGTTAGGATGAGAGAAGTTGTTTATTCAAGGAGAGTGAAGGATGCGACATGGAGGCCGCACTATTTGTTCCTCATCGTTTCCCTTTTTTCCCCCCTTATTTACCTTTCCCTTCACGCCTCGAGTGTTCGCTCCTGAACACCCAAGCGAGTCAGGATTTTGTTCTTACATCACGTAATTATGTCTATTTATTTAAGCAGCTCCCTTTTTATTTCCGACACTAAACTGGCAATACGCAGATGAACACATCATGTAATTACTGGAGCATTGTAAAGTTATGCCGAGTCACAGTTTTTTTAAATTGTTCTCTGCAAACATCTGGTTCGTCGAGAGGTTGAAAAACGCCCGTTCACTTTAAAACTGAAACCACACACTGCCCTGATCGCAATCACGTTTATTGGATTCCAAATTGCCCTCAGATATGTTTCAGAAAGTTGGCCTTTTGTGGTTGGCACATAATTTATTCCTTTTTTCAGGTGTAAGTTTTGGGTAAACCTTGATTACCAGTGCAATTCCTTCGCCGGATTGTTGTTTTTCTACGGCCCTCCCATTCTATCAAGTACCATACCAAGCCATCACCCATCTTTGACCGGGTATATCGGCTAGGCGGGCCGCCCTTCTGGCACCATTCCATCACAGGATTGTTGTTTGTCTTTGGCCCTCTCATCCTATCAAATCCTGCACCATCCTATCACCCGTCCATGATGGGCACATCAGCTAGTCATTATGAATTTAATTTAGTTGGCCTGGTTGAGTGCCACCCAGATTACCTCGTTAAACTGTCTGATCAGCGGCCATTTTGACTCACATTTACAGTATCTCCAATAGTAATTCGGATCAGATCAAACCAATAATGTTAATGCTCTGAAAGAAAAGCAGATTGATTATAAATAATATGACATGC
Organism: Myxine glutinosa; assembly: GCF_964187855.1. Classification (NCBI taxonomy): domain Eukaryota; kingdom Metazoa; phylum Chordata; class Myxini; order Myxiniformes; family Myxinidae; genus Myxine; species Myxine glutinosa. The sequence continues at coordinate 247,366,195 of NC_136262.1, forward strand.
TGGACAGTGGAGAATCTATGTGTCTGTATTACGGTTGCACCATACTTTTACAGTCTATGTAAAGTACAATGTGTCCGTGATGAGACTGAATGATTTTTCCTTTACATTTAACTTTTAGAAAAATACTTTGTTTTTACAAAACTTTACGGTACATTTATACTATCGGACTTCCCATTGTACGGTCTTCTGCTTGTTTTTCGAATTCTTGCTTTTTTTTGTTCTTACCACAGGTAGATGATGAAGCCTAATACTTAGTACTCCAAAGCAGCTTTTTAAAATGGTAGCACACTTTGGAGAGACTCATTCAGTAGTGGTCGGTCATCGCCATTTCAGGCAAGATTATGGCAGAAATGTGTGTCAGCTCCATTATGAGCCTCAGACCATGTGCATATATAGAAAAAAATGTGTCAGGAACAACTAAAAACACAGTTTACAAAATCCATTCTGATACTATTGAATATGCATTGCCATTTCACCTCGTCGTCCTTAAGCCAAACTGGTGCACACAGAGGAGGAAGTTGCAGAAGTCTTGAGTGTTTTTGGAGCATCTCTATACGACGACAGCACTCCGAAGAGCGCATACTTCCGCCAGGCGGAACATTTAAAATATGTTTTATCTCCCACTGATTGGTCGGATCTGCATCCGGATCTTAACCAAAATCTAATCAGCTTGTTCTTGTCCATCCACTACTTTTTGAGGTATCATGATTTTGTCTGATATCTCAATAGTGAAGAATCACTTAAACGTTAATAATATATAGGATCCAGATCTGGATCTTCACCATAATCGAATCATTTAGTCCTTGTTACAAACCCAAACTGTCCACCAAGTTTCGTCTGAATCCATCCATAACTTTTTGAGATATCCTGCTCATACAGCCAGACAGATAGACAAACAGGGGTGAAAATGTAACCTCTGTCCGTCCACCTTCCATTACGAGCCTCGCAATGCTCACGGTGGAGGTAAAATGTCAGTATGGTGGGAAGCTTTGCAGCTGAATATGTCAGAGACTTCAGTTCACAGGATTCTGCAAGAAACAAAGCTCCATCCTAGGAAGCTTTGCATTCTTCTCAAGATTATTGAGGAGGATCAGGCTGCTCACGTGTTCTTTTTTGAACATTTCGGGGATTAGTGAAGGTAGGGATTTGCATCAAAAAAGTGTGCCATCCTTCAAATGGATGTCAACCTCCAGATCCTTCTCTCAAGAATGATTGCTGGTGAATGTTAAAGACATCACACTGTCTTTTGCAAAGAGTAGGTGATTGTTCCCTCACCCCGGCCTACTTCCATATTCCTGTCCTAACTTGCTGTGCAAAGTCCAGCCCCAGAGTTGAGGCTTTGTCACGTTGTCTATGTGGCATTGCCAATGGAAATGACCCGATCTCGACAATTGGTCGGAAACATTGACCTGATGTTCTGACCTGTGGTGAATCAATATGTACAGTTTTCATTGGCATTTACAGTTTACATCATCCGTTGCACACTGTTCGCCCTGTGTATAAAACATGCTTATTGCCATTTCCTGTCGCTCTTTCACTTTCATGCTGCTTTTCCTTGCTATACCAACCAAGTGATGGATTCTCCCTCCTCCCACTACACTGTAGATTATTGCACATGGTCTTTTGTGGACTTTGTGCAGATATAAATGGCATTAACTTTTATGGTATTGGAGATGATTGTGAACAAACATACACTCTGCAAAAAATATACAGAATTGTAACTGGTACTATAAGATTATCACAGAAGGTTCAGGACAAACTGATTGAATGGACAAATGTGGATGTTGTGATGGATTGCAGGAGTCTCACGTAAAGATTAAAGAGGAGACAGTTATAAAGAGAGAACTAGAGGTGGTCTGCATCACTGATCTAATCTGAACTGTGAGTGAAATGGTACGCACACCTATTACAAAGACGGGAAAGCCATCCAAGCAGAAAAGCATTAGAAGAACCAATAGCAGGAGAATGGAGCAGTGGGACAGAAGCTGCTGGGATGGATTGATGTGCTGCGGAAGGATATAATAGTAACGCGGGGATTGTAAGATACCGACGCAGTGGGTAGACAACTGTGGAGGACGACTATCCGAGCTGCTGTCTCCAGCTTGAGATAAGGCTGATTGAGGGAGAAGAAGATGAATAAGATATGCTCAAAAAACAAGAGTACTGTATTGCACTTTGTTTTCATACCCTCTTCCAGTGACACGTGCCCAGTATTGTTGCAATTTGACCAAATTCTCACTATTTGACTTTATCATTTTATAACTGGCCCGCACATCCTCAGTATTGTTCATGTCTAGACTTTGTGCAGGCCCAGCCAAGGCTATGAGCATTGCTTTGGCCTCTTTGCTGTTGATATATTGTTTCAACACATCTGCCATATGTTTAGCCTGTGCCGGTATGGTGGGTGTGAGCTTCTTGGTATTCATAGTAAAAATCTGCATTCCACTCCATAATTGCTCATGCAATGTTCATATCACAGGATTAAACCTGTTTTGTTTTTTTACCTGATTAATTATTACATTGTTATTAATTATTTAGTTGAATTGCGTTTCAAAGAAACGTGTTGCTTAAAATGTTATGCTTTTTATTTGGAGCCACGAAGGTAACTAGCAATTCCATGAGCACTACAGTATTTGGTTATCACCATAATTATCGTCGTCATCAGTGTACTATACGTCATCAGTGTACCATACGTCATCAGTGTACCATACGTCATCAGTGTACCATACTTCATCAGTGTACTATACCATCAACAAGGGTTACAATCCTCGATAGGTTGCCAATCTGACGTAGGATACTTAGCTATGTAATTAGGCTAAGGGCCCTGTCAGTGATGGCTGGCCTACTCTTTGCGAAAGAAACTGCGAGGTCTTTAGCATCCATCAAGTAAAGTCGGCAGACAGGATGCCCATATTAACATCCATCTGAGGGATGGCTCACACTGTGTCTGTGAAACACTGGGATGACGGTTTATAGCTGGGCCGGGATTCGAACCCAGGCTGGCCAGCTCAGAGGTGAGTGTGCGTACCTCTAGGACCTCCTGTCAGCCTAGTTGTGAACAAATTTGGAGTAATTTTTGTTTTTTGTTTTTTTAGATTGTGTACTACTGCACTTTTGCTTTATACACCGTGCTTTTGTTGCATTTGCTCAATGTTTTCCAGTTTGGCATATTCTGCACCTTATTCTTCTTTCATGACTGAATCATTCAGTTAAAGTGGAAACCATCACTTAACAGTGAGTGGAATGAGAGCCGACCACTTGGAGGAGACGTCCTTCATTATTACATCCTTAAATCTTGTAGCAAAACTTTCCAGGAATAAAGAAATTTGAAAAAGTAGAAAAACCATTGTTTAAATGCCAAACAACAACAACAGGCATTTTAAGGCCATTTTCCCTGCAAGAGCGGGGGTTAGCCTTGCGGTCCCCATGACAATGTTCTCCATTTTGCCCTATTTTCTGCATCTCCCCTTGTTAACCCCCCTGCCCGCATTTCTTCTTTGACCATCTTTAGCCAAGTCTTTCTCGGTCTTCCCCGTCCTCTACTTCCTTCTACATTCATTCCCATCACTCTTTTCAACCAGTCACTTTCATCCTTCCTCAACACATGACCAAACCATCTCAACCTGTGCCTCTTCACAGCATCAATCACAGGCTCTATTCCCATCATCTTTCGCAATTCATCATTTGTCTTCCTCTCTCTCAACGATACTCCGCACATCCACCGAACCATTCGCATTTCCACCCTTTCCAGCCTTCGTTGCTGCTCTACGTTCATTACCCATGTCTCACTCCCATAAATCATAACACTTCTCACACATGCAGCATACACCTTTCCCTTCAGCTTCAATGACACTTCCCTCCTCGTCAGCACGCCACTCAGTTCCCGAAACTTCTTCCATGCACATCTCACTCGAGCAACCGTTGCCGAGTCTGATCCACCTTTAATAATCCACCAGTCTGTTTAAACGCCGTCGAAGATAATTTTAAAGATCCAAATTCCGAGTTGCATCTGTTTTTGTTTTCGGTGGTTCATGTCCTGGTGAACCACAGATCATTTCACAACGGAGAAGAAGCATCATCTGACTTGCTTTCTTTAAAGCACCATGCGGTGTCTTTATTTTCTTCCCAACCCTTTTTTGCGAGTTGTGAGACATGCAGTGACACATCCTTTATCCAAAGTAGCCCTTCAGCCTGGGAGTGCGTTTTCTCTATTCGACCTTGGCTCGTGTTATTGCTAACTAGTTAGTACCTGTTGTGTTAACATTGCTGCATACGAGTTGGCACATGGTTTCCACAGCACACGTCTAGCCCAACAAAACAGGGAAGTGTCATTATTAGGGTATGGGAGGGTGTTAAACCTGAATTTTTTTTTTCCCCAGAATCCTTCAATCAGGGGCTCAAACTCATTGTCCCAGCTTGGTTCTGTATCGCTAGGCGACCGGAGCTTCATGCGAATAACACCGTGAAAGTACTCACTGTGATCAGAGTCAATAGCAGACATTTATATCAATAGCAGAACATATCATTTATATCGATTTCAATATAAATCAATAGCAGAAGACAATATCAACGGTCATTTATCAAGTGAGGTTTTTGACACTGTTTTGGGGGGCACGAAGAAGAATCAATAAAAGGGCTCCAGATGGTTTTTGCTGCAATGGAAAAGAGCAAGCAAATCGGGCCTGGAGACTGTGCTTGCGTCGGGGATTTTGCGACTTGTCGGCTGCGTGGACAAGGCAAATAAAGCTTGTTTGGTTTCATGGAGCACGATGTGACTTTCGAGGTACACGTGGGTAATTCGACGGTCGTTAAAGCACTTCCACGTTGACTAGGAATCGTGATCCGTTGCAGCGTGTTGTAAGTTTTACATCAGTCATTTGGTACATGTTTTCTGCTTTTTAACAATAAATTGTCTCTTTATGTTTTACAGACATTATTAAAGACCGAACCACAAGTTGGATAACGTTTTCATCTTTCACAGATTTTTTTTCCATCATGCCTTCGAGGTAGATTGACGTTCACCCTCTCCAGGTAGATTGCCATCGATACCATGGGTCTCTTGGGAAATGGACTTTAAGGCGCACATGTAAGACGCGAAAGGGTTACCAAGATGCACTTTTATGATCCGTTCACTCTCCCGAATCCAAATCGCCACCACATGGTTAACTGGACATGACAATGTGCAGTTGAAAGTGCGGTGTTTGACAGTATCTTGTACATTGTGTCTCACATAAGCGTGACTGCTTCATTCCTTTTTGCCCACCATCCCTCAGACAACGTCGGGTCATGACGACGAGTTCCGTCCGACCGACCAATCATCCGTCCATGTACTTTTGTGTCCGCAGTATTTCAAAAACCATTGAACATTTAGCTTTCGCATTGCAGATGGATATTCCTCATGACATTATCTCAACCTGGTTAGATCACGGCTGTGATTGGCTGAATATTGTTGCCATGACAACCATCTTGGTAACTTGGCTTGGGTGCGTGATATTTCAAAAAACGTTGAAAATTTTTGCTTTCATCTTACACAGATCTATTCCTCATACCACCCATAAGGTGGGGGACCTGGAGTATCAGCTCCTTGTTAAGAGGTGAATTGATTATAGATCGAAAGGAATTGATTAGATTATGTGGCGTAATGGTCATCTCTCTGAGCCTGGGAGGTCGGCGTTTCAAATAATGGCCAAATCGTGCCATAAAAAAATTGTACTTCCTGGTTCCTTCCTTGATGCTCAGTATTTGAAAAGAATAGAGCATGGGCAAGCAACCTTGAGTTGGTTTTAAGATCCTTGTAAGGGAACTCATATTATATGAATCAAAGCTGACCCCATTGCGTCATCGGAGTTGAAATTTAATAAAAGGCCAGACTTTAACGATTTAAAAACAACCTGATCAGTAAATTATAACTTTTCCAATTGAATGCATCATGGGAATGATTGAAGTGCACAGAGGGAATGAAACGAGCGTTTTGTAACCGTTTGCTGGAAATTGAAGGCCTCGGTTCGAGATGCTCCCAGTTTTGATTGTCCGATTGGTCAACGCCATTGGTTTTAGTGTCTGTCTGTACACGGGCAGCAGTTGCAGAGTTTATGTTTTGAAAATAGATTGCTGAAGTGTGGATAATAAATAGATAAATGAAATGCTAATACCATAACTGCAAACTGAGTGTCTTATATCGCAACATCAGATGTGCTGCCACTGTTAGCGGGAATGATGAGGGGAAAATTGCTTTCCATTAATAACGCAAGCACAATCGCAGACGGTTCCTCTTTCAGGGCCTCAGCCCAGTCGCACGTCCCATGTCCTATAAGCTTTTCTCCATGTTTAATCGTCAAAAGCTGAAATTGAATTGATCCCTCTTTTTATGACCACTTGTCATGTGGCATAATTTTTCGACCAGAATCGTCGCCAAATGTCACAGCACCGCGTTTAATCTGCGTCTTTCCCATATTTCTATGAGGAATTATTCAACTG
>NC_136262.1:247382671-247422671 GCF_964187855.1 Myxine glutinosa
TAAGATTGATTTAATGAGCTCGGCACTGAGATTCACCGAGATCCAGGTTTCCACTTTCATACTCCTATTTATTTAATCGTCCAATTAATCTGAGCTTCTTGTTGGGTTGACTCAAGGAGGAGGGTGGTCGGGGTCGAGGAAGTTTGTTTCAAATCTTTCATGAGCCGGCTGCACTTTAACCACTGGTTCCATTCTCTTGGATTCCAAACGAATAGAACCCCGGCTATTCTCGGGAGAATTGCCATGTTGTTATGGGATTGCCTGTGGAATTGCCTGTCTGTTGTTCCGTACCTTTCCCTTCAGCCCTTCAAGTCCACAGCCCACTTCCACCTCACATTTTCTCCTATTTTTACCTCTGAGCTTTTCTACACCTGCTCATCCTCTTCCTCCTTTCCCTACCTTCCACTCATTTCACATGGTGTTCTGCTGATGTGCCCATATCCACCTGCTTCCCTGTCGCCCTACTCTTTAGTTCAACAACCCCAGTGCCAATGCTTTGTCTTTATCTCAGCTTCTATGCGCCTTGACAGTCATATCCTAAAAGCAGGGATAGTTTTGTCATTTTGGAGAAATTGAACATTTAATGTACATAGGGAGAGTATTCATTATTATTAATCGTCAGTGTTTTAAACATTTTATTTGCTAATTCAATATTAAAATACTTTTTTTGACGGCACAAGCTGCTTTGTGTTTGTATTCTCTTATAAGTTTCCAATGAAATTTTGGAATTACTCTGTTCTTCTTGGCGTAAACACATCTGTATTGCATTTGAAAGCCTTGGCCGCACCTCGATGAACCAGACAGTTTCACCTGGTTTTTTTACGGGCCAGAGAACAAGTTATGCTTTGAGCATGTGCTGAGCTAGGGGATTGGAGGGAAGCGAGACATGTTTTGATGCGATTTTTGCTTTTGCACGAGAAACTTCCTTTGTGGTGAATCAGTTGTGCTGCTGAAAGCACGTGGAATGGCTTTTGCAAAAGTGCAGTTCATATCTACATCCATGTGGACATGCACGTGTTGTACCGAGACGTCGTCTTCTGCAACACAATGTTTTCCCAATCACTTTGTGGTCGTGCAACGCAACACAGCTGTTGTTGCACAGTTCAAAAAAACAAGTTACAAAAATAGGATATTTTAACATGTGATGATGATGTGTTCCCTATCCCAGAGTCCTTGAGGTTAAAAAAAAACTCAGAATGGGTCAAATATTGTAAATCGTGATTATATGTGCCTCGTGATCAGATGATCTATCAGTTGGCGTTTTTTAAAATTAATTTAATCACTAGCAGGTGTACCCAGCGTTGTCCGCTGCTGTTTTAATCCTGTTGACATTTTGAAGAAATCAATTTTTTTTTTCTATTCTTTGTGGGTGCCTAAAAGATTTCCCTACACCCACGAAGGAATGGGGTTGGGGATCATTTAATATTGCCTTTCACATTGCTTTTCATACAAGGCTTCAGCACTCCAGAGCGATTTAAAATGCACATTACACAATCCCCAAAAATGCAGCTTAAAAAAATTTTTTTGTGCTTAAAACACTCCCCGACACTCACTGATGATTCATTCTCTGAAAAGTTTTACGTAGATCCTTTCAGTCATCTCTGAGAAAAATGGATTGGAAAAAACACAGAAAAACATACAGACAAACATCTCTCTTGTCGTATAAATATGTAAATGTTTATATATATGTATATATATGTATATATACATATATATATATACATATATATATACATATATATATATATATATATATATATATATATATATATGTAAGTATATATATATATATATATATATATATATATATATATATATATATATATATATATATATATATATATATATATATATATATATATATATATATATATATATATATATATATATGTATGTATATATATATATATATATATATATATATATATATACTGTATATATATATATATATATATATATATATATATATATATATATATATATATATATATATATATATATATATACATACATACATACATACATACATACATACATACATACACACACACACACACACACACACACACACACACACACATACATACACACACATATACATACACACACATATACATACACACATACATACACACATACATACACATATACATACATACATACACACATACACACACACAGTCACTTGAAAAAGTAAGTACACCCCATGTAAAGTTTTGACTTTTTCAACATATTTCATCATACAGCTATTTGATCTTCATTTCAACAATATTGAAAGATAAAGGTGATGTAATATAACAAATATCATGAAACATTCACATTTTGTAGTCCATTGTATAATTTAAATAAACATAAATGCAAATTTTAACACTGTGACTCCGGACCATTTTCCATTTTAAAAAACATTGCCTCAAACAGGGAACCCTGATTGTCATGGGGCTCGCAAGGCTAACCTCCGCTCTAGTGGGGAAAATGGCCTTAAAACGATCATTCATATATTCATTTTTACTCCGGACCATTTTCCCATGGTGACACCGAACCATTTTAATACTGTGACGCCGGACCATTTTACCACGGTATCACTGAGCATTGAAATACCTGATGCATCTCACGAATGGAAGGGTATGACGTACAATAATAATCGCGTACACATGATCTGTTAATTCCCAGGACTGTTCTATCAATGGCTACCATGCTGTGGACAATGAAGTCACAATTTCTGTAATCTACCATCTCAAACCCGAAGTCTTTATCAAAACGTCATGGCTTTGTCGATCCATGTGACTTTGCTTATCTAATCTGACTTGAGCAAAACACTGAGCGAGCCATGCAGAGAGAGACACATTTTTGAAAGTGCATTTGTTGGAGATGTAGGAATACAGGAAAGTGGAATTACATAGGAATATCACGTAAATGTAGTAAAAATATAGTGAAAGGAAACGCGTCTAATGAAATGAGAATGGTTTGCCTTTTTGCATATGTAATATGTAGATGGGCACTTTTATTTATTTGTTTAGACTTCTTTAAATTGCTGCACTCAAATGTCAATAAAATGAATCTTAACAAATATAATGGTCGTTAGTATTTTTCAGTTATGACAACTATTTGGTATTTCCCAGTTACGACCATGAAAATTTTATCGACTGTTTTGAGTTTGAGTCATTTTACTCCTTCCTGAATCCTGATTTTTTTTTTCCCCTTCCTTGTCTGGTTGAATTGTTTCCAGGTGTGCATAGAATATGACGGCTTGCCCTGGGAGCGTCGCGAGTGGCTTAAAGTCCACGATGAGGGAACTCCTGTGTTTGTGGTGGAACACTCTCTAGTGTGGGCGCCACGCACTGCCCCTCTACCGCCTCAAGGAGCTGTGCCCTTGAATTCTATTCCACAGGCAACACTGGACTGGCCTGCTCTGGTATGTCGCATGCGTCTACATTCGTTGTACTTGGAACATGGCTAATGTGCTGTCGCCTCGAGGGTCTTGTGGGTACTATGGATGCACACATTTAAAAAATCTTCAAACCACCCGTCATTGATCTTGAAATACTATAGACTGTCATTAAAATGAACAGCATTTCAGATGAATTTTGATGAAATAGCAATGTCTTTTTGAGTGGAATAGTATCGATGTGTGTGTATGTGTGTCATTGATATTGTTATCTCCGTGTGTGCATCCAACTTCGAAGTGACGGTGGAAAGTACTTTTTTAATAGCCACGGTTGAGGCTCATGGAAGAGTGAGGTGGCCAGGGTGAGGGGTAAAAAGCCAATGTGCTGCCATTGTGCCATGGGGCAACAAATTGGACACAGGCAAGGGGATGAACAAACAGGAGAAGCCAAGATTGCAAGGAAGGAAGAAAGCTCAGTAACCTGAAAGTAAGACAGGTAGGTTAGGTAGGATTAATTGGGATAGAACAGATTCTGCATACGGATAGGGGACGATGTGAGACTGTATACTGCCTGTTTTGAATCCCTGGAGAGAAGAGTAGGATTGATTAGCCTCGGCAAGGCAGCACCACAAATGGGGGAAAATAGAGGAACAAAAGACTATAGAGGTGTACGGTAAGCCTGAATTTAGGGAGATTAACCAGGACGGAGGTACTGGAAGAACATGTGCATCCTGGAATATCTGGGGAGGGTAGGAGGACTTAGCGAGCTTTGTGAACTGGAATGGAGATGTCATAAAAAAAAAGAGAGGCCACCGACCTTTCTTCGATGTGGGAGCAACAGTTCTGGTGTTTGATCTCATTGCAGGAGATGCGAATGATGTCGAGAGCTTTATTTTGCACAGATTCAACAGTGACGGCTGCGATCATTGGGCACCAGCCTATAGGCCAGAGCAGTGCTCCATTGAGCTCTATCGACAAAGACCTTGTAGACTGTGAGTAGTTTTGATTTGTCAAGAATGACTTGGAATGATGGTGGATGCCCAGTCTGCAGCTGGCTTTTGTGGCGAGCTTTGCTAAATTTGTCAGCCCAGTTATAGGTTGTGACGATGAGGCCTAGAAGTTCACTTGACTGAACCTCTTCCTGTGTGGTGGCTGATCATGGAAATAGATAGGTAGGCTAGTTTGACAGGCCTTCTGGAGCAACTGGGTAAGACTGAGATTTGCTTGGATTGAAAGGCACGTTTTATTTTTTCACCCAGCATTTAATCAATTCACGAGCAGCAGTTGGAGACACATTATCAGTGGGATTTGCTAATGAACAATGGTGACTGTAATGTTGAGAGGCTCAGTGGCTTAATGGTTCGAGCATCTACTCATTGTAAGGAGGATGGTTCGAACCCAACTTCAGCCGAGTCACACTAAAGACTTTAATATGGTGCGTGCAGCTTCCTTGCTTGTTGCGCAGCATTTAAAAAGGATAGAGCACGGACAAGCGACAATAGGTTGGCAACCATTGTGGAGGCTTGAATGGCCAAATGGGCTCCTGCATTGAAGTTCTTTATCGGGGAACTCCTGTCATTATTATATTGCAAAGTGTAGCCATCTTGAAAAAAGGAAGAGAGGGTTTTTGCACCAAGTGTAGATCATGTTAATTTGTGTATATCATGAACGAACATGGATCCAAGACAATAAATTGGTACAAGACAGCCTCCAATGGGAGAGAAAACATGGTGATTGGAGAGGATGAAGACTGGAAGGAGGCATTTTATGATGATGGTGATGATGATGATGATGATGATGATGATGATGATGATGATGATGATATACTGTGTTCTGTGGGAGTAGTAGTAGTAGTAGTAGTAGTAGTAGTAGTAGTAGTAGTAACATTCTACAGTTGCAATCAGTCCTTCATCACCATGCGCTACTGTGTCTTGTCCTCACCCAGCATCCTGAGCTCCCTCAAGTCGTTCTACAATCTGAGTGTTCCAAGTCATGCTTATTTTAGGTGTCTGCAGCACTCTGAGCAGATTTATTCAGTGACGTCCTCTGAGGGAACGGTGCAAGGCAGAGGGTGCAATAGCAGAAAGGAGGCAGTAAAAGACAGAGACCACCAACTGGTCTGCAATGTGAAAGTATTAAGCCCATACACTTGGCTTTGTCGTGGGAGATAGCAATGGTTTTCAAGACCTTGGTTTGCTGACATATTGAGCCTAGAGTCACCAACTTGACAAGTCTAGACAAGATCAAGTCCACATTCTGAGCACCTGGAACAGATGCCAGGGAGACTTCTGGGAGATTTTAATACAAATCTCTAAAGGGAATCTGGACCTATACCATAGGCATAGGGAGCAAGGCATTGGGAAAATGACTGAAAATATAAGATATTTTGAAGCAATCCCAAGGAATATGGAAGCAGTCCCAAAGAAGCTTATCTGAGCTCATTAGACAGGTTCACCAGCTACTGCAAGGCACCCTATTCAGAGAAGTACACGATCTTTGCATTCCTGCTCAGTGTGACCAAAACCTCTATTGCCAAAAAGGCCTGCCCCAGCATATGCATCAGTCCCACAGGCATCCCGATCAACCACGATAACAACCTTTGAACACATCCTTTTAACCACACTGTGGTACACTGTAGACAGGCTTACAGAACCAAATAATATGGCAGAGTGGCATGCTCCTCAATATAGGACAGGCCCAAATGAGTAATGGTTGCAACTTTGTGAGGCTGGCTGTGTGTGTGTGCGTGTGCATGTGCATGTGCACACGCATACGCAATATGTCCCTTTAGGTCACTCGTGAACTAATAAGGCAGCAGGGAAATCTACCAAGACATGTACATATTGTTGCGAATATGGAATTTGGCCTCCATATCCGCTTGTAAATATTCCCCTATTTTCTCCAATACTCCCCAACTTTCCCCAATCCCCCATTCCCTAGTCCCATTGCATGTAAATAACAATCAGTAGAGCCGACCTTCCCCTTATTCCCCCATTAAATGTCGTGCCCAGGTCCACCGCACCACACGTAGACAACTTTCGGACATCTTCCTAGTTATTCTTAATCTATGTCAGTTAAGGCCTCGTTTCCATTAATTATGACTCTTCGTTGCACCAGAATGTGATTATATGGCATCAGTAGTGAGTTTAGGACCTTTCCCATACCTCCTCCCATCTTCTTCCCCAAACAACAACAATAACAACAACTACAACAACAATTACAACAACAACAGAGGAGATGGCGGCGGAGCGGGGGAGGATGCGTCCTCACACCGGCTCGATTAGCGCCATAGACCATGCGCTCCACGGGGTTACCACGAAGGGGCTCCTTGTCAGCTCCTCGTCAAGGGCGGAGCCTGGTAAACCCCCCGCACGCACCCAATGAGAAGCAACGTGCCGATTCCACGAGGCGGAGCTAACGAGCCGAGGGCGTGTCACTCCCCGCCGGATATACGCGGCCACGCGCCGGATGTGACGAGGAGATGCGCCTCAGCTTGGAGAGAGAAGCCACCGCCACCCCCAGCGCGACGATACCTCCCCGCATCTTTGGACCGGACCGGACCGTACTGGACCCTGCTTTGAGCCAAGAGTGCACCTTGAGCCATCGATACCCGCTGTCCTTTTCATCAACCCCCGTGTGAGTCAGCCTTGTCCCGTTTGTCTGTCGTCTGTCCGGGGTTAATATAAGAGTGTGTCTAAGTGCCTGTCTTTCTGTGATTATAACTCTAGCCCCTGTAATCTGACCTTTCCGTACGAATATAATCTCCTCCGGAGGTCTTGAGAACTGAACCCTTGGTGTCGTATTGTGTTATTGTAATCCAGCCGGGTGTCTTCTTTTTCTTATTGAGCCAGCATCGCGCGACTAAACGTTCGGGCACAATCGGGTAACTTGTGCAGACGTGGTCATACCATAAAACCGCTCGGTAAATAACATCCAAGCCACGTCTGTAACAATTGGTGTCGAGGAGTGAGATTCGGACCCGGGACTAAATTAGTTAGGCCCAAATTTTGGGAGGGAAAATCGAGCCGGAGCGCGTACGGCGCTCGACCAAATCGATCCGGAGCGCGGTCCCGCGGTTACTGCGCTCGACGAAATTATAACGGCGAAATTTCGAATTTGTGTTACGAAACTCGAATTTTGAAAGTCGCGCCATGGCGGATCAAGACGGCTGGGGTCCGGTAGGGGAGAGTGAAGCAGGGTCGGTCCAGGACCAAATTGAGGGACATGACGGACATGAGGAGAGCGAAACAGCGAGGGTAGCAGGCACGCAAAATGGCGCCTCGCAAGAGCGCGCGGTAGCCGAGCCCGCTGTATCAACGGGCTTTAACATGCAGCCGATTGACATACAGGCCCTCATTGCGCAGCTACAGGCAGCTGTACAGATGAGTATGGGGAGCCAAATTGAGCGATTGGGTGAGCGGTTGGGGAACCGGATGGATGCTCAGAGTGAGCAAATGGGGGTAATGAGGGACGAAGCGAGGGGTACCAGTGAGGGGTTAGACAATAATTTTGAGGAGTTAGACAAGAAATTTGGGAAGTTAGACAATAATTTTGAGGGGTTAGACAACGGGATAAAAGAAGTGAAAAATGGGTTAATGGGGGTAGAAAATAGAATGGCTGCCCAGGAGAATCAGATAGAGGGAGTGAAAAATGGGTTAGAGGGGTTAGAAAACAGTATGGAAGGCAAATTGAGGGACATGAGGGACCAAGCGGAAAGGGAAGTTAAACAAATGGAGCAGCAGATAGAGGGGGTCAGAATAGGGGTAGAAACCAAACTGGATGCTCACAGGGAGGAAATGGAGCAGATGAGGGTGGCATCTGGGCAGGAGATGCAAGTGATGGGAGAAGAGATCAGAAGAGGAGTGAGTGAGGAGGTCGGAGGAGTGCGCGAGGAGGTGAGGCACTGTGAGGAGCACATGGAAAAGGAGGTGAGAAAGGCGACTGTAAAGTTACAAGGGGGCATAGAGGACCTGACGCAAGAGGTGGAGCAGCTGACGGTGGGACAGACGGAGTTAGTGGAGCAGGTTCAAAGGAACACTGCGGTATTAGGAGGTTTAAAGGCGACACAGAAAGAACTAAAAGATGACTTGGTAGCGACGAAGAGGGAATGTCAGATGGTACGTGAGGGACTGACAACGAGGTTGGACGAGGTGATAGAGGTAATGGAGACGAAGGACCGGCAGGTGAGGACGCACCTGGAAACGGTCAAGGTAGCCTTAGAGGATGAGCTTGAGGAGACGTACCGGGACATAAAAGAGGTGAAGCAGAAACTAGAAGAAGTGGAAGAAGGGATGAGCGAAATTAAGAAGCGACGGAGAGGGGATAACAAAGAGATAAAAGAGGAAGTAAAAGAATTGGTCCAAAGTCTGTGTTTGGATCGTGATGATGTGCTCATTAACCGGATGAGGGATTCGCAGGTGATGGAGGAGAAGCGAAGAGGAAGAGGACCCGGTGTAAGTGGTGACCAATATGGTCGTGCGTATGATGCGCCAGGTGATTTAAGAGGCTTGGGGGTCGAGATAGACCCGGGTGTTCGTGAGAGGCCGTTGGTGAAGTGTGCGACAGGTCTGGTGTGCGAAAATGGAGGTGTGCAAGAAAGTCCGACTCGGGGGTGTGTGAGGAAAAAGTGCGTGCCAAGGAGTGAGTGTGCTGGCGAGAGTGAGTCGGTCGTAGCGCGTGTGCGAGGGAGCACGTGGAAGCGCGGGGTGGTGAGTGTTACAGAGGGTGTAACGGGAGAGTGTGCGCGAGAAAGGTGTGTGACGGACAGGTGCATGAGGAAAGAGTGCGCTGTCAGAAGTAAGGAAGAGTGTCCACCTGTGGTGAGTGTTACAGAGGGTGTAACGGGAGAGTGTGCGCGAGAAAGGTGTGTGACGGACAGGTGCATGGGGAAAGAGTGTGCTGTCAAGAGTAAGGGTGAGTGCGTTGTCACGAGTGGAGGTGAAAGTAGTGAGAGTGACATGGAGCGTGAGTTAGTTGTGACAGGTGAGCGAGGATGTACACCTGGGATGGAAGGATGCACACCTGGAATGGTAGAGCGTGAGTGGGAATGCACGCTGGAGTTGGTGGTGAGGCACGTGGTTGGGTGTGCGAATGAGGGCACGCCTGTGATTGTCACAGAGGAGGTGACCGAGGAGGGGGTGCGAAGCGGTGTGTTGGTGAGGTGTGCGACCAACGAATGTGTGCCAAAGTGTTCGGTGGTCAGGTGTGTGACCAAGGCTGTGAGTGGAATGGGTGCGCCTGGGTGTGTAAGGAACGGTACGAGGAGCATGGAAACGGCTGGATGTGTGAGCAAGGAACGGGCTGCGGGGTGTAAGCATGCAGGTGAAGCATCGACGTTACACGGGTTAGAGGTTAGAGCGACTTTTAGCCGAAGCGGGCCCTCGGTGCGTGCCGGGCCTCGCTTTGAACGGCCGCGTCCGGGCTCCACTAGGCGGAGCGGGCAGCTCGATAGGAAGGGTCGTTATGGCGACCACTTTCTATTGAGACGTGCCGGCAGGTCGAGATCGGGACATTGGATGGCTCCACGCCGAGGTGATGCGTGGGATCTCGGCCCGGGTAAGCCCCCGTCCCTGCACCGAGTGCCGGACGCATCCAGCCGCTGGCACAAAACAACCAGCATCCATTGCTTGGCTTTACGAAGCCGGGCTTTGGACAGGAATTGGCGCACCGAGAGGCAGTAGTGAGTAGACTGGGTGATGAGGTTAGTGTATTGGACCCAAAATTAGAGAAAAACAAAATTTGATGATTGGCAAGGGATTGGCAGTAGTGATTGGCAGATGATGGGTAGTGATTGGCAAATTTTTAATTTGTTGAAATTTGATGTGCAAAATTGGTAGTGAGAGACCCCCGATGTGGTGGGATGGCAAATCCACCATCCTTCCCATGTGGGGCAAATGCGCAATAGCTTATGGGGTGTATGGCAGTGAAAACTAGCCCGGGTGGGTTAGGATATGGTGTGTAGGGATCTAGCGAAGATGACAGTAGGTAACGTTAAGGTTGGTTAGTGACTGATACCTGTAGTGGGGACGCAGGTAGTTTAGTGTGGTTGATAATGACGAGGGAGCGCAATAGTTAAAGGGACGACTGGGAAGCGCAAGTTTCAGAAGGGAGTAGTTAGCTGAGATGATGCTGTGTGTGTGAGAATTGAACAGGTGTGATTGCACAGGTGTGCAACTGGACAGGTGTGTGGAGCAGTGTATGAGTAGTGAGTGTGTGGATCAGCGCGAATGCGCTTGGGGAGAGAAGGGTGCAGGTGGCACCAGGTGTGAGAGCACAGGTGTGCAAGTACAGGTGTGTGGAGAAAGTTGGAGTAAGTGGTACGGAGTGGTGTGCATGGTGCGAAGGTGTGGATGGGGGAAGAGTGGACCCCCATCACGGATACCCGGGGCGGGTAGTGTAAGTGTTAGGTAGAGGGTGCAGGTAAATTGTGGTTGGATATTGGCATTTGTGGTGCGGTTGCAGAATGGTGTTGTGGATGGGTGCATTAGTGTTGTGGAAATGGCTGGGCGTGTAGCCTGTTAGTGTGTGTAGTTGGTTGGGCACTCCACCACTGTGAGGATGTCGGCCAGGTGAGGCCGCAGGTGGGCTCTGGGAGCCGGTAGTTGTGAGTGGGTGCCTGAGGATCCCGGGTGTGGATCGGGCAGCCCAGTGCCAGAGAGGGCACGGAGTGGGGAGAGAGCCAGAGGGCCTTCCCCAGGTAGTTAGGTTAGGGTAAGGAGCAGGTAAGCTCGGAGGCAACTGCAGTGGTGGAGGTGTGCAGGTGGGTAGACCCACTGGGAGAGGTACACGCCGCAGCCCAGAAATTGTGCGAGGGCACCGGGAGATGAATCGGGGGAGTGAGACCCCAAATTGAAAAGCACCACAGGTTGGCCAATGGGAATTGGTTTTTAGAACCCATAGAGTAAGAGGGCCAATGGTTTGGCCGGAGAAAGACCCCGGGTAGTGTAAAGTTGTTAAAGTCATTTAGGCGATAGTTAGGATTGATGAACCTGTCGCACCATACGCAGCCACTTACCTGTGGTGATGATGATGACTCCACACCTGTGTTTTCTTTGTTTGTGTTGCAGAAATGAGAATTGCTGTGAGGATTTGTGAGACGCATCACGACGTGGATGAGACATTGGGGTGATTCCATCTCTCCCTCCCTAGGAGGGACTGATGATGAATTGGTAATGGCAAATTTTGATGTTGAGTTGGAGATGGCAAATTTTGATGAGAGTTGAAAATGGCAAATTTGATTGGTTAGGAGGGGGAGAAGACGAATTTGGTTTATGGGAGGAACGGGGAAGACAGTAGGGATGTTTGTCGATTTGTAAAGTAGATGTTTATGGGTAGTGTTGTGTTTTGTGGATGCAGTAAGGGGTAAGGGAGGGGCCATGTAGGTTACCTGGTGGGGGGGGGCGTACGATAGGAACGTACCTGTCTCACCTGGTTCCCATGTGCCCCCAGTGTGCATCACCTTACATTGCGTGCACTTTTGCGCCCTTACCACCTTACTCACTTGTTTCTTCTTTTGTCTCCCACCTCCGAGGATCTGGCTTTGGGGTAGAGAGAGAGGAGAGAGAGGTGCTGGCTGCGCAGTTGTGGGCCTGCACTTTCGCTGTTTGCTGCCGGGATCGATACACCATATGGACCGCAATGTTTGTGGCCACCCACAATGGACCGCAGTTCGTTTGCGGCCAAGCACCACCCGGGGATGGACCTATGGGTCAACGTGGCACCTATGCCATAAAGGTGAACCACTGTTAATTAACACCACCAAGTGCACCACAAGAAGAGCAAGAGACACCTGCAGGGTTAGGGGTTGTCGAATTTATTTTTATTCCAATGAACAATGGTGACTGCACCGATTGGTGGTGGGGTGGTGCTTTTGATGCTGGGACGGGGTGCTCTGCACGTTATTAAAGGCCGTCGGCCACAGAGCACTCGTGGGTTGGTGTATCGATGTTGGCAAGCGCGCTCTCTCTATGCATAACATCTGCATGTGTTCCTCCAAAGACAGGTCCTGGATCGTAGTGTAGATATCAGCGTAATCTTGTAAATAATGCTCCCTACCGGCTGTATGTTTAGTTTGAGGATTCTTTCCGGATTCGGTTATCCTGTGGGTGTGTTTCTGTGAGGAGAAGGGTGCAACGTCGCAGGGGGACATATTTACTCATTTGTGAATATCTGTAAAACTGTCGCACTCAGGGTAGAGTTAATGGTAGAGGGAACTACATTGCGTGCCACACTAAAGTAGGTAAAAATTTATCGGGTCGGGACGCCCCGAGGGTAGAGAAGGGTGCAATGTTGCGAATATGGAATTTGGCCTCCATATCCGCTTGTAAATATTCCCCTATTTTCTCCAATACTCCCCAACTTTCCCCAATCCCCCATTCCCTAGTCCCATTGCATGTAAATAACAATCAGTAGAGCCGACCTTCCCCTTATTCCCCCATTAAATGTCGTGCCCAGGTCCACCGCACCACACGTAGACAACTTTCGGACATCTTCCTAGTTATTCTTAATCTATGTCAGTTAAGGCCTCGTTTCCATTAATTATGACTCTTCGTTGCACCAGAATGTGATTATATGGCATCAGTAGTGAGTTTAGGACCTTTCCCATACCTCCTCCCATCTTCTTCCCCAAACAACAACAATAACAACAACTACAACAACAATTACAACAACAACAGAGGAGATGGCGGCGGAGCGGGGGAGGATGCGTCCTCACACCGGCTCGATTAGCGCCATAGACCATGCGCTCCACGGGGTTACCACGAAGGGGCTCCTTGTCAGCTCCTCGTCAAGGGCGGAGCCTGGTAAACCCCCCGCACGCACCCAATGAGAAGCAACGTGCCGATTCCACGAGGCGGAGCTAACGAGCCGAGGGCGTGTCACTCCCCGCCGGATATACGCGGCCACGCGCCGGATGTGACGAGGAGATGCGCCTCAGCTTGGAGAGAGAAGCCACCGCCACCCCCAGCGCGACGATACCTCCCCGCATCTTTGGACCGGACCGGACCGTACTGGACCCTGCTTTGAGCCAAGAGTGCACCTTGAGCCATCGATACCCGCTGTCCTTTTCATCAACCCCCGTGTGAGTCAGCCTTGTCCCGTTTGTCTGTCGTCTGTCCGGGGTTAATATAAGAGTGTGTCTAAGTGCCTGTCTTTCTGTGATTATAACTCTAGCCCCTGTAATCTGACCTTTCCGTACGAATATAATCTCCTCCGGAGGTCTTGAGAACTGAACCCTTGGTGTCGTATTGTGTTATTGTAATCCAGCCGGGTGTCTTCTTTTTCTTATTGAGCCAGCATCGCGCGACTAAACGTTCGGGCACAATCGGGTAACTTGTGCAGACGTGGTCATACCATAAAACCGCTCGGTAAATAACATCCAAGCCACGTCTGTAACAATTGGTGTCGAGGAGTGAGATTCGGACCCGGGACTAAATTAGTTAGGCCCAAATTTTGGGAGGGAAAATCGAGCCGGAGCGCGTACGGCGCTCGACCAAATCGATCCGGAGCGCGGTCCCGCGGTTACTGCGCTCGACGAAATTATAACGGCGAAATTTCGAATTTGTGTTACGAAACTCGAATTTTGAAAGTCGCGCCATGGCGGATCAAGACGGCTGGGGTCCGGTAGGGGAGAGTGAAGCAGGGTCGGTCCAGGACCAAATTGAGGGACATGACGGACATGAGGAGAGCGAAACAGCGAGGGTAGCAGGCACGCAAAATGGCGCCTCGCAAGAGCGCGCGGTAGCCGAGCCCGCTGTATCAACGGGCTTTAACATGCAGCCGATTGACATACAGGCCCTCATTGCGCAGCTACAGGCAGCTGTACAGATGAGTATGGGGAGCCAAATTGAGCGATTGGGTGAGCGGTTGGGGAACCGGATGGATGCTCAGAGTGAGCAAATGGGGGTAATGAGGGACGAAGCGAGGGGTACCAGTGAGGGGTTAGACAATAATTTTGAGGAGTTAGACAAGAAATTTGGGAAGTTAGACAATAATTTTGAGGGGTTAGACAACGGGATAAAAGAAGTGAAAAATGGGTTAATGGGGGTAGAAAATAGAATGGCTGCCCAGGAGAATCAGATAGAGGGAGTGAAAAATGGGTTAGAGGGGTTAGAAAACAGTATGGAAGGCAAATTGAGGGACATGAGGGACCAAGCGGAAAGGGAAGTTAAACAAATGGAGCAGCAGATAGAGGGGGTCAGAATAGGGGTAGAAACCAAACTGGATGCTCACAGGGAGGAAATGGAGCAGATGAGGGTGGCATCTGGGCAGGAGATGCAAGTGATGGGAGAAGAGATCAGAAGAGGAGTGAGTGAGGAGGTCGGAGGAGTGCGCGAGGAGGTGAGGCACTGTGAGGAGCACATGGAAAAGGAGGTGAGAAAGGCGACTGTAAAGTTACAAGGGGGCATAGAGGACCTGACGCAAGAGGTGGAGCAGCTGACGGTGGGACAGACGGAGTTAGTGGAGCAGGTTCAAAGGAACACTGCGGTATTAGGAGGTTTAAAGGCGACACAGAAAGAACTAAAAGATGACTTGGTAGCGACGAAGAGGGAATGTCAGATGGTACGTGAGGGACTGACAACGAGGTTGGACGAGGTGATAGAGGTAATGGAGACGAAGGACCGGCAGGTGAGGACGCACCTGGAAACGGTCAAGGTAGCCTTAGAGGATGAGCTTGAGGAGACGTACCGGGACATAAAAGAGGTGAAGCAGAAACTAGAAGAAGTGGAAGAAGGGATGAGCGAAATTAAGAAGCGACGGAGAGGGGATAACAAAGAGATAAAAGAGGAAGTAAAAGAATTGGTCCAAAGTCTGTGTTTGGATCGTGATGATGTGCTCATTAACCGGATGAGGGATTCGCAGGTGATGGAGGAGAAGCGAAGAGGAAGAGGACCCGGTGTAAGTGGTGACCAATATGGTCGTGCGTATGATGCGCCAGGTGATTTAAGAGGCTTGGGGGTCGAGATAGACCCGGGTGTTCGTGAGAGGCCGTTGGTGAAGTGTGCGACAGGTCTGGTGTGCGAAAATGGAGGTGTGCAAGAAAGTCCGACTCGGGGGTGTGTGAGGAAAAAGTGCGTGCCAAGGAGTGAGTGTGCTGGCGAGAGTGAGTCGGTCGTAGCGCGTGTGCGAGGGAGCACGTGGAAGCGCGGGGTGGTGAGTGTTACAGAGGGTGTAACGGGAGAGTGTGCGCGAGAAAGGTGTGTGACGGACAGGTGCATGAGGAAAGAGTGCGCTGTCAGAAGTAAGGAAGAGTGTCCACCTGTGGTGAGTGTTACAGAGGGTGTAACGGGAGAGTGTGCGCGAGAAAGGTGTGTGACGGACAGGTGCATGGGGAAAGAGTGTGCTGTCAAGAGTAAGGGTGAGTGCGTTGTCACGAGTGGAGGTGAAAGTAGTGAGAGTGACATGGAGCGTGAGTTAGTTGTGACAGGTGAGCGAGGATGTACACCTGGGATGGAAGGATGCACACCTGGAATGGTAGAGCGTGAGTGGGAATGCACGCTGGAGTTGGTGGTGAGGCACGTGGTTGGGTGTGCGAATGAGGGCACGCCTGTGATTGTCACAGAGGAGGTGACCGAGGAGGGGGTGCGAAGCGGTGTGTTGGTGAGGTGTGCGACCAACGAATGTGTGCCAAAGTGTTCGGTGGTCAGGTGTGTGACCAAGGCTGTGAGTGGAATGGGTGCGCCTGGGTGTGTAAGGAACGGTACGAGGAGCATGGAAACGGCTGGATGTGTGAGCAAGGAACGGGCTGCGGGGTGTAAGCATGCAGGTGAAGCATCGACGTTACACGGGTTAGAGGTTAGAGCGACTTTTAGCCGAAGCGGGCCCTCGGTGCGTGCCGGGCCTCGCTTTGAACGGCCGCGTCCGGGCTCCACTAGGCGGAGCGGGCAGCTCGATAGGAAGGGTCGTTATGGCGACCACTTTCTATTGAGACGTGCCGGCAGGTCGAGATCGGGACATTGGATGGCTCCACGCCGAGGTGATGCGTGGGATCTCGGCCCGGGTAAGCCCCCGTCCCTGCACCGAGTGCCGGACGCATCCAGCCGCTGGCACAAAACAACCAGCATCCATTGCTTGGCTTTACGAAGCCGGGCTTTGGACAGGAATTGGCGCACCGAGAGGCAGTAGTGAGTAGACTGGGTGATGAGGTTAGTGTATTGGACCCAAAATTAGAGAAAAACAAAATTTGATGATTGGCAAGGGATTGGCAGTAGTGATTGGCAGATGATGGGTAGTGATTGGCAAATTTTTAATTTGTTGAAATTTGATGTGCAAAATTGGTAGTGAGAGACCCCCGATGTGGTGGGATGGCAAATCCACCATCCTTCCCATGTGGGGCAAATGCGCAATAGCTTATGGGGTGTATGGCAGTGAAAACTAGCCCGGGTGGGTTAGGATATGGTGTGTAGGGATCTAGCGAAGATGACAGTAGGTAACGTTAAGGTTAGTTAGTGACTGATACCTGTAGTGGGGACGCAGGTAGTTTAGTGTGGTTGATAATGACGAGGGAGCGCAATAGTTAAAGGGACGACTGGGAAGCGCAAGTTTCAGAAGGGAGTAGTTAGCTGAGATGATGCTGTGTGTGTGAGAATTGAACAGGTGTGATTGCACAGGTGTGCAACTGGACAGGTGTGTGGAGCAGTGTATGAGTAGTGAGTGTGTGGATCAGCGCGAATGCGCTTGGGGAGAGAAGGGTGCAGGTGGCACCAGGTGTGAGAGCACAGGTGTGCAAGTACAGGTGTGTGGAGAAAGTTGGAGTAAGTGGTACGGAGTGGTGTGCATGGTGCGAAGGTGTGGATGGGGGAAGAGTGGACCCCCATCACGGATACCCGGGGCGGGTAGTGTAAGTGTTAGGTAGAGGGTGCAGGTAAATTGTGGTTGGATATTGGCATTTGTGGTGCGGTTGCAGAATGGTGTTGTGGATGGGTGCATTAGTGTTGTGGAAATGGCTGGGCGTGTAGCCTGTTAGTGTGTGTAGTTGGTTGGGCACTCCACCACTGTGAGGATGTCGGCCAGGTGAGGCCGCAGGTGGGCTCTGGGAGCCGGTAGTTGTGAGTGGGTGCCTGAGGATCCCGGGTGTGGATCGGGCAGCCCAGTGCCAGAGAGGGCACGGAGTGGGGAGAGAGCCAGAGGGCCTTCCCCAGGTAGTTAGGTTAGGGTAAGGAGCAGGTAAGCTCGGAGGCAACTGCAGTGGTGGAGGTGTGCAGGTGGGTAGACCCACTGGGAGAGGTACACGCCGCAGCCCAGAAATTGTGCGAGGGCACCGGGAGATGAATCGGGGGAGTGAGACCCCAAATTGAAAAGCACCACAGGTTGGCCAATGGGAATTGGTTTTTAGAACCCATAGAGTAAGAGGGCCAATGGTTTGGCCGGAGAAAGACCCCGGGTAGTGTAAAGTTGTTAAAGTCATTTAGGCGATAGTTAGGATTGATGAACCTGTCGCACCATACGCAGCCACTTACCTGTGGTGATGATGATGACTCCACACCTGTGTTTTCTTTGTTTGTGTTGCAGAAATGAGAATTGCTGTGAGGATTTGTGAGACGCATCACGACGTGGATGAGACATTGGGGTGATTCCATCTCTCCCTCCCTAGGAGGGACTGATGATGAATTGGTAATGGCAAATTTTGATGTTGAGTTGGAGATGGCAAATTTTGATGAGAGTTGAAAATGGCAAATTTGATTGGTTAGGAGGGGGAGAAGACGAATTTGGTTTATGGGAGGAACGGGGAAGACAGTAGGGATGTTTGTCGATTTGTAAAGTAGATGTTTATGGGTAGTGTTGTGTTTTGTGGATGCAGTAAGGGGTAAGGGAGGGGCCATGTAGGTTACCTGGTGGGGGGGGGCGTACGATAGGAACGTACCTGTCTCACCTGGTTCCCATGTGCCCCCAGTGTGCATCACCTTACATTGCGTGCACTTTTGCGCCCTTACCACCTTACTCACTTGTTTCTTCTTTTGTCTCCCACCTCCGAGGATCTGGCTTTGGGGTAGAGAGAGAGGAGAGAGAGGTGCTGGCTGCGCAGTTGTGGGCCTGCACTTTCGCTGTTTGCTGCCGGGATCGATACACCATATGGACCGCAATGTTTGTGGCCACCCACAATGGACCGCAGTTCGTTTGCGGCCAAGCACCACCCGGGGATGGACCTATGGGTCAACGTGGCACCTATGCCATAAAGGTGAACCACTGTTAATTAACACCACCAAGTGCACCACAAGAAGAGCAAGAGACACCTGCAGGGTTAGGGGTTGTCGAATTTATTTTTATTCCAATGAACAATGGTGACTGCACCGATTGGTGGTGGGGTGGTGCTTTTGATGCTGGGACGGGGTGCTCTGCACGTTATTAAAGGCCGTCGGCCACAGAGCACTCGTGGGTTGGTGTATCGATGTTGGCAAGCGCGCTCTCTCTATGCATAACATCTGCATGTGTTCCTCCAAAGACAGGTCCTGGATCGTAGTGTAGATATCAGCGTAATCTTGTAAATAATGCTCCCTACCGGCTGTATGTTTAGTTTGAGGATTCTTTCCGGATTCGGTTATCCTGTGGGTGTGTTTCTGTGAGGAGAAGGGTGCAACGTCGCAGGGGGACATATTTACTCATTTGTGAATATCTGTAAAACTGTCGCACTCAGGGTAGAGTTAATGGTAGAGGGAACTACATTGCGTGCCACACTAAAGTAGGTAAAAATTTATCGGGTCGGGACGCCCCGAGGGTAGAGAAGGGTGCAATGTTGCGAATATGGAATTTGGCCTCCATATCCGCTTGTAAATATTCCCCTATTTTCTCCAATACTCCCCAACTTTCCCCAATCCCCCATTCCCTAGTCCCATTGCATGTAAATAACAATCAGTAGAGCCGACCTTCCCCTTATTCCCCCATTAAATGTCGTGCCCAGGTCCACCGCACCACACGTAGACAACTTTCGGACATCTTCCTAGTTATTCTTAATCTATGTCAGTTAAGGCCTCGTTTCCATTAATTATGACTCTTCGTTGCACCAGAATGTGATTATATGGCATCAGTAGTGAGTTTAGGACCTTTCCCATACCTCCTCCCATCTTCTTCCCCAAACAACAACAATAACAACAACTACAACAACAATTACAACAACAACAGAGGAGATGGCGGCGGAGCGGGGGAGGATGCGTCCTCACACCGGCTCGATTAGCGCCATAGACCATGCGCTCCACGGGGTTACCACGAAGGGGCTCCTTGTCAGCTCCTCGTCAAGGGCGGAGCCTGGTAAACCCCCCGCACGCACCCAATGAGAAGCAACGTGCCGATTCCACGAGGCGGAGCTAACGAGCCGAGGGCGTGTCACTCCCCGCCGGATATACGCGGCCACGCGCCGGATGTGACGAGGAGATGCGCCTCAGCTTGGAGAGAGAAGCCACCGCCACCCCCAGCGCGACGATACCTCCCCGCATCTTTGGACCGGACCGGACCGTACTGGACCCTGCTTTGAGCCAAGAGTGCACCTTGAGCCATCGATACCCGCTGTCCTTTTCATCAACCCCCGTGTGAGTCAGCCTTGTCCCGTTTGTCTGTCGTCTGTCCGGGGTTAATATAAGAGTGTGTCTAAGTGCCTGTCTTTCTGTGATTATAACTCTAGCCCCTGTAATCTGACCTTTCCGTACGAATATAATCTCCTCCGGAGGTCTTGAGAACTGAACCCTTGGTGTCGTATTGTGTTATTGTAATCCAGCCGGGTGTCTTCTTTTTCTTATTGAGCCAGCATCGCGCGACTAAACGTTCGGGCACAATCGGGTAACTTGTGCAGACGTGGTCATACCATAAAACCGCTCGGTAAATAACATCCAAGCCACGTCTGTAACAATATATTATGTGTGCCCTCCATAAGTATTGGAACAGTGAAATCCAATTTATTATTTCTATATACTCAAGACATTTGGATTTGAGATTAAAATATGAATATACGAGGCAAGAGTATAGGTCAGCTTTAATTTTTTTGGTGTGTGTGTGTGTGTGTGTGTGTGTGTGTGTATATATATATATATATATATATATATATATATATATATATATATATATATATATATATATATATATATATATATATATATATATATATATATATATATATATATATATATATATATATATATACATACATACATACATACATACATACATACATACATACATATACACACACATATATATATATATATACACACATATATATATATATATATATATATATATATATATATATATATATATATATATACATATATATATACACACATATATATATATATATATATCAGTTATTATGCGATTTCATACCATCAGTGGTGAACTGCCATTAAGGTATCCCATCCAGCTATGCTGTACCTTAATGGGAGCGATAAATACCGTCTGCCACACGGCACATTATCTCTGGTATCCACTCATTATATGGAATCGCCTGGATGCAGCCGTGAGCAACTAATCCAAATATAATTTCAGTTCTCCAGCTTTTAATGAGCGCACGTAATGACGTCACCCGCCATGTACGTACGCTCTGCCTGTCAAGCTCTCAGGAGAACCCTCCGACAGAGCATAATTTTGATCTTTGTTCGGATAGTCATAAGTGTATGAAAAAATACATAATTTTTTTATTTTGCGTTGTTGCGTTGCCCTGATGAGCCCCAACAGGGCGAAACCAGGTCGTTAACTGTGAGTTTTTCATACACTTATGACAGTATCTGAACAAAGATCAAAATTATGCTCTGTCGGAGGGTTCCCCTGAGAGCTTGACAGGCAGAGTGTGTGTACATGGCGGTGACGCCATTACGTGCGCTCATTAAAAGCTGGAGAACTGAAATTATATTTGGGTTGGTTGCTCCGGGCTGCATCCAGGCGATTCCATATAATGAGTGGATACCGATACCAGAGATAATGTGCCGTGTGGCAGACGGTGCTCATCGCTCCCATTAAGGTACAGCATAGCTGGATGGGATACCTTAATGGCGGTTCACCATTGATGGTATGAAATCGCATAATAACTGGTATAAAATCGAAAGGTTTTCAGTCATAAGTGTATGCAGGACTCACTGCGTTGCCCTGATGAGTCCCAACATGGCGAAACCAGGTCGGTAACTGTGAGTTTTTCATACACTTATGACAGTATTTGAACAAAGATCAAAATTATCCTCTGTCGGAGGGTTCTCCTGAGAGTTTGACAGGCAGAGCGTACGTACATGGCGGTGACATCATTACGTGCGCTCATTAAAAGCTGGAGAACTGAAATTATATATATATATATATATATATATATATATATATATATATATATATATATATATATATATATATGTTTTATCATTGCAGAACAATAGCACTTTTCATGTTCACTCCTCCCCATTTTAGGTAAGCAAACTTATTGGAACAGATTAATGTAAAGTAAATTAAAGTAGTATAATCGTTTGTATTTGGTTGCATATCCCTTGCATGCAATAACTGCATTGAGCATGTGACCCATTGACCTCATCAAACTCTTGGTATCTTCCTTTGAGATGCTTTGCCAAGCCTTTACTGCAGCCATTTTCAGTTGTTGTTTGTGTTGGGGAGTTTCTGACTTTAGTCACGGTGAAGTCATTGGTTTGTCTGTCATTGTCTTGGTACATGGTGAAGTGCCACCCAATGAGTTTGGAGGAATTTTCTTGTACATCGGCAGACAATATGTTTCTGCACACTTCTGAAATCATTCTGCTGCTGCCATCAATAGGTACATCATCAATAAAGATAAGTGAGCCAGTTCCAGAAGCAGCCATGCAAGCCCAAGACATGACACTATCTCCACCAGGCTTCACAGATGAAGTAGTATGCTTTAGATCACATGCAGTTCCTTCCTTTCTCCACACTTTCGCCTTTCCATTACATTGGTAAAGGTTTATCTTGGTCTAATCCGTTCATAAAACTTTTTTCCAGAAGTCACTGGCTCACCTCTGTACTTCTTGGGAAATTCTAATCTGGCCCTTCTATTTTTGGTGCTGATGAGAAGTTTGCATCTTGCGGTGTAGCCTTTGCAATTCTGCTATCAAAGTCTTCTGCAAAGAGTAGATCGTGACACTTTCACCCCTGCAATCTGTATGTTTTTGGTGAGGTCGCTCAGTTATTTGAGGGGATTCTTCACAGCTCTGATGATTTTTCTGTCATCAACTGCAGTTGTTTTTTTCTTGACCGGCCTGGCTGTTGTCTATTGCTAAGTACACTTGTGGTTTCTTTCTTTTTCAAGATATTTCAAGTTGTTGTATTTGCTATGCCCAATTGTTGTGCCATGATTCTAATTGAATTCATCTGTTCTTTCAGCTTCCAAATTGCTTGCTTCTCTTTCATAGACAAATGTCTATGTGAATGGTCTTCATGTTGGTTTATGTCTTCTGACTCAGAGGGCAAAAGCAAAAGCAAAGGCAAAACCAAGACTCGATATTCACAGCTCTTTTATGTGTGAACGGTCAATGCAACAAGAAACACCTGTCAGTCATTTGTTCCAATACTTACGCTTACCTCAAATGGTGGGACTGAACGTAAAAAGTGCTATTGTTCTGCAATTGTAAAACATATATACATATGAATACCACGAAATAAAAGCTGACCTTCTGTACTCTTGCCTCATATTCATATTTTGATCTCAAATCCAAATTTATTGAGTATATAGAAATCATAACAAATTTGACTTCAATGTTCCAATACTTATGGAGGGCACTGTATATTCAATCCTCTCTTGCTGGCGATAACTCACTTCCTCTGAGCAAAGACACCCCTACATCTATGCAGGATTGGACTGCAGCCAATACCAGGAAAAGAATAATTAAATTCTCAATTTTATAGAGCAATCCACCCCGGAATTCCCTCTGGGTGGACCAGTCTATAAAATTGAGAATTTATTCTCTTTCTGTGGCTGCAGTACAATCCTGTGGAGATGTATGGGACTATAGCTCTGCTAGGCACGTGTCTAATAGGCAGAGCGTAAGCAACTGTTTAGCCAGCAGAACCTTTTGAAATTAAATAAATATACACTACTATTACTTTAAATACACCAACTCAATTATTCTAACTTTCTTGTGGAGTTGGCTGGGGAACATTTTTGGCCCAAGTCTTTCATGAACTGGCTGGCCAGTCCTGATTTTTGATTGGTTGGCAGCAATTTGGAATTTTTCAGCGTGCTGGAGATAACTCAGCTTCTCTGAGCAAAGATCCAGTGGAATCTTTAATGTCCCACAAATAATGCTAGCAGCAGAACACTCAGTTTAACATCCACTTGTGGATGCAGCACTTTGGTGAAGCAACGCCCTGTCTGCGAAACACCAATCCGACAGTTTATAGTCCAGTCGGTAATGAAACCCATATGAGGTCAGCTCAAAGGTAAGTGCACTACCTCTGTGCCAGCTTGTCGGGCACACGTACACATACGCACACCTTTGTCGATTTCATATAAATGGCTGCTCTTTCCTTGGAGTTGTCTTTTAAGCACTGGGAATTTGTCCTTTGCAGATTTTTGGCAGAATGTTTTCTGTGGCCTTGACTGTCCAGATAAGCTTCCGTCTTTTGTGGGCCACATTCTCAGAGAAATCCCAAGAACAACAAATGTCATTTTGACCTACTTATAGCTAGCTACTGCCAACGTTATTCTTGCCAAGTGCTTTTACTACCAAGGAGTGATTTTTGAGTTTCCCCAAAATGGCTTGATATTTGTGGAGCAGAGATTTCTCTAAGAAAAAGATATGTACATATATATATCTATCTATCTATAATTCCAGTAATCTCTGTACGTTTGTACGTTTGTACGTTTGTCTGTCTGTGACCGCTGTTTCTCGACAACCACGGGTCCGATATACTTTTAACTTGCCAGGTATATTGCTGGGGACCCGAGGATGTGCCTTTTCAAGGTTTCATATTAATCGGACAATTACTTACCGAGCTATGTCCAAAAAACGATTCAACCAATCAGAGAGCAGCGAACGATCGCGTGTGCCGAACGTGGCGGGCACACTCTGCCTCGGATGGCACATTTGAGAGCGTATTCATTTATTTCACGTTTGCAAACTATGTTGGCGTTAAACTATGTTTTACAACTAATAAAAACGAATTTGCGATTCATTCGCTTTCCTGCGCGTTTGTGTACGCGATGGCGATTTCTTTACCAAACTCCGGAAGCCGTTCGCTTTGGACCGAACCATTGCATGTAAATAGAGGGGGGGGATTGTCACCACTCGCAAGCCGTTCGCTTTGGACCAAACCATTTCATGTAAATAGAGGGGGGGGATATAATTTTAGATATAGATATAGTACGGGCATGCCCTAGTATATATATATATATATATATATATATATATATATATATATATATATATATATATATGTATATATATATGTATTACTACTGTTTTTCTGGTCTTGATTTGACTGTCGAAAGCTCTTCCTGAAAATATAATTGGTTAGCCTTTCACATTCCCATCTGAACCCTTAGCCCAAGATGCAGGGAACCCAGGTTCAAATCCCATCCACCATATTTGCTCGTCTGTTGATGTACTATCTGCGTCGGAGCGTCCCAGGATTGTATCCTGAGCTAAGACTGCTTCGGCGGAACCGACACTGTATAGACTATAGACTATAGACTATAGACTATAGACTATAGACTATAAAGTATGGTGCACAATAATAATTGTCTACTTAATATCTTTGTAATTCATGTAAAAGTACACTGATGTCTGCTAATGCGTTTCTCCTTCGATCCTTGGAGCACTCTAAAAAGGAATGCCTCCCCTCACTCCAAAAAAGAATCGGAAAGTCACAATTTGAAAGAGTTGTTTAATAATGGATAAGAAAACAGAATAAACAGTGCCGTCATTTAGGGAACTAGGGCATGCCCGTACTATATATAAGCTAGGACGTGCCCGTACGTGGGTGCCCGTTCCTTGCAAAAAAAAAAAAACTGCAAAAAAAAAAAAAACTGCAAAAAAAAAACAATGGTTTGGTCCATTCGCAACGACCACAGAACCCCCCCCCCTCTATTTACATGAATGGTTTGGTCCATTCGCAAAGCCAAAGCGAACGACCACAGAACCCCCCCCTCTATTTACATGAATGGTTTGGTCCATTCGCAAAGCCAAAGCGAACGACCACAGAACCCCCCCCCCCCCCCCTCTATTTACATGAATGGTTTGGTCCATTCGCAACGGCAAAGCGAACGGCGAACGGCTAAATCGCCATAGCTCGGTAAGTACTTGTCCGATTAATTTCAAACCTTGAAAAGGCACATCCTCGGGTCCCCAGCAATATACCTGACAAGTTTCAAGTATATCGGACCGGTAGTTGTCGAGAAACAGCGGTCACAGACAAACGTACAGACGTACAGACGTACAGACGTACAAACGTACAAACGTACAAACGTACAGAGATTACTGGAATTATAGATAGATTACCACACTCGATCGATATGAAGTTTATTATAAAATTTTATTTTTCTGCCAATTCCATGATGAAAGTAACTATCTTACTATAATTCACCAAATGTCCGTCCGTCTGTTCGAAGGTACCGCAAAAACGGCTCAACCGATCGAAACGATATTTTGTATGGGTAATCCTGGGATCTCCAGGAGTAAAATAGGCTATTTAGTTTTCCCAATTTCAGCTTTGGTCCCCAGTATTCTCAGGTTTGGACTCCCGCATAACATTCACGTTCGCATAACGTCCATTGTGACGATGATCTCATTGTGACGATGTATGTGTTCACGGTAGTGTTTGACGTGACGGTGTGAACGTAATTTCGTAATGTTTTTCGTTTCGTAATCCTTCAATGAACGTTTAATGTTTAATGAACGTTTAATGTTTAATGAACGTTCAATGCCCATCGATGTCCGGGCCACATGCGTGCTACACTGGACGGGCCAGCGTGTACCTTGCCCTTCGCCGTCAGGCTCGGGTAAACCGCTGAGCCCCATCCGTGATGGGGACTGGGGCTTGAGACAGTGTCCTTCATTAAAAGTATAATAAACGCTGTCTCCATCGATCTTGCCAAGGCTGTAACAGCCGTAACGTTTTATCTCTACATGAGAGAATTCCACATAGCTATTTGGGCGGTGAATACGCTAACAGATCGCTGTCTCCATCGATCTTGCCAAGGCCGTAACAGCTATCGGCTCAAAATCCTTTTAACTGTTGATTTGGTACAGTTACACGTATCGGGAATTTGGTACACGTATTGGGAGTACATATGACATAGCGATTGTGAACACGATTATCGATCACGATTCACGATCACGATCATCACGATCATGGTGTATCGATCACGATCATCACGATCATGGTGTATCGATCACGATTTGAAACACGATGGAATAATATTTACCGATATGAACAGTGATGTGGCTTTTATTGAAATTCTAAAGATACTGTTTAGATTTTGATGATTTGCGTGTGATATGATTCAACGGATGTTTATATGAATCGTTTAAAATAAAAAACCCTTCAATTTCTGCTATTTTGCCTTTTCATTTGGGCCTCCCAATTGAAGCCCCGCCCATAGGGCGGGTACCGTTGCTAGTTCCTTTAAACTCTTTTTTTGGTCGGTTGTTTTCCCGCAGGTAATTTTTTCACTCGTTTTCGGTTTCAGGCTGCTTGTGTGTATGCACGTGACTTTGATTTTTGCTTGTCACATTTGCATGCATTTTGAAAGGGATGCCTTTATATGAAGAATGTGTACAACAGTGGCTTTAAAAGGTCCAGACAATGAATTTTTCTGTCACTTCTGGAAGTTAAAGGAATATTGGATTAAGTTTAACCATTGAGGATGAGAATACTTTGAGTAGGATATCTTCACCAGTCGGTGAGAAGTCACACTTGGAATCCTTTGATCATCCATTGTGTATTATTAATTTATTTTATTATTTATTTATAATCATTCATTCGTTTATTCATTCTATTTGTCATTCATTCGTTTATTCATTCTATTTGTCATTCGGGAATTCATTCATTTATTTATTCGTTTGTTCATTCATTTGTTTATTCATTTTTTTATTCGTTCATTCTTTCATTTATTTATTCATTCCTTCCTATTGCCAGTACTGGCAAAGAAATATTGTATGTTTTCTTAATGAAAAGGATTAGCAGAACTTAAATCGTGTTGGAAACGATTTACTTATTTCAGTTAAGTGCTAGCTAGTACCTGGTGTTGGCTTAGCGGTTAGGGTGCCAGCTTGGGGTCCTCGGATCCTGGGTTTGAATCCCGGTCGATCGCTGAATTAACGCCAGGTTGACTCGGCCTGTCATCCTTCCGAGGTCGGCAAATTGAGTTCAGTTCACTGTTATTCCCTGTGTGTCGCAAGAGGTGACTAACTGGGTTGGTGGCAGGAAGGTCATCCGGCCGTAAAACATTGCTTCAAAAAGTGGACCACGGTGCCCAAAAAAGGCTAACCCCTGCTCTGCGGGGAAAAATGGCCTCTAAAGGTGGTTCTTCTAAGTGCTAGTTCATTAAATGTCTTGACAGTTTTGAACAAGTATTTTTGAGCCAGACATGGGATGAGTAATTTTAACTGCTATTAAAGATTATTAATGAACAAGTGTTTGGCATGTAAATCGAGAATGATGAGGTCTTGATTCATTGATCAACATTTCTCTTTGATTTATGTTGGCTGTTTAGGATGTTGTGGGTTGACACCACAGCTGTAAAATGTACACGTCAGAGACTTGGGTAGGCCTGTTATGGTGTGTCGGTGGGATCCCAGGTCCTCAAGACCCATAAACTGGATAGATTTGTCCATTGTCTAGTAATGCTTTTGTAAACCGTGTGAATGCACCCCGATGTCTCCTAACATTTTCTTGTGTCCTGCATGTGATGTGCCTACAAGCTCCTCCATGGGTCTTCAAACACATTTCTGGATTCATTGTGCTTAAATGCCAGCTGGAGTATATTCCATTGAGCGTAATAAGTGTTGATGAGGAACTTTTACTGTAGCTTTTTTATTATAATAATTAGTCCATAACTGCTATATCCAGCCCAGGGAGATGGCATGCTTTTGTAAGACGAATGTGAAGACTTGGAGTGAAGTTGAATGGTGGTGAAAGGGGACTGACTTCAGTCATGGTATGACCTAACAGTTTGACCTAAATTTTTTGACATGATCCACGGTATTGCTTTGTTTTAAACTATCAGATTGGCCTGTTTTAGATTTCACATTCAGGATGTTAAACTGTGCTATTCCTTTGGTGGCACCAATATTTTCACGCTTGTTCATTTTAAAATGAGAATTACTGCGCTTTGGTTGCCAATTTTCAAATCTCATTTGCAGGCGCAGAGGTCAATTTTATCTTCTTCTTCTTCTTCTTCCTCTTCTTCTTCTTCTTTTTCTTCTTAGCAATGTAATTCATTGTAACTGGCACACTGTGGGGTCTTCTAAGCAGAGGCACTTGCTAAAAGCATTCCAGTGCCCCTTGAGCAAGAAGAAGTGCTTCCATTTAACTTTAAAATACCTAATTACTACACTCCTGACAGAAGAAACCAACCCAACAAAGCCGTCTCTGTGCGTCCAATGCCATAAACAATGTCCAGCTGCCTGCTGTAAGGAAGAAAGAAACTGATAAAGGCATCAGACCGGCAAAGAGGAGGTGGGTTTCAAGACGAGAACAAACTTTCGTGGCAAAAATTATCTACAAAGCCACAGATTTGTAGACTTTTGTATACATATGTCAAGGCTTATGGAGGAGATAAACCGAACGATGGAGGATGAGGGGTTCACATTCATGGGGGATGGTGTGGCTGGGAGGGGGAGGACAACTTGACAAATGAGCACAATCAGATTGGTACGATAGATCATAGGGGATGGTGTGAGATAGCCGTGAGCTGCCATTTTCAGGCCTGGAGTGAACAGAATGCAACAGCAACACCAGGCATGCTTGGGAGGGGGGGGGGGGGGGGGGGGGTGTGCGAGGGTGTAGTTCCATAGATGGAAAAAGAGAGGACCCAATAAGAAGAATAAGCTCTGTTATCTTGGACCTTGATAGGTTGACAAGAAGGGAGTTTGTCGATAAATGTGTTCCTGTAGGGACCAGTCAGGGGTAGTCCACTTGTGGATGAGAGGGTAGGTGAAGCAATTCCAGAACATTCTTTTCCTGGGAAGGAGTAGATTATTTGAGGATGGCAAGGATGTTCAGGCCTTTTGTTGACTTCATTACAGCCAGCGACTCCCCCACGTGCCTGAGCAACATTAAGCGGTCTGTTATGAAACTGCTAGACTAAGGAAGTAGAAAGGTGACAACATTCGTTGTACGTCGAATGGCAAGTTGTGGTTGCAGCTGGACTGTTTGAATGAAATATTTGGTGACATTTTACATCTCCGACTTTAATTCTGTATGTCGAATAGGGTAATGGCCTTTGAAGGGGAGTTTTCTTGTGTCTGTTTGGGTTGCTGGCTGTGTTCCAGACAGTGAGTTTGGAGGAGGAAGACTAGGATGGGGAAAGGGAAGGGTGGGAGGTTGCGGTGGTGGGAGTGTAAAGGTCCTGAGGGCTATCCTGGTGCTCACATGCCACCTTTGGGCCTTCTACTTCACAGGAAACATCTGCTCAGGGTGTGCAAAGCCGCAACAAAACCCGAAGGACTTGGATGCACAGCCTGATAGTTTGTGGGGGAAGGGTTGTTAGACTGAGAGGAAGAGGGATAAAGAGGGTTCTTGGGGATAGCTGTAGGGGGAATAGTCAGGGAAGGGTGGGCGACGAAGCATGCAATAGACAGAATTGTTTCCTTAATCACCCAACCTTTTATTTCTTCCTCCTCTCAATCCTTCTTCTTCCTTTCTTTACGAAACCTTAAATAAACAATCAGCATTGATTTCTACTGCATTTCAATATATATATATATATATTTGCAGCTTTGGCATTGCTCTATGGGGACAACCTGATGACTTTCATCATAGGGTTCGGCGGTTGATTAAAGGGTAGCGTCGTGGCCTCCGGCCTTCTGGCAAGGCTACTGACGGGCAACCGGGTGGTACTTTGGTTAAATCTCCTGCTCAGCAACGAATGTTGGGGTAGATGTTGCCTCAGCTACTGCTGTCCCTATTTAGCAGGACGGCATTGCGGCTGCAGCTGGAGTTACTGTAAACAGTGCTAAATCTTGTCCCACTTCTTGGCCCAAGTCACGTAGTCAGCAAAACGTCCGACATGCAACTTCACGCCCGCGCTTTCTTTTTCTCGGTACTTTCTGCTGAATGCTTGGATTTTTTTAGGAGCATTTTGCTACTCGTGTACTCTGAACGGTTCTAAAGTTGTCGAGCTTTTAAAAGTGCCGGTCCAGCAGGAAAAGTTGGCGCCATGTGCTCCTTCGGGCCGTAGGCCATGCGTACGAGGAAAGTGGCGGCCTGTGTACAAAACACCACAGTAGGTCTGGTGGACATGGTAGAAAAACAAGGGCTCAGGTGTGGTTTCTTTCATGCTTCATTATGGTCTCCATTATGTCATGTATTTGTTACTTATTCACATGTGTGCAAAGCCATATACGATGCTTTCCGGTGGTGGTGGTGGGGGGAACGGCACTGAAAAGCCGTTTTGTTATGATGGCGGATGAAAACGCAGGCTGAAACGCAGGCCACGGAGTAGGTTCCGTGGAAAACCATCTGGCTTTGCGAGGAACTTGGGTTTTAGCACAAGCCGTCATGGCTACAAGCAACTCCCATGACCTCTCGCACACGTGATGGTTGCCAATGGTAAGGGAGGGCGGAGGGAAGTGGGTGACAGTGGCTCAGATGGCGTTTTTCGATTTGTGACTAGGGAATTGCAATGGCAGTCAGTGTCCATTGCTGGTTAATTGCCCGGAAATGTTTGTTGACTGTTGGCGAGCTATGGTGGTAATTGCCGAAGGCACGGCGGTTTAACGCGGACAGTGGCTGGCATTTTTCTCTGTTGGTGCTGTGCCTCCCAAACACACTGGAACTCGACACAGCAAGCTTATTGGAGGAGGGGATGGATGGATGAATGGAGGGCGAGGCGGGTGAGGTGTTGTCAAAATTCTGAATGCACACAAGCCCTAAACACCGCCAGTGACATCCTCAAAGACCTTCTCGTTCATGATCATAATAATTTGCGGCAACACATATTAATTTTATTAATGATATCCTGGCGTTGGCTTAGCGGTTAGGGTGCCGGCTTGGGATCCTAGATTCGAATCCCGGTCGATCGCTGAATTAACGCCAGGGGGGTTGACTCAGCCCGTCATCCTTCCGAGGTCGGCAAATTGAGTACCAGCTTGCTGGGATGAATGATCACGGTGTGTACCCCGGTTTAGAATAGGTACACCGTATCCCTGCGCATCGTAAGAGCGTGTCCAACGGTTGGCGTCAGGAAGAGCATCCGGCTATAAAAACATTGCCTCAAACAGGGAACCATGATTGTCATGGGGCCCGCAAGGCTAACTCCCGTTCTAGCGGGGAAAAATGGCCTTAAAACGATCATTCATGCATTCATTCAATGATATGCCGTGCAATAAGCACATCAGAATCAAAAACCGAAATAACTAAAAGGAATTCACATTTTGGCTTTCTAGTCTCAAAGGTACCCTCTAATTTGTCATTTCCTCCCCATTGGTGCAGCTCTGTAATGATCCTTGGCTATTTTAAACAATTTAGGACTGCTACCGCTGGTGGTTATAAATTGCCAGGTTGAACTTTGGAGTGAACATGGTACACTGTAGAACAAAGACAGCAGTTTGTGACACTCGTTGAATGATGAACTTGCTTCTTGCATCTGTACAAGCTTGTGGTCACATTTTATTTTTTTTCAGTTTCCTTTCTGCATAACTTAAAGGTTAATAAATAAAAAAAATCTGCAATCGAAGTTCGAATAATTGGATGTTCTAATGGTCTTGGGGTGCAAACTGTCCTGAAAACCTAGCTTCAAAGCAGAGGGATGCTATTAGACCTCGGCCTTCAATAAGGGAGGGTGCTGTGGGAGGTTGGTAGGAGGAAAGGGGGCAGGGGAATTTGTGCCTTTGATCACATGAGTATTTTATGACAAATTTTGTCGTCGTCATATGAGGATACCAGAAAATTAGGAAGGATATTGGTTGAATCAGGCATGGGGGAGGGTTGGAAATCTATTCTATCAGATGTGGAAATGGTGTTATGGTACCTTTTCATAGAGTACCATACATTGCTTTTGCTCCCTGATTGTCCTCTTGTCTAAGAGTGCCCCCCCCCCCCTTTTTTTTTAAAGTGTCCCCTTCCAAGCATGGCCAGGATTTCAACCCTGAATCACCAGATTGCACTACTAAAGCTTGCTAGTTGAACGAACTCAGAACCCCCAAAAATATGACTTCCCATATAAGGAACTCCAATGCAGGAGGAGGCCATTATACTCATTGAAGCCTGTGCAATGGTTGCCAACCTATGGTTGTTTGGCCATGCCCTCGCCTTTTTAAATGCTGGACATCAAGCAAGGAAGGGGCACGTTTCATTTTAGCTTATCTGGAATTGGGATTCCATCTAAGATATTGTCATCATGCACCGTCCGTCCGTCCGGCCGTCCATCTCCTATTTCGATCTCTGGACTGATATGAGTCTAATATAGGTGATGTGTGTCTGATAAACCGCTGGACTAATATGAGTGAAATTTGGCAGCAGGGTTCCCGCTCCTGACTGTTAACAGGTATTGCAAAGCTCGTTCCGGTCACGTGACTTCCAGTAGGTCAAAATGGCGGACTTAGTAAATTCCTTCGAAAATCCTCTTCTCCAGACCCACCAGTGAGAATGCTACCAAATTTGGATCACAACATTAGGACAGGGTCCTCATGTTAAATTGCAGATGCCATGCCGATGACGTCATGAGACGTGTGTCAAGATGGCAGACGAAGTAATTTTTAGGGAAAAATCATGTAAATCCCTTCAAAAATCTTCTCCAAACCCACCAGTCAGAATGCTACCAAATTTGGGTTATGACATTGGGCCAGGGCCCAGATAAGCTACAAGTCCAGTGGTCCTGTTTTTAGTCTTTGGCATGACTCCACCAGAGTTTGAAGCAACGCCCCTCCCAGACTCGGAGCTGACACTCCAACCATTACGCCTTCTTTTGCTTTTGTCAGTTTTATTTCTCCTCCCCTCTCAACCTGAACACTCGTTTTGTGCGGCTTTTAATTTTTACATTTTGAGATATATATTGACAGGGACTAAAATGTTGATTTTGCAACTGCGAAACCCCTTTGGGACATGGCAAATGGATTAGCATGAAATACAATCGTCTGGATATCACCTCTCCCTTACTATCAGATGGAAGAAGCCCTTTATTCTTGCCTGCAGGGCTTTAACAAATTTCTTTGAATCGAGCTTGTTTGAACAGTAAAACAAAACATTTGTAAATGAGTAGCAGAGATGAGATGCACGCAGTACTTACTTACTCCCTGGAGCTTTCTGTTTTAAAAGTCACACGAGCGTAGCAACAGGGCAATGTCTAGGCCGACAGTGGGTTTCAGAAGAAATGGCCTTTTCGGATAAAAGGACCTGTGGACCGGCTTGTGAGTAGTACTTAGAGGGGAGTTCACTGCCAATAAATATTAAAACTGCATGACATTTCTCCTAGGATACATTGTAAGATACGTAGTGCTTTCAGGAGAGTTTTTTGTTGTTGCCAAATTGAAATGTCATTATTAGATGTCACATTGTGTGTGTGTGTGTGTGTGTGTGTGTGTGTGTGTGTGTGTGTGTGTGTGTGTGTGTGTGTGTGTGTGTGTGTGTGTGTGTGTGTGTGTGTGTGTGTGTGTGTGTGTGTGTGTGTGTGTGATCTATCCGATTGAATAGTCTTTTGAAGCCATTTTTGTGCCGACACCCCACACCTTCATCAACCACCACTCCCAACACCCCAAAACTGTCACTGTTTTCTACACCGACCGAAGGCATGTTCATTGTAGTCTCTATGTACTTTAAGAACCAATGCACATTGCATGTACCTCACCATGAGGAACAATTTAATTAAGTTGTGAACAATAAATCAATACGAGTATATAATGGAGCGTATGTGTGTATGTATCTATGTATGTATGTATGTAGGCCACTATGTATGTA
This sequence comes from Myxine glutinosa, assembly GCF_964187855.1. Lineage (NCBI taxonomy): Eukaryota > Metazoa > Chordata > Myxini > Myxiniformes > Myxinidae > Myxine > Myxine glutinosa. The sequence continues at coordinate 247,417,110 of NC_136262.1, forward strand.
ACTATGTATGTATGTAACTATGTAACTTTGTATGTATGTAACTATGTATGTATGAATGTATGTGTGTATGTAACTATGTAACTTTGTATGTATGTAACTATGTATGTATGTAACTATGTAACTTTGTATGTATGTAACTATGTATGTATGTATGTAACTATGTAACTTTGTATGTATGTAACTATGTATGCATGTATATAACTATGTAACTTTGTATGTATGTAACTATGTATGTATGAATGTATGTGTGTATGGATGTATATATGTAACTATGTATGTATGTATGTAACTATGTATGTATGTATATATGTAACTATATATGTATATATGTAACTATGTATGTATGTATGTAACTATGTATGTATGTATGTATGTAACTATGTATGTATGTATGTATGTAACTATGTATGTATGTATGTAACTATGTATGTATGTATGTAACTATGTAACTTTGTATGTATGTAACTATGTATGCATGTATATAACTATGTAACTTTGTATGTATGTAACTATGTATGTATGAATGTATGTGTGTATGGATGTATATATGTAACTATGTATGTATGTATGTAACTATGTATGTATGTATATATGTAACTATGTATGTATGTATATATGTAACTATATATGTATATATGTAACTATGTATGTATGTATGTAACTATGTATGTATGTATGTAACTATGTATGTATATATGTAACTATGTATGTATATATGTAACTATGTATGTATATATGTAACTATGTATGTATATATGTAACTATGTATGTATATATGTAACTATGTATGTATATATGTAACGATGTATGTATGTATGCATGTAACTATGTATGTAACATTATAACTATGTATGTATGTATGTAACTATGTATGTATGTATGTAACTATGTATGTATGTATGTAACTATGTATGTATGTATGTATGTAACTATGTTTGTATATATGTTACTATGTATGTATGTATGTAACTATGTATGTAACATTATAACTTTGTATGTATGTATGTAACTATGTATGTATGATGTATATAACTATGTATGTATGAATGTATGTGTGTATGGATGTATGTATGTAACTATGTATGTATGAATGTAACTATGTATGAATGTAACTATGTATGTATGTAACTATGTATGTATATATGTAACTATGTATGTATGTATGTATGTATTTAACTATGTATGTAACATTATAACTTTGTATGTATGTATTTAACTATGTATGTAATATTATAACTTTGTATGTATGTATGTAACTATGTATGTATGATGTATATAACTATGTATGTATGAATGTATGTGTGTATGGATGTATGTATGTAACTATGTATGTATGAATGTAACTATGTATGAATGTAACTATGTATGTATGTAACTATGTATGTATATATGTAACTATGTATGTATGTATGTATGTATGTAACTATGTATATATATATATGTATCATTTATTCCTCCGAGAGGATTTGACCGTGGAAACTGAAACTTTCAGGGAATAATGAGGGTGCCCTGCAGTTGTGCATGCGCAGGTTTTGTTTGATTCCATGAAGTTTTGAAACAATTTCTCGCCAATCTTGGGAGATTGGGTCCAATTGGAATTGTCCGAGCTATATAACCGCAACGTATTATAAATGCACATAAGCAGTATGCATGTTTTAGCTTCATGTACGTAACCCAGGCAAATTTTATTTTTCGGAGCGATCAAGGCAATGGTCTGTTACCTATACACCACCTAAAATAAAGGGTCATGTCAGAAGAGCGTGTTGCACGCTTCAAACGTGATCGCCCATGGGGTCGGTACTCTGCTATGATATTAATAATCATAAAGATAATAACGTGACCCCCTGGCGGCTGACTTAGGGAGCGGGTACTTCTAGTTAATGTAAGCCAATGCAATTAAATCCTGTGGTCGCTGCATTAGGAGGCAAGCGCCCAAATCACTATGCCAACCAGGAGGTCTTGCTTTTGGGTTATTTTAAGGTGGGGGCCTACATTCTCGAACTCTTATCCTGTTTATCAGGAGCAAAATGTGTTTCTGTGGGGGTGGGGGTGGAAATATTCAGACATGCATGTTCCATTGCACTGTGACATACTTGTCCTTTTGACCAATGGGTAAACACTATCAATCTCATTGGCCAATGTATTGGCCAATGTGCGAGAGTTTGTTAGTTGGAGTCGATGCAGAGAAGGGAGGTGGAGAATGTTTTTAAGTCTGCCAATGTTTGCAAGCTGCATTGGCCAAAGGTTGTACACACCTCCAAAAGACCTGTTTGATACACCTTGGTATTTCATGTATGTTCCCCTTCGTGTGATTACCACCAAGCAGTTATCAATTTAATACATTTTGAAATCAAGAAATTGATTTGGGAATCAAATTGAATAAATATATCACTAATAGGTATCCTTTTGATACCCACGACCTTGCTTGCAATTTTTCACTACAGCTTGGCTCGTACCACCGTCTCAGGGTGCGGAGACAGAAATGTGCTTCAAAGCAAATTTGCACATCCATGATGACATTATTCCGTTTTGGAACTAAATATTTAATGCAATTTACATGCGACGAGACGAGGCCTCACGCGGATGTTCCTTTCATGCCGCACAAAAGGAAGCAACGCAATGATTCATGATGTAAATGCAATGGAATTCAAACTCTCTCTTGCAGATAGTCTGACGCCTGATGCATTTTGATCCCTGTTTTGGGAACAGCCTGGGTTAGTGGATTCCACGAACCAACCAGTGAGCGCTCAACATGACTGGCATAAGAGGAAACGCCAAATGTTTCACAGTTTATTGGAAATGGCTTTTTGGACTCTTCACTCCTCCTTCCTCCCCTTCCTTGTAAAGCAATACATGATCGCCTCTTCAAAAAATACTATAAAGTTCTGCTTTAAATGGCTTTTTGGACTCTTCACTCCTCCTTCCTCCCCTTCTTTGTAAAGCAATACATGATCGTCTTTTTTTTTCTTTTTTTTTTGTATACAGAATCGAGGCTCGTGAAAGAGCTAACATTTATCACACTAGGGCATTGCCCGTACTATATCTATATCTAAAATTATATCCCCCCCCTCTATTTACATGAAATGGTTTGGTCCAAAGCGAACGGCTTCCGGAGTTTGGTAAAGAAATCGCCATCGCGTGCACAAACGCGCAGGAAAGCGAATGAATCGCAAACATGCGATTCGTTCGTTTTTATTAGTTTTAAAACATAGTGTAACGCCAACATAGTTTGCAAACGTGAAATAAATGAATACGCTCTCAAATGTGCCATCCGAGGCAGAGTGTGTCCGCCACGTTCGGCACACGCGATAGTTCGCTGCTCTCTGATTGGTTGAATCGTTTTTTGGACATAGCTCGGTAAGTAATTGTCCGATTAATATGAAACCTTGAAAAGGCACATCCTCGGGTCCCCAGCAATATACCTGGCAAGTTAAAAGTATATCGGACCCGTGGTTGTCGAGAAACAGCGGTCACAGACAAACGTACAAACGTACAGAGATTACTGGAATTATAGATAGATAAACAAATCAAACAGACAAACAAACAAAGTATATAAAAAGGGGAGCGGTAGACAAGATGGGGAGAGAAGGGGAAGCACATAAACAACATTTGAGAGCAGGGACATCGGGAATGTGTGGGAGGGAGAGGGCTTTGGGGGGGAGGTGGCTGTGGGAAGGGGGGGGGGGGGAGAAGTATAAACACAAGGACTTCCAGGAAAGAAGTTGGTATTTCAAAAAAGTGGATTTGGGGTGAAATTAGCAGGGGTAGAAAAGATCAAGGTTTTGGATGGGGGAAGATAAGAGATGGTGGTGAACAGCTGTTTTAAAGACCTGGAGGGAGGAGTGGGATTGAAGAGAGTGAGGGAGTTTGTTCCAGAGGTGGGAGAAAAGAGGAACGAAGGAGTGAAGGTGAGCAGACAGTCTTGATTTTGGCAGTTTAACCATAAGAGGGTTGCAGGCAGATCTTGTGCGACATGTAGGAATATTTGGGGGACAGAGCCCAGAGAAAGCTGGAGGAGCAAGGCCGGAGAGGAGTCTGTAGAAGACAGAAAGACCACCAACCTGCCTGCGGTTAGTAAGTGAAAGGCCCTCAGAGGTAGCTTCATCGCGGGAGATTCCAATGATTCAGAACGCTTTGGTTTCAACAGCGTGAAGACGAGCTAGGTGTGAGGCAGGAGCACCAGCCCAGAGGGGAGAGCAGTATTCCATTGAGCTGCGGATGAAAGCCTTGTATGTGGTGAGGAGCTCAGGTGTGCCAAGGAAGGACTTCGCACGACAGAGGATTCCCAGTCGGCGACTGGCTTTGGAGGCGAGATTTGAAATGTGGTTTTCCCACGAAAGATCATGGCAGATAGTAAGACCCAAAAGCTTGAGTGACAGAACTTCTTGGAGAGGATTATTCAGAAAGTGGATGGGAGGGTTGTCCAGTCGGTCTTTTCGGAGAGACATCGTAAGAGTGTGAGATTTGTCAGGATTGAAAGACATGTTCCACTTGTTTGCCCAGTCAGTGATTTTGTCCAGGTCTGCGGAGAGTGAGGAAGCTGCAGACTGCCAATCTGAGGGATGAGGAATGGATCTGCAGAGAGTGGAGTCATCAGCAAAGAGATAGAGAGGATTTTCAAGAGAGTCAGAGAGATCATTGATGAAGACCAGAAAAAGCACAGGGCCGAGAACACTGCCTTGGGGAACTTCAGCCTGAACAAGTAGAGGAGATGAGAGAAACCCATTCAGGGCCACACGTTGACTACGACAAGAGAGGACGTCCGCCAGCCATGCATGGATATTTCCATGGATACCAAAGGAGGAGAGTTTGGTGAGCAGAGCGGGGTGCCAGACCGTATCGAAGGCACGTGATATGTCAAGGGAGACAGCTCTAATTTCCTGTTTGGCATTGAGGACCTCCATCCATTGTTGAGACAGCAGAAGAGGCATGTCCAGAGTAGAGTGACCTGGTCTGAAACCAAATTGATGATCAGAGATCAAGCCATTGGAGAAGAGGAAATATTTCATATCCGAAGCAATGATGGATTCCATGACTTTGCTGATAATTGGGAGAAGGCTGATTGGTCTGTTGTTGCTAGGATCTGTTTTTGCACCTTTTTTGTGTAAAGCGGTGATGTTGGCTGATTTCCAAGCAGATGGCAGATGACCTTGAGCTAAAGAGAGGGTGAAGAGAACAGAGAGAGGGAGTGAAAGAGAGGAAGAACAGGATTTTAGGACCAGTGGGCTGATGCCGTCAGGTCCAGTTGCAGAATCAGAGTCGAGGGTTGACCGAAACTTTTCCACCTTGTCATGAGGAAAGGACACAGAGTCCAGGAGCAGCTGGGTATGACTGGGTACGGTGGATACAGAGAGGGATGGGTTTGGGACACAAGATTTAGAGGCAAACACAGAGTTGAGGCATTCAGCTTTTTCACGTGCGGAGACAGCTGTGTCGCCGTTTGAGGTGAGGGAGGGGATGGAGGGGGAACAAACACCAGAAACAGATTTGACCAGACGCCACCAGGATTTGGAAGAGGGAGACTGATAAGTGAGTTCGGTCTTGAGAATGGAGAGATATTGA
>NC_136262.1:247427671-247445171 GCF_964187855.1 Myxine glutinosa
TATCCACCTTTGTGGGTGTGCGTGTGTGCGCGCATGGAAGTTGTTTTTGCTTTCTATCCCCACACGTGGGTGGGCCTCAGGATATGGAACAGAGATCTACCAGGTCTCAAGGTATCCATCTCCGTGTGTGTGTGTGTGTGCGTGTGCGCACGTGCATGCATGCATGCGCATGTCCAAAATATGTGCAGTATGTCACGCACAAGATGCGAGTACACAACATACCACTGTACAACATGTCATGCAAAATATGTGTGAATGTACAACATGTCATGCAAAATATGTGTGAATACAACACAACATGTGCACAATATGTATATGTGTATATAATGCATAAAAATAATATGTGTGCTTACAATACACAGCATATGATGTCACACAAAACAAAATAAAGCATGCCAAAGCAAAACCAAAACCAAACACGTGTATCGTGCAACGATAATCGTGCATTTATACATGCAAACATGACCCGTGTCTGTGTGTGTGTGTGTGTGTGCATGTGTGCATCACCGCCACCACTCCTCATGTTGCTCTGGCTCCACTCCCACTCAGGTCCGCCAAATCTCAGGACCCCCTTTCACTCGGGTCCGACAAATCTCAGGCACCCTCACACTTGGTCTGCCAAATCCCAGGCCCCTCCTTCCACTCAGGGTGTGCGTGTGTGTATATATATATATATATATATATATATATGTGTATATATATATATATATATATATATATGTATGTATGTATATATAATCAAGCACACAGCCATGCAATCTCTATCGACAAACATTGGCAGTAGAATGGGCTGTACTGGAGAGGTCAGTGACTTTCAATGTGGCACCGTCATAGGATGCCACCTTTCGAACAAGTCAGGTGGGAGAAGTATAAAACACAAGGACACCAAGGACACCAAGGACACCAAGGACTTCCAGGACAGAAGTTGGTATTTCAAAAAAGTGGATTTGGGGTGAAATTAGCAGGGGCAGAAAAGATCAAGGTTTTAGATGGGGGAAGATAAGAGATGGTGGTGAACAGCTGTTTTAAAGACCTGGAGGGTGGAGTGGGATTGAAGAGAGTGAGGGAGTTTGTTACAGAGGCGGGAGAAAAGAGGAATGAAGGAGTGAAGGTGAGCAGAGAGTCTTGATTTTGGCAGTTTAACCATAAGAGGGTTGCAGGCAGATCTTGTGCGACCTGAAGGAATATTTGGGGGACAGAGCCCAGAGAGAGCAGGGGGGGGCAAGGCCAGAGAGGAGTCGGTAGAAGACGGAAAGACCACCAACCTGCCTGCGGTGAGTGAGTGAAAGGCCCTTGGAGTTAGCTTCATCGCGGGAGATTCCAATGATTCTGAACGCTTTGGTTTCAACAGCGTGAAGACGAGCTAGGTGTGAGGCAGGAGCACCAGCCCAGAGGGGAGAGCAGTATTCCATTGAGCTGTGGATGAAAGCCTTGTATGTGGTGAGGAGCTCAGGTGTGCCAAGGAAGGACTTCGCACGACGGAGGATGCCCAGTCGGCGACTGGCTTTGGAGGCCAGCTTTGAAATGTGGTTTTCCCAGGAAAGATCATGGCAGATAGTGAGACCCAAAAGCTTGAGTGACAGAACTTCTTGGAGAGGATTATTCAGAAAGTGGATGGGAGGGTTGTCCAGTCGGTCTTTTTGGAGAGACATCGTAAGAGTGTGAGATTTGTCAGGATTGAAAGACATGTTCCACTTGTTTGCCCAGTCTGTGATTTTGTCCAGGTCTACAGAGAGTGAGGAGGCTGCAGACTGCCGATCTGAGGGATGAGGAATGGAGCGACAGAGAGTAGAGTCATCAGCAAAGAGATAGAGAGGATTTTCAAGAGAGTCAGAGAGATCATTGATGAAGACCAGAAAAGGCACAGGGCCCAGAACACTGCCTTGGGGAACTCCAGCCTGAACAGGAAGAGGAGATGAGAGAAACCCATTCAGGGCCACACGTTGACTACGACTAGAGAGGAAGTCCGCCAGCCATGCGTGGAGATTTCTATGGATACCAAAGGAGGAGAGTTTGGTGAGCAGAGCGGGGTGCCAGACCGTATCGAAGGCACGTGATATGTCAAGGGAGACAGCTCTAATTTCCTGTTTGGCATTGAGGACCTCCATCCATTGTTGAGAAAGCAGAAGCTGCATGTCCAGAGTAGAGTGACCTGGTCTGAAATCAAATTGATGATCAGAGATCAAGCCATTGGAGAAGAGGAAAGATTTCATATCTGAAGCAATGATGGATTCCATGACTTTGCTGATAATTGGGAGAAGGCTGATTGGTCTGTAGTTGCTAGGATCTGTTTTTGCACCTTTTTGTGCAAAGCGGTGATGTTGGCTGATTTCCAAGCAGATGGAAGATGACCTTGAGCAAAAGAGAGGGTGAAGAGAACAGAGAGAGGGAGTGAAAGAGCGGAAGAACAGGATTTTAGGACCTGTGGGCTGATGCCGTCAGGTCCAGTTGCAGAATCAGAGTCGAGGGTTGACAGAAACTTTTCCACCTTGTCAGGAGGAAAGGACACAGAGTCCAGGAGCAGCTGGGTACGACTGGGTGCGGTGGGTACAGAGAGGGATGGGTTTGGGACACAAGATTTAGAGGCAAACACCGAGTTGAGGCATTCAGCTTTTTCACGTGCGGTCAGCCGTGTAGCCGTTTGAGGTGAGGGACGGGATGGAGGGGGAACAAACACCAGAAACAGATTTGACCAGACGCCACCAGGATTTGGAAGAGGGAGACAGATAAGAGAGTTCGGTCTTGAGAACGGAGAGATATTGTTTCCTGGCTCTCCTGATGGTGGACACACACTTGTTTCGGGCTTTGTGAAAGGAAATGAGATTTCCTTCCGTTGGATTTGCTTTCCAGGAGACGAAAGCAAGTTGTTTCTGGTCAACAGCCTCACCACAAGAATCCGTGTACCATGGATGGGAGGAAGGGTATGACAACTGAAGACGAGATGGGATAAATCTGTGCATGAGAGAGAGCAATTTACTTTGGAAGAATTCCCAGGATGAGTTCATGTCAGAGTTGGTAGAGATGGGAGACAAGTCCAGATGATTGATGGCTGCTTGAAGACCGTGCCAGTTGGCCTGAGTGAAATGCCAGACTCGTCGACGCTGAGGAGGCTCTCTGAGAATGGTCAGAGAGATATATATATCTATAATATACACCGTACAGTCCAAAAATATATACGCACAGTACATAAATATATATACAGTGCATTCAGAAAGTATTCAGACCCCTTCACTTTTTCACATTTTGTTATGTTGCAGCCTTATGCTGAAATCGTTTAAATTCATTTTTTCCCTCATCAATCTACACCCAATACGCCAGAATGACAAAGAGAAAACAGGATTTTATAAAGTTTGGCAAATTTATTAAAAAGAAAAAACTGAAATAGCACATTGACATAAGTATTCAGACCCTTAACTCAGTACTTAGTTGAAGCACCTTTGGCAGTGATTACAGCCTCGAGTCTTTTTGGGTATGATGTGATGATCTTTGCACACCTGGATTTGTGGATTTTCTGCCATTCTTCTCTGCCGATCCTCTCAAGCTCTGGTAGGTTGGATGGGGATTGTCGGTGGACAGCCATTTTCAGGTCTCTCCAGAGATGTTCAATTGGGTTCAAGTAAGGCTCTGGCTGGGCCACTCAAGGACCTTCACAGAGTTGTCCCTAAGTCACTCCTGCGTTGTCTTGGCCGTGTGCTTCGGGTCATTGTCCTGGGGGAACGTGAACCTTCGGCCCAGTCTGAGGTCCTGAGCGCTCCGTTTCAGGTTTTCATTAAGGATATCTCTGCACTTTGCTCCGTTCATTGTTCTCTCAACCCTGACCAGTCCCCCAATCCCTGCTGCTAAAAAACACCCCCACAGCATGATGCTGCCACCAACATGCTTCACTGTTGGGATGGTATTGGGCAGGTGATGAGCGGTGCCTGGTTTCCTCCAGACATGACGCTTATAATTGAGGCCAAACTGTTCAATTCTGGTTTCATCAGACCACAGAATCTTGTTTCTCACAGTCTGAGAGTCCTTTAGGTGCTTTTTTGCAAACTCCAAGTGGGCTTTCATGTGTCTTTCACTGAGGAGAGGCTTCCGTCTGGCCACTCTGCCATAAAGCCCAGATCGGTGGAATGTTGCAGTGATGGTTGTCCTTCTGGAAGTTTCTCCCATCTCGACAGAGGATCTCTGGAGCTCAGCCAGTGACCATCGGGTTCTTGGTCACCTCTCTTACCAAGGCCCTTCTCCCCCGATTGCTCAGCTTGGCCGGGCGGCCAGCTCTAGGAAGAGTCCTGCTTGTTCCAAACTTCTTCCATTTAAGAATTATGGGGGCCACTGTGCTCTTGGAAACCTTCAATGCAGCAGAATTTTTTTTGTAGGCTTCCCCAGATCTGTGCCTCGACACAATCCTGTCTCTGAGCTCTGCAGGCAGTTCCTTCGACCTCATGGCTTGGTTTTTGCTCTGATTTGCATTGTCAGCTGTGAGACCTTATATAGACAGGTGTGTGCCTTTCCAAATCATGTCCAATCAATTGAATTTACCACAGGTGGACTCCAATCAAGGTGTAGAAACATTTAAAAGATGATCAAGAGAAATGGGAGGCACCTGAGCTAAATTTCAAGTGTCATAGCAAAGGGTATGAATACTTTTGTCAATGTGATTTTTTTTTTTTTAAATAAATTTACAAAACTTTCTAAAATCCTGTTTTCTCTTTGTCATGATGGAGTATTGAGTGTAGATTGATGAGGGAAAAAATGAATTTAAACGATTTCAGCACAAGGCTGCAACATAACACAAAGTGAAAAAAGTGAAGGGGTCTGAATACTTTCTGAATGCACTGTATTTGCCTAGAATCTTCGTGACACCCCATGTATTTTGCTGTGTTTACATTGCTGGACATCAGTACTGCTGGCACGAATTCCAATACTTCTGGAGTAAACATTCCCACCTCTAACCACAAGACCCAGTGGTATGTGGTTTTCCTTGTGGTTGTGCTGCTGCCACCACCCTTTAGAGTAATGACCACTGTTGCCTTGTTTGAATAAAACTCAAATTTGGACTTTGTTATTGATGAAGAAGAATTACTTATTTTCATCGACCAAGAACATAACCCGGGGAGCCTCAAAAGAAGCCGATGGGTCATGTGGAACTGTTCCTTCTTAACTGCTTATTTTTCAATATTTATAATACAGTCACTGTCTGAAGAGGTTGTGAGCAGCTTTAGTGTGATTGCTTCTCACCGTTATGCTTTTGTAATGAAAATGGCTGATGCATATCCACATGCTAACATGGTGTTTTAAATGAAGGTGCCTCATTATGCACTGCTTACACACTTAGGCAGCCACTTGGTTATCTCAGTAAGAACAAGTGTTGTATCTGGCAGTAGCAAAACCTTATGTACATATTCTGCATATTGGTCTTGCAAGGGGCTTGGTAAGTGCATTAAATGAGTGTTTCAAATCACCATGAAATTGGTCAAGAAAACAACACTTTTGCTAGGTGCTTCCCATCCTCCATCCTGCCTTGCCTGGTGTTTCCCATTCTGCATCCCATCTGGAATGTTGCTGCTCATCCCACCTGGCTTGGGGCTTCTAATCCCACATGGCCTGGTGTTTCTCGGCCAGCCTGGCATGGTGCTTCTCATTCGTCCAGCCTCACTTGGTGTTTCTCGCCCTGCCTGGCCTAGGGCTTCTCGTGTCATCTGCTCTGTCCTTGGTGTATTCCATGCCATGTGACCTAGCCTTGGTGCATTCAGTTACATATGGCTTGGCCCTGTGCATTCCTCCTGTGTGGCCTGGCCTGGTGCTCCTTGTCCCACATGCCTGGCTTGGTGCTCTATGTCCTGGATGGCCTGGCCTGATACTCCCTGCCACACATGGTCTGGCCTGGTACTTACAATAGCGCATGACCTGACCTGGTGCTTCTCGTAGCGCACAGCCTGGCCTGGTGCTTCCTGTGACTCATGACATGGCATGGTGCTTCCCGTAGCGAGCGACCTGGCCTTGTGCTTCCCAAGTGTGCTACCTGGCCTGGTGCATCCAGGAGTGCGCAACCTGGCTTTGTTGTGCTTCCCATAGCGCGACATGACCTGGTGCTTCCGGTAACGTGTGACCTGGCTTTGTGCTTCCGGTGGCGTGCGACCTGACTTTGTGCTTCCCATAGTGTGACCTGGCCTGGTGCTTCCGGTAGCACGCGACCTGGCTTTGTGCTTCCCATAACGTGACCTGGCCTGGTGCTTCCCGTAGCGTGACCTGGTGTGGTGCTTCCTGAAGCACGTGCTCTGGCACCTGGCTTTGTGATTCTCCTACCACCTGGCCTGATGCTTCTCCTCCCACCTGGCATGGTGCTTCTCATCCCACATGGCCTGGTGTTTCTCGGCCAGCCTGGCATGGTGCTTCCCCTTCGTCCAGCCTTACTTGGTGTTTTTCGCCTTGCCTGGCCTGGGGCTTCCAGTTCGGACCCGATTGGCCTGTTGTTTCCAGTTCGGTCCCAACTGGCCTGTTGCTGCTAATGCCATCTGGTCTGTCCCTGGTGTATTCCATGCCGTGTGACCTAGCCTTGGTGCATTCAGTTTCATATGGCTTGGCCCTGTGCATTCCTCCTGTTTAGCCTGGCCTGGTGCTCTTTGTCCCACATGCCTGGCTTGGTGCTCTATGTCCTGGATGGCCTGTGCTGATGCTCCCTGCCCCACATGTTCTGGCCTGGTACTTCCCATAGCGCACGACCTTATTTGGTGCTTCCCGTAGCGCACAGCCTGGCCTGCTGCTTCCTGTAACTCGTGACCTGGCATGGTGCTTGCTGTAGCGAGCCACCTGGCCTGGTGCATCCCAAGTGTGCGACCTGGCCTGGTGCTTCCGGTAGCACGCGACCTGGCCTGGTGCTTCCAGTAGCGTGTGACCTGGCCTGGTGTTTCCAGTAGCGTGTGACCTGGCCTGGTGCTTCCGGTAGCCCGCAACCTGGCCTGGTGCTTCCGGTAACGCACGACCTGGCTTTGTGCTTCCCACAGCGTGACCTGGCCTGGTGCTTCCGGTAGCACGCGACCTGGCCTGGTGCTTCCCGTAGCGCGACCTGGCTTGATGTTTTCCGTAGTACGTGACCTGGCCTATTGCTTCCCGTAGCGCGCGACCTGGTGTACTGCTTCCTGAAGCACGTGCTCTGGCATATAGTTTTCGGGCACCGTGGTCCCCTTTTTGAAGCAATGTTGTGTGGCCAGATCCTGCTGCCAACCCTGTTAGTCGCCTCTTGCGACACACAGGGAATTACCAGTGAACTGGTACTCAATTTGCCGACCTCGGAAGGATGACAGGCTGAGTCGACCCCCCTGGCGTTAATTCGGCGATTGACCTGTTAAGTTTACATTCATTCATTCTGTTAAGTTTACATTTTTAGTAACACCCATAAAGATGGTGTTTTTGTCCGAAAATGGCCAAAATTCAAGAAATGAGGCAAGATTTTGGATAATTTATGTCAGACGAGAGTGGAATGGGCTGATACAATTGACAGGTTTGCGTTGTGCTCATACCGAGGGAGATTTATACGAAGCCGAGTCAGTGTTGCAGCTTTGGTGAAGGAAATGGGAAGCAAACCCAAGCTGAACAATATGTCTGTTTGAACAACTCTACGTTAATTATTGCACATTAAGGAGACCGAAGTTCCCTGGTGAGAAGGAAGAATTAAGGTTACAACAACAATGTTTTGCTGAAGATTCCTGGCCCAGTTTCCCAGTTATGATGTCCGCCCGTTGTAAGTTGCAGAGGCCGGCATGTCAAAAGAGCCCGGGTGGCGAATCGCTGCATGTTTTGTTGAAATTAATTTATGATTTTCACACACTTCCCTTCTAAATTGGCTTTCCTCATTATACAAGGAAAAGAACTTTTATTTTGTGTGCACATTTCGAAGAACAAGTCCTTTCACCCCCAAATTAATATCGTTGAATGTACAATAATGTGAGTGGTCTGGAAGGAAAATAAGCCACACTTGATTTTGATTTGATAATCGGCGTTGGTGACCAGAAAATGTCAACCCGTGACGTTACCAGTCAAAGGTCACGAAGAGAGATTTCGAATTTCTCTGCTGACTTTGAAATCAAAATTTCATATCTTCCAGTTGGAGTTCAGCTCTATAACTCAGAAAACATGGCTTGGAGTTCATTTATAACGTCACCGACGTTGGAGACACTTGCTGTTCCTTTGAAAACTTTGAAACAGAATTATGAGGAATTAACCAAGTTTGAAACAACAATACATACGTATATAAATTTATTGAGGCCTCATCTGGAATATTGTGTTCAATTTTGGTCGCCGCATCTGAAGAAGGACATCGTTGCCAAAGAGAGGGTTCAGCGTAGAGCGACTAGTATTGACTCTGCTACAAGGAGTGGCTGAAGGAGACAGGACTTTATACATTAGAAAGGAGGCTGCTATGAGCGTATCTGATAGAGATATTTAAGATGATGAAGGTTGTGGACAACATCGGTGCAGTGGAGTTTTTTTTCAGCAGATTGGACATTGAGGGTAAAGAAGATGAAAGTTAAGGTGGGGTCTTGCAGTCGGAGAGTGGTTAACGCATGGAATTGTCTCCCTGGAAAGATAGTGGCAATGGAGGGATGAGATGCGTTTAAATTGAAATTAGATACAGCCGTGGCCAAAAATATTGGCACCCTAGCACCTTTTTCAAAAATTAGTTGAAATTGACAAAAGTATTTGGTCTCCACAATTCTTTATTTCACTGTTAATATTACAGAACATTTGTTTTTGATTCAGAACTTAATATATCCTTTTAAATCAGGAAATAAAAATAAATGGCATTGACAAAATTATTGACACCCTCGACTTAATATTTGGTAGCACAGACATTGGACAAAATAACTGCAGTCAAGCGCTTCCTATAGCCATGAATGAGCTTCCGACACCTCTCCACTGGCAGTTTGGCCCACTCTTCTTGTGGAAACTGCTCCAGTTGTCCCAGATTTGAAGGATGCCTTCTCCCAAATGTGGTTTTCATATCTCCCCACAGGTGTTCAATGGGATTTAGATCTGGACTCATTGCTGGCCACTTCAGAACAGTCCAGCGTTTTGTCTTGAACCATTCCTGGGTGCTTTTTGAAGTGTGTTTGGGGTCATTGTCCTGCTGCAAGACCCATGACCTTTGACAGAGACCCAGCTTTCTGACATTTGGTTGAACATTGCACTCCAAAATGCCTTGGTAATCTCCTGATTTCATGATGCCATGCACACATTCAAGGCACCGAGTGCCAGAGGCAACACAGCAACCCCAACACATCACTAAAACTCCTCCATGTTTGACTGTAGGGATGGATTTTTTTTTTAAGGCTTCATTTTGTTTTCTGTAAACATAGAGATGATGTGCTTTACCAAAAAGCTCTACTTTGGTCTCATCTGTCCACAGGACATTCTCCCAGAAGGATTTTGGCTTGTTCAGGTGTGTTTTGACAAACTCCAGTCAGGCTTTCCTATGTCTCTCTCTCTCTCTCTCAGCATTGGGGTCATCCTGGGGCTCCTACCATAGAACCCCCTTTCATTGAGTTGGTGACGGATGGTGTGAGTTGAAACTGTCGTACCTTGTGTCTGAAGGTCAGCTTGAATCTGTTTGGCAGTTGATCGAGGTGCTTTCTCGACCATTCTAACAATCCTTCGCTGCAATCTTCGATCAGGTTTTCTCTTACGGCCATGTCCAGGGAGGTTGGTTAAGTGCAATGGGCCTTAAGCTTCCTGATAACATTGTGTACAGTGGACACAGGAACATCAATGTCTCTGGAGATGTACTTGTAGCCTTGAGATTGTCCATGCTTGGCTGCAATCTTGTGTCTGATATACTCAGACAATTCTCTGGTTTTCTTTCTTTTCTCCATGCTCATTGCGATGAAACACCTGCTTGAAATCTAATTATTTCTAACAACTTCTAAAAGGTGCCAATAATATTGTCCGTGCCATTTTCGGATTTCTGTGTGGAATAAGCCTGGTGTTGGGCTAGTGGCTAGGGTGCCAGCTTAGGATCCAAGGATCCTGGGTTCGAATCCCGGTCGATCGCTGAATTAACGCCAGGGGGGTTGACTCAGCCTGTCATCCTTCCGAGGTCGGCAAATTGAGTACCAGTTCACTGGTAATTCCCTGTGTGTCGTAAAAAGGTGACAAACAGGGTTGGCGGCAGGAAGGGCATCCGGCCGTAAAACATTGCTTCAAAAAGGGGACCAAAAAACAACAACAACCACGGTCCCCGAAAAAGGCCAACCCCCGCTTTGCGGGGAAAAATGGCCTCTAAAGGTGGTTTTTTTTTTGTTTGTTTTTTGTGGAATAAGCTAAGATTTAGTAATTTTTTTCAGCTTTCTTTGTTTTGTTCCACTGAAAACCAAAGAAATACAAATGTGGATACCAAAATATTTTTTAATTTCAACCAATTTCAACAAAAGTATTGCAATTTCAACAATTTTCTGGAAGAAATGGTGCATTATTTGAAAAAAGTGCAAGGGTGCCAATATTTTTTGGCCACGACTGGTAGGTACCTGGCTGCATTAGAGGTGGAGGGGCATGGGGATATTAGCAGCCAGGTAGCTTGTGCATAGACGTGTGTGATGTATTCTGGCATTGGCTCAGCACAGGCATGACCGGCCAAATGGCCTCCTCGCGTGCCAAGTTTCCTTACGCGTGTCCTTGTGTGTCACCTACCCCGCATACACAAGCTGCCTCTCACATGCAAAACATATGTGGGATTTATTTATTTATTCTCTCCTTAAAATGCTGAACGCAGCATGGTATTTGAACATTGAGCGAATCATTATACTCTACACCAGCATGTGCTGTGAGATGTAGGCGTACATGTGACGATGCCGAGCATCCGCCATGCGGACTTGCCACATGTGAGGACCTTTGTGGGAACACGTTTCATGGTCTTGAGCTCACGCCATTAGCGTATGATTCAGCCTTCACTTGTAAATGTACTGTAAAGTGAACTTTTGAGCACCGTGCTGATGCTGCATGAGTCTCTTTCACTCATTCATTGGGAAATCCGTGAATTTCATAGAATGAGTGTTCTGTAACCTTCTAAATGCACTTCTTCCCTGGATTGAAGTCGTCGCTGCTTGGAATATAACGAAAAGGAAGAACAACTTTGTACAAACTCATCTGCGTGAAAATGATGCAGAGGATGATTGTGAGTTGATGTAAAATGTTTAACTTTGGATCAACAGGTAGATTTGTTGTTGAGAGAGAAAATAAAATAAATAAATATATCAGGTTATGCAGGAAAATTATTTGGCCCTTCTCCTTTAGATTTGCAACACAAAGCGAAGAATTACCATAAGCAAGGTGCTAACAAGCTTTTTTAATCCGACAGCACAATAGGCCGGAGGGCGGGTGAGTCACCACGTTCTATACACATACATGTATATAATCACCAAGTTAGGCTCTCATTGTTGATCTCTGTCTCTCTGTCTCCCTCTGTCTCCCTCTGTCTCCCTCTGTCTCTCTGTCTCCCTCTGTCTCCCTCTGTCTCTCTGTCTCTCTGTCTCTGTCTCTCTGTCTCTCTCTCTGTCTCTCTGTCTCTCTCTCTGTCTCTCTCATACTTGCTACCAGTTTAAGTGCATTGTATTCATGTGATATCCTTGTCTTCATCTGCTGTCTGCGTTGTGTTTTGTTTGCGTAGTGTTGTCTGTGTTGTGGTGTGTTTACATCATGTTGTGCTGTCTGCATCATGTGTTATCTGCATCATGTTGTGTTGTCTGTGTCATGTTGTGTTGTGGTCTTGTTTGTGTCTTGTCATGTTGTGTTGTCTGCGCTTCTCTGTGTCGTGTCTGTGTCTGTCTGCGCATGTGTGCCTTGCTGTGCCTATCAGTGCTGCCTGTATTAGTCTTCCCAGTCCTTCATCATATATTTTGTGGCCCTTGCTTGTTCTCTTTGAATTAAAAATCGTCACCATTTGCTTCCATGTCCATGCACATCCTCCACGCGTGCCAATTACACTCAAATACACTTCAATCCGGCCTGTCTTCCACTCTCTGGGATTGCTTCCACCTCATTCCTTCGTCTTGCTCTCATTAGTCACTGCATTCCTCTTGTTTGACTCACATTGGTGTTCTTTGAGCATATTCTTTTGGCACTGCTGATGGTTTAACCCACGCCCTACATTAATACAACTGAAGCTTTTTGCCATTTGTAGCAGTGGCCAAATATTCTCAGGAGAGGGTGGGGGTGTTATAGCAGCCTCTAACATTCAATCAATAAGTCAATGGATTTTATTATCAAAGCACTTTTCATTTGGAAGCAAAATCTCAAAGCACTTCCCAGATAATGTAACACCCGAACCAGCACCGTAAACATCAAGTTTTCTCAAACATTCTCTGACATATATAATACTTTTGTTTGTTTGGTTGTGTGTTGTGTCAACAACTCGTGTGTATGTTTCCATTTTTAAACACCTGTTGTGGTATTCCATGGTGTGCATCCTTGTATATTCTTGAATCCGTGTCGGAAGTTCGAGGATACTTGTGATTTTAGAGGACAGCTAATGCTTTGCCAAGTACGTTGTAGTTTGTATTTTGATCCTGTCTGTGAAAACACATCATTTGACAGTTTTTTTTAATTTTTTTTGAATACAAGATCGAGGCTCGTGTAAGAGCTAACATCAATCACAAATAAAAAAACAATCGGACAAACAAAACATACAATAAATGGAGCGGGAGACAAGATTGGGGGGGGGGGGGGAAGCACACAAGCACGACAGCAGAGAACAGGGATCATCGGAAGATCTGTGGGAGGGAGAGGGCTTGGGGGGAGGAAGCATAGGAAGGGGGGTGGGGAGGTGTGAGAGGTATAAAACACATGGACACTGCGAGAACTTCCAGGAAAGAAGTCGATATTTCACAAAAGTGGCATTGGGGTGAATTAACGGGGGTAGAAAAGATCAAGGTTTTGGATGGGGGAAGACAAGAGATGGTGGTGAACAGCTGTTTTAAAGACCTGGAGGGAGGAGTGGGATTGAAGGGAGTGGGGGAGTTTGTTCCAGAGGCGGGAGTAAAGAGGAATTAATGAGTGAAGGTGAGCAGAGAGTCTTGATTGTGGCAGTTTAACCATAAGAGGGTTGCAGGCAGATCTTGTGCGACGTGTAGGAATATTTGGGGGACAGAGCACAGAGAGAGCTGGAGGAGCAAGGCCGGAGAGGAGTCGGTAGAAGACAGAAAGAGTGCCTACCTGCCTGCGGTGAGTGAGTGAAAGGCCCTCGGAGTTAGCTTCATCGCCGGAGATTTGTACCTTCACAGATTTCACAGATTTGTACCAGATTTGTACCTTCACAGATTTGTACCAGATTTGTACCATCACAGGCAAGATTATTTGATTTTGAAATAACTGTTTTAATATCCTCATTGTAAAATAGTCTGTGGAATAATGTAAGTAAGCTGACTGTTAGTCTTTCTTTCTCTCCTCTCTGTAACTCCTGGCGCACAGGGAGTAATCGCACAGGGATGAGATGAAAGCCAGAACCTTGGCATTCCTCCCAGCAATCGTTCCCGGTGTCTGCCACGCAAAGAGCCTTGGCATTCCTCCCAGCAATCGTTCCCGGTGTCTGCCACGCAAAGAGCCTTGGCATTCGAGCACAATGCTGGGGGGGGGGGAGACTTCTCCGTCGCTTCTAGTCGATCTGCTAATCTGGGAGTTGCAGGTTTCCGGTCGGTCGGTCAGTCGGGATGATGTTCGACGGTAGTTGTGATTTAGGGGTCAGGCGAGAAGGAGAAGCCGGTGGAGGAAGAAACGAAACTGCGGGAGGACGGTTTTGTTTAAGGCACCATCGATTAAACGCTCCACGCACGACATTGCAGGCGATCAGCTTTGTTTGCGTCGTCGTGCTCCAAGCGGAAGGTCGTGAGCAATGATTTACATTGAGGTTAATAGTGATAAACACTTCGATAATGCCTCCACGGCGTCGGGTGGCTGCCCCCTGCACCTTACGTTGCTAATTAGTGAAAGGCACTCGCTCCGCCACCATTGTGAAGGTCACACAATTGCCCAGGGTTTGGCCGAGTAGATTGTGCGGCGTTATTAGTCTCGGAGCAATTTTCACCGTGTTCCGTGCCTGGGCACGTTTTGCACAGCTGTGAAATAAACACAAGGCCGAGGTACGTTGCGGGTATTTCGTTTTTCCATCAAATGGAAATATCGTTCTTGCGTCACGACGGTTCCCCTTTCTTGCATCCGCGCATGGCCGCTCCGTCACTAACTGGTCGCAATTCGTTGTTCATGGTTGTTGCTCGGCTGAGACCACATTGCCATTGGTTTCATCTTTTCGTCATGTTTGTACTTGTATTGATACCTTTTGGTTTGGTCTACAGTACTGTGGAAGATTTTGGGTTATTTTCACCTTTGTCCTCCTATTCTTCCTGAAACATTTGTGGGAAGTTGGAAATGTGCAATGGAGGAAGACAGCAAAGTACCAGGGTGACGGAAAAATCGAGCAAAAGTACCGTCACGGTAAAAGTAATCGATCAATTTAAGTTATTTAATGGACTTTTAAAAAGTTAATTGTGTTGCACTCTTTGTTTCACTGAGCCAAAGCTCAGAACTACTTTTACGGCCCACCGTGAAATGGTGGTGTAACATTGGGTGGCGGATATTAGATTTATCTTAAAAGAGTGTCCAATATCCTGCTTCCAAAATAAAAGTTGGCATCAGCCTGGTGTTGGCTTAGCGGTCAGGGTGCCGGCTTGGGATCCTAGGATCCTGGGTTCGAATCCCGGTCAATCGTTGAATTAACACCAGGGGGGTTGACTCAGCCTGTCATCCTTCCAAGGTCAGCAAATTTGAGTACCAGCTTGCTGGGATGAATGATCACGGTGTGTACCCCGATTTAGAATAGGTACACCGTATCCCTGCGCATCGTAAGAGCGTGAGCAAGGGTTGGTGTCAGGAAGGGCATCCGGCCATAAAAACATTGCCTCAAACAGGGAACCATGATTGTCATGGGGCCCGCAAGGCTAACCCCCGCTCTAGTGGGGAAAATGGCCTTAAAACGATCATTCATTCATTCATTCATTCAATCATTCATCAGCATTTTTTACGCCTGTTCTCCCATAATTTTGAAAGTGAATGTTGAGCTTTTCGAATGCTGTGCGGGAAGCGGCCGCCATAAAAGGGAGACAGACAAGGAGACAGACAAACACACGGACAGACACCGGTTCGTAATATGTAAAAGATGACTTCCCTTCCAAGGAACTTGAACACAGGGAAGAGACTATTCGGCCCACCAAGCCTGCGCAATGGTTGCCAACCTATGACAATTTTGGTTTTGTATACAGAGTCGAGGCTCGTGGAAGAGCTAGAACACGAAACGGATCATGACGTACCAGGCCAAAAGAAGCAGTAGAGAAGGGGGGACACCGACAGCGGAGTTGATGGACAAAATAGACGAGACTTGGGCAAACAATGGATGTGGGGATGGATGGTGTGGGCACTATGGATAGAGAAGGAAACCCCAACCTCTTCCCGCCCCCTCCACCACCACCACCACCACCCACCAACCTCCTATCTTTGTCCTGCTCTATCCTTTTTTAATTGTGTGTGTCAAGCAAGGAAGCAGCACACACCAATTTTAAAGTCCTTGATATAACTATTGACTTGACCACGTTTAATAAATCTGCAGCTGTCAAATAAAATGAGAGTAGGCCTGAACATTTTTTTTATAGATGGGCTATGGCTCGTAATAGAGCTGACACACACACACACACACACACACACACACACACACACACACAATGACGAGACAAACACTTAACACAGCCACTGAGCTTGGGGGAAGTGCTGTCACTACCGTCACTTCCTGGGATACTCTGGGTACCAGCGACGGCATAACAATGGCACCGCTTTTCTCACTGTACTCAGCGGGGCATTTCCTGAAGAGGAATTTCCTCCTCCCTGTGGATGCCAACTGATGGGGATTGTCCATGCTCTATCCTTTCAAGCAAGGAAGCAGCCCGTACCATTTTTAAATTCTTTGGTATGACTTCAACCGGTCCAAACCGGATGGGTGTTTTTTCGAAGACACCAACTCCTTACTGGATAGCCGTTGGCTCCCTACAGGAACTCATCCGCCCTTTGCCAGGTGCTGTTTTTGGTCCTGGCAGGATGTCACAGTCACCCCCTTCCCCCCGCCACCCCCCCCCCTCGACGAGCAAAGCCAGTGAGGGGTGTCAGTTTAGTTGCCGACAACCCGGCCATGCGGCAGGTGGCACTGGGTTAGATGTCACCAGTGACATTCCTAAAAGTGTGACCTGACCAAAACATTAACATCCAGCACTGTCCACAGAAAGCTGATTACAGCAGGTCTCCATGGCAGAGTTTTAGCAAATAAATCACTGCTGAGACCACGGATTAAAGTGAAAAGACTAAAATTTTCAAGGTAACATCAAGTTTGGCGACTGAACAATGGAATCCGGAACTCTGGTCTGAATCGATATTTGACCTTTTTGGATCTAAGAGACACAAGTTTGCATGTAAAGACCTGGATAACATTACAATATGCACAGGGGCGGCTCAGTGACTGTCTGGGTTTGTATTTCAGCTTTTGGTTTTGGAACACCTGTTACAATCAATGAAACACTAACAAAAGGGAATGACAAGCAGATACTGCAGCATCATGCAGTTCCTAGTGGAAGTGGTTAATCAGAAGAGGATTCATTTTCCAATAACATAATGATCCAAAATACACTTCCAATAGAGTAAAACTGGAATTGGAGAACAAGGTTACAACTGGTGTGCTCCAAGTGTTAGAATTCCCACCCCGGAGTCTGGACATGAGTTCCATTGAGACCATGTAGGATTACCTGGAAACAGAAGAACAAGAGGAACCCAATTAACCTGACAGAACTGTGGAATTTACTGCAGGATATTTGGCACAATGTTCATGGAAGAATGCTTCAGTCGTATACAGGAAGCATGGGTAAAGGATTGATGGCACTCGATAAGGCAAAGTGAGGACACATAAAGTATTGAAAGATATACTATAAAATGACACAGTTCTTGTTATTTATTTAAGCATTTTGTTTTACGAGCATTCATAAGGCTGTTAATTTAGCGGTTAGGGTGTCGGCTTGGGATCCTAGGATCCTGGGTTCGAATCCCGGTCAATCGCTGAATTAACGCCAGGGGGGTTGACGGCTGTCATCCTTCCGAGGTCGGCAAATTGAGTACCAGTTCACTGGTAATTCCCTGTGTGTCGCAAGAGGCGACTAACAGGGTTGGCGGCAGGAAGGGTATCCGGCCATAAAACATTGCTTCAAAAAGGGGACCACGGTGCCAAAAACAGGCCAACCCCTGCTCTGTGGGGGAAAAATGGCCTCTAAAGATGTTTTTTTTTAATAAGGCTGTTAATTTACAATAATAAAAAACACCCATGATTGTTGTCACTGATTAATTTGCGGGTGAATTATCTGATCTCCAAATGCGGGTTTCAGAAGGTGAAACGGAGCCCTCCCAGGTCTCGATGTATCCACGTGTGTGTGTGTGTGTG
>NC_136262.1:247447671-247460171 GCF_964187855.1 Myxine glutinosa
AAATATTTCCCAACCCATTTCACTCTCTTCACCTCATCCCCTTTTCCATCTTATCGAGCATCGCAGGCACGGCTTCCAGTTATCTGTGGGCTTTCTTTCGGAGGGGAGGAACCGGTGTTGCAAGTTGGCAAGAGAGACGGATTTGCTTGCTTTTTCTGACCGACTCAATCTTGAGAAGATGGTTTCTTGATATCCAATTCATTTTTAGTCAGCACCCACCCACTTCTCTTTCAGACACCTGAATGGAAGAAAATTATTCAAGCATCCTAAGTGTGCACAAATCTTCACTTGCGTGTAAATGTTGTGTAACTTATTTACATTTCTTTAGCTCATTCTTCTCCCATTTCTAAATTTAAAACAGAAGTATGAATCCATTCTTATTTTATTTGAAATTTTTGTTTCATCGTTTCACCCCAAGATTCAATATCGGGGCGAGCAAAGTCAATTCCTCAGCATAATCAAAGGGATTCGCAAAGCGGCCCTCCCTTTATATAAGGGATCGTTTCTCTGTATGCAGCTTTAACATGGGGACTGAAAATACGTTTCTCAGTTTCTACTGAACGAAATTGGCTGCAAATGTCAGAAATAAATGCTTTATAAGTTGAGGTAATATGTTCCAAATTTCAGCAACATCCGTTTATGGATTCTTGAGTTTATTTAGAAAACCCTCGATTTAGCTCTTTCATGAGCCTCGAACTTGTATACAAAAAAAAAAAAAAAAAAAAAATCATGTTGGTGTCTGTCCGTCCGTCCGTCCGTCTGCCCGTCTGCCCAAAATATGTTCACGCTCATATCTCAAGGGCTATACATTGAAACTAGCTGAAACTTTGAATATACATCGGCCAATACATCTAGTTAATGGCTTTTGAAACAAATTACACCGAAGTGCTATAGTTGTCGCTTTAAAATGAAATATATATGCATAAATAAATATATAAAAATATATACACACTTTATAGCTCTTCAAAATGTTATTAACCAAATCGAATGTGCTGGATTAATGGCCTAATGGATAAGGCATTAGAATGCCGAAGCTGGGGAGTTTAGGTTCAAGTCCCATCTAGGTTGAATATGTTTTTTCTTCTTACTTTTTGAAGTATTTTATATCGTCTTGAATATAATCAAAGGGAGGCGCAAAGTTCCCTTCCGTTTATATGGGATCGTTTCTCTGTATGCAACTTTAACATTGGAACTGAAAATTTGTTTGTCGGCTTATACTGATATATTATATATATAAATATACATATAAACACACTTTATTCCCCTTTAAAATATATATTTTTTAATTCTAATGTGCTGGCTCAATGGCCTCATGGATAAAGCATCAGACTCCCAAGCTGGGGATTGTGGGTTCAAATCCTGTCTGGGTTGAATATTTTTCCCCTTACTTTTTCAAGGCTTTTATATTGTCTTTTATATTGTCTTGAATAAAGTCTTGTAGGATGAACAAATGCATTTTGTTAGTATTTAAAATGTATCTTGTGAAAAATGCCAGAGGCATAGAAAAGTCCCCTTTATATGGGATGTGCCATGTGGCAAACTATAGAAAAGAATGGGCATTCTTGGGTAAAATGCCAGGGGCATAGAAAAGGCCGCATAGGGCAAAATGGAGAAGATTGTCATGTGGACCGCAAGGCTAACCCCCGCTCTAGCAGGGAAAATGGCCTTAAAATGCCTGTTGTTGTATATAAGGTTATGTGCCATGTAGCAAGGTATAGAAAAGAATGGACATTCAAAAAAAGAATCCTATGCATGGTGGACTACCCTTGTGTTCTTAGGAGGAACCAAGTAATGCTCTAGAAAAGTTCATATAAACAACAAACAACAACAACATGCATAAATAAACAAACAATGATAATGATAACCTTCATATAAAGGGGTGCCAATTTGATTCATAAAGCTGCATGAAGAAGTAAATGTATTTTATTTGCTAGATGGATGGCGCCCCTTTATATGAACTTTTCTAGAGCGTTACTTGGCTCCTCCTAAGAACACAAGGGTAGTGTATCATGCACATGAGATTTTTTTTGAATGTCCCTTCTTTTGTATACTTTGCCACATGTGTTACAGGGTCCTCCCCTATCCCCTGATCTCGGTAAACCTCCGAACCCCGAGAGGGTCCCCGGCAGAAAGATATTTTACCCTTTGTTGAAATTAATCAATAATGAAACCCTCAATGAAACCATCAAATGAAACAATCAAATCAATAATGAAACCACACCAAGGGTTATGAACAAATATTATATTATAAATCACACAAAAAGAGCCATACAACAATGGGGGCAATCAACCCTACAATCAAATCTTAAGATGGTAACTTAGCTCAAACTCACGGCACCCCCAGGGACTGTAACCGAGCCCTTCACAATGTCTCTAGAACACAATGGTGCTCCCAGCGAAGAGGCGATGGCGATTAAGCGGGTAAGGAGATGTAGGTAAGGCGGGGACCATCACGTGGTCCCAGCCAACCCCAATTGGCGGTGGAAAGAAGAATCCCAAAGACGCTATCCAAACGTGCACATACACCGTGCCGTCGCAAACCGCACCGTATTCTTCAAAGGCCGTTGTCGTGCACACACATCCTCGGCAAACCACCGGAGGGCGGGACCAGCGGACACGGCTCACCAAGGGTCCGTGAACGACGCGCGAGGTCCCCGACATGGCGGCCGGTTCTTCCTCGGACCGCAGCCTCTAAGCGAAGATTCTCTGGAATCTCCCACCTGTACTTGGCTTCACAGGCTTTTCCACGACACCAGCGATATCTACGATCGCACGAGATTCCTTTCCAGGACTCAAAGTTCCCTCTCCAGGGACGCTCGCCCAAGCTGGGTGCGGAGCTTTTACCAAACGCCTCGTTTCACCTCTCTCCCACGCGCTCTTCTTCCTCCCTCCCTTTGTCTTCCGGGTCACGATCCGATTTCCGGCCACATTTTACCAGGAGCGCTTTTAAACCTTTTAACCACAATAACCCTTTCCCTTAAGCCACAATAAGCATAATATCTAGAACCAACAATGATAACAATAACAACCATAATTAGGGCCGAATCCGTAACACGTGGCACATACCCTTATATAAATGGGCCTTTTCTATGCCTCTGGCATTTTAGCCAATAATATAACTAGTGGAGTTTGTTTCTAATTTATCAAATGAATCCCTCTTATTTGATAATATTAGTTACCACAACACTTACATGAGGATGCTTTGCCTCGGGGCATTGTTTGGTGAGAGCAGCTGAGGCATTTGCCATTCCTATGAGGCGTTGTAATTTAGTAGAAACTAAGCATGGAGTCGTGTCATCGTATTACATTAGTGGCTTGGGAGGAGGGAAAAAGAAGGAACATCTTTCATCCCAGTTCGCGTGCGTTAATTTTAGCTTTCAATTGCTGTCGTTCTTGATTCAAAAAGGGCAGATGCAGTTGTTTCTTTTGAATTTGCAAATCGTTCGAAGAAATACCCTCTGCCCTTTATTGATCCCTACCCAGTGATGTTTATATTTCTAACATTTAACAGTGCAACGTGCAGGTGTCGACAGCTGGTAGGACATGGACAGCAGCGTTTAATATTCCGGAAGCATTTCGTCCCAGTACAGCGAATGTGACCACATTTTTCATAGGTTGCTGTGCTGGTAATCTGTTGGAAATTATGCATTCTTACAAAACATAATTCTTTAGACCCTTGCAATGTAAATGACATTTTTATATATTCATCGCTCGCACCTGGGGCTGCCCTCAAGCTGAGCAAGTGCCATGATATTATTGCACGGTTGGCCCTGATGAATGAATCACATTCCAAACGTGCTTCCTGCTCTGGCAGATGAGCCTCATGTTATTGTAATAACCTGTTTGATGTACGCATTGCTGAGAGTGCAGTCTACGGCATGTGCTGGTAAATGATTATAGGATGCATGCCCGAGTTTTTTAAATTGTCACTCCCCTGTCATACTTTTCGAACAAGATGCAAATGTTTTGACAACGTACGAGTGTGAAGGAATAATTTTTATTGACAAATACATATTTCTAACTACTTTTAAGACTGTTCTCTATTTTTATGTTGAACTGTATTTAGTTTCTTTTGAACCTGGTTTGTGCAACCCATCCAACCTCTCTGCACCACTTAATCAATTGTTGGTTTTTTTTTGTCAAAGAGGTTTGTTGTCTGGGGGAAGCAGAGGCAAATATGAGTGAGACACAGATACCCTAGTGATTCTGTGAAATTGAGCCTGCAATTCCTTATGCATCACAGGCATGGATCAGCTGTTGCTAGGCAGCAAACAGTAAGAGCTGTGTTAAAAAAAGATTGAAACAATATTTTGAAGTCTGGGGTAGACTGCTTATGAGCTGGAGTCACATGAGTTAAACATCACAAGTTCCAAGTCAATTTGAGTCTCGCTGGTCGAGTTGACTTTGTTTTCAGTATCAGTGTTTGAGATACATGGTTATAAATGGAGGGTGTGTGTGTACGTGTGTATATATGTATATATATATATATATGTATATATATATGTATATATACATACATATATACATACCATATACTGTGTATGTGTATATATATATATATATATATATATATATATATATATATATATATATATATATATATATATATATATATATATATATATATATATACATATATATATATATAAATATATATATATATTTTAATACACACAGATATGTGTATGTATATATATACTGTGTTTTTATATATATATATATATATGTATGTATGTATGTATATATACATACATATACATACATACTGTGCTTTAGTTATCCCTGGTGTTGGCTTAGCGGTTAGGGTGCCGGCTTAGGATCCTGGGTTCGAATCCCGGTCGATCGCTGAATTAACACCAGGGGGGTTGACTCAGCCTGTCATCCTTCCGAGGTCGGCAAATTGAGTACCAGCTTGCTGGGATGAATGATCACGGTGTGTACCCCGGTTTAGAATAGGTACACTGTATCCCTGCGCATCGTAAGAGCGTGACCAAGGGTTGGCGTCAGGAAGGGCATCCAGCCATAAAAACATTGCCTCAAACAGGGAACCATGATTGTCAAGGGGCCCGCAAGGCTAACCCCCGCTCTGGCGGGGAAAATGGCCTTAAAACGATCATTCATTCATTCATATACTGTGCTTTAGCGCTTGCTAAAATCAGCTTGCTATTGCTTGCCAAGCCAGCCGTTCCGTATCACACATTTCATTGGGGTGTTTGCCGGAGTGCTTATGCAGAGTCACCGCTTCGGCTTTCCTTGGGCTTATGCAGCTTTCCTTGGCTGGAGGAGCGTATTGATATATAATCAAACCCCCTTACTTGTGGAAGAAAACGAAGCATGGGTCGAGTCCCATAACAGGAAATGCTGCAAGACCCGTCGGTAACAAGAAGCGTCGTCTGCTGCCTAAACGCATAGTCGCTACCCTGCTCACCACACACCAGTTCGGAGTTTTTTTGTCAGGATGGATACATTTATAAGAGCTTCTCTGACACTGAATGCAAGACATGTCTCTGACGTCATACACATACATTATAGCACACATACACTGACATTAAGAAGCAGAGATTTATGAGATCATTCTAAACTCTGAAGTGGAAATTGTACAACATATCGGTCGGTGACTGACAAGTATAGGCAGATTCTAGGTGGTGTATGCTATCATTGTTAACTCAACTGGACTATGTTCAGCTGAGTTTTTGTCGACACCCAGTGTCCGTCGTCCGTCTGTCGTCTGTCTGTCTGTCTGTCTGTCTGTCTGTATGTCGTCTGTAAACAATTCGACGTCTATGCTCTAAAAGTCACAAATATTGATGAAATTTGATTAAACTTGTTATGCAACATCTTTAAGACACAAACTAGTTTGGGATTGCATTTGGGCGTTGCACGCCCAAAAATGGGCTCGGCAGGGCGGCCATATTGAAAAATCAATTTTTGTCAATCTGGTACTTCCTGATGTAGCTAGAAGGCTGAAACTTGGTGTGTAGACAGTATGTAACAAACCTCAACATATATATTATGGGTTTTGACGATGTCCGAAAAATGACCTCGTCATGACCAATGACATGACTTGACCCATAAACATCAGTTTGGACGACGTCCACGCTCTAAAAGTCACAAATACTGATCAAATTTGATGAAACTTGTGCCTTTTGCCACTTAAAGACATTTGAAAAGTTTTCATTTTTCTGGTTTCCATGGAAACAAGTTGGACATAGTGCATTTTGTTATACATTTCGTTTCCGGAGCAGAACTCAAAAACCGTTCAATATATCTTAACCTAACTTTGTACACATATTAGTTAGGTGCTGACCTGGTGACTTTTGCCACTTAGAGATTTTAAAGAACATTTATTTTTCTGCTGTCCATGGTGACAAGTTGTACTTTACAAGTTTACAAGTTTTACTTTTCATGCCTCACTTAAAACTCAATTTTTTCTAGTTTCCTGTTTAAACATGAGATACCTTCAACGTTATTGTACCTCTTTAGCACATATAAACTATATAGTTTGTGGTTCTATTATGCATATTCTAACCATATTGATATAGACCAGTTGAGTTCAGGTTCCCTGGAACCTCTAGTTTGTTTTTGCACTTGTACAATTTTTAGATTGTTTGCATGTGTCTATTATATCCCGAGCTCAATGTTTGTAAACGGGAAAAATTTGAAACTGTCAACGCAGTATTTTAGCACTTCGTGGACACTGCGGATGACTTACTAATTGTGTTCTTTCTCGCTTTTATCCCTTTTCTTCGATGCAAAGTCAAGCTCATGGAAAAGCGAGATAATTGAAGAATATTGCGTATTTTGAAAATGCCATGAAATCGATAAAATAATTTTGCATTACATTAAACCAGCTTGGAATGTCGTCTAAAACATGGAACTTGTTCATGAGAATGGAGTTTTGCATTTTTTGGTTTCACAAAAGGCAACTTCTGTTCCTTCGCGTAAATACCGCTTTCATGAATGTTTCCTGAAGTTGAACTTCTGCCACAGTGCTGCGGTTTTGCTTGACTTTGGCCTTGCTTGTTACCGCCTTGCTCTCAGAGGTTATTCTCAATAACCTCTTGTTGGAGAGTTAGCGGCTGGCTGAGTTTTGATGTTATTTTTTATCACAAGTGACATTTTCAGGCTGTGTTTGTGGAATAATGACTTTACCATTGGGATTAAGCTCTTTCCTGGATTTGTCTCGATTCTAGAATATGCATTAGAGTGCAGGTGTGAGTGTTTGAGTGGAGGCCACTGGGTCATATGCAACCTTTGAAATGATGCATTTTCAAGCTTGTTGTCCTGAGCTTCTGAAGAGGCTTGGTTCAGTTACATTGCAGTTTTGTTGTTATCGCTTTGAGCACATTTTGAGGCCCTGCCTTATGTTGCTTGGCATCCTTTAGCAAGCATAAGAAACATCACAATCCCGCTTCTTGAACCTTCCTGAGATACTCAGCTAATCCTTTGTGAGCATGTGCTGCATGTTGCAGAGCAGTGGAAATGAGACAGGAAGGTCACGCTCCTGATCTGCTTTGTGCAGACATTTTTCATACACCCAAGGCTGCAGTACGCTTCGTGGATCATTCTTCTTTCGCTCCATCCTCTTCCTGTGACCTCATTTTCGCTGCTGCTCTTCTGGTTACTTGGACTCACCTTCATTCATCATTGCACACTCGCACGCCATTTTCCATGGGGTTTCTCTGATTGTGAAGCACGTGCAAGGATGTGCCTTTTTGTAACAATTTCGAACCATTTACAGTTTTTAACACTCCGTTAATTAACACAGATGACTCATAATATATATCTCTCAGCGCATGATTGAAATGATCCGTGTATATATTTTACTTGTCATCACTCTTCTTCTTCTTCTTTCAAGTGATAATGAGACTGATGTGGAACGTGTAGGCCTATTTACAATGAAAATGTTTTACAGGGCTGTTTATAAGGAGCAGTATTCCATTGCATCCAAACAACATTCATTTAATCTTTGATTCCAGCCACTGTTGGAAACCACTTGCATCACGGTGGGTCTTTGTGCCGAATGACTGATGTGATACTGGGTTAATTGGCCTTTGCAATTTCTTGCAATGACTCCACTGTTAGTCAGTCTAGTGGAGACACGAGCTGAACACATCAGCATGGACAGATAGTATTTTAATCCTTGTTTTTATTAATTCCTGGTTCATCTGCATTGCTTTAAATTAGGAGTGTGTGGCTGTGGATGCAGCTTTTCGAAACGACTTGATGTTATAATCTGTGTTTCTGTGGTTTGTGGGGGTAGGGATATACAGTTGAGTGGACCACCTGGAATCTAGGCCGACTTGCACTCACTCTTTCTCTTTCCTCATTTTCAAGCATTTGTTTTCTTAATATATGGGTAGGTTCAGCAAAGAGCTTACAAATCGATTGTGGAATTGGGGTTGGGGGGAACGGGTGGGTAGACTCACAGTCAATTAAGAAGACATGAGTTTAATATGACCTCAGGTTGGTTGGCAGGAGGTATTACGACTGTTTTTGAAAAAAAAAAAAGCAATAGATTGGAAATGGATGCAACATGGACGATGCGTTGTGTGAAAATGTTAGCGAGGAAGGTTGGAGTTCAGAAGTACGTTACACAGACAGATTATCTTACTATAATTCACCAAATGTCCGTCAGTCCATTCGAAGGTACCGCAAAAACGGCTCAACCGATCACAACGATATTTTGGGTGGGTATTCCTGGGACCCCTGGGAGTAAAATAGGCTATACTATTTTTCCAAGTTTTCCAATTTTCCAGTTTTTCCAAACACTATGGAATAATATTTACCGATATGAACAGTGATGTGGCTTTTGTTGAAATTCTACAAATACTGTTTATTCTACGTACCAGGAGAGAGTAGATCGACTCCTGACGAACTCTTCCTATATAAACGTGCGGCTCCGAAGTAACATGGCAGCATGTGCAAAGCGACTGAGAAACAGGTGCAGCGGCCGCTTCTGTGCTACAGATTCGACGCGCACTCTTCACACATAAACGTGCGACTGAGAAAGACGTGTAGCGGCCACTTCCGTTTTGCAGAATTCAATCTTTTTTCAAAATGGGCGCCATGTACTGTTTAGATTTTGATGATTTGCGTGTGATATGATTCAACGGATGTTTATATTAATCGTTTAAAATAAAAAAAGCCTTCAATTTCTGATATTTTGCCTTTTCATTTGGGCCTCCAAATTGAAGCCCCGCCCATAGGGCGGGTACCGTTGCTAGTACAGAAAATAGGAGGATATGGACAGAAGGTCTAACCATGGTGAAGGCAGGTGGAGCGAGGCCTTGACCACACGTCATCGTGCATTTCCGCTTTACAGAGAGTAGTACTGGTACTGTGTGTGCTCCTCCATGATGGCAAGAGGTACTGCCCCATACCCTCTACTGGGTCTTTAACAAATGGTGGGGAGCTGTACTCGACGACATTGTAAACAAGTGTGTGATGCAGTGGAGAAGGTGTTTCAGACTAACTTGTCATCGTTGATTTGCTTCATCCTTTCCTAGAAGGTACATTACCTTCAACATATATAACATCATATGCAAGCAGGAGGAAGAGGAAGTAGATAGGGGAGAGTGGAGGGGGGAGTTGAAATCTAGAAAACAAAGGGAAAAGAGGGACAGATGAACTGCTATGGAGAGAGTGAGGGGATGTATAACATCAAAGACTGACTCAGGAGATGTATAACATGAAAGAAGGTGATGAGCTCGCATTGAGTGAAGTTACTCCAGGGTGAAAGACTCAACCTTTATAATTGTTCAAAGTTTCCAAACAGGTTTCCTGAGCTCGGTTTGAGGTTTGGGCCTTCCATTTGTCAGTTAACCAGTGAGAGTACATATAGCATGTTGTAAACATTCACCAGAGCTAAACCTATAATTAGTGAACATACTCTGAGAGACTACAGATTGTTTTGTAAGTCTAGCTCTCGATTTGATCGCCCTGTTTGTGGTGGATTAGGTGACCTGGATTTATCTTTTTAAGGGATCATTTTTAGCACAGTTGGCGACACTATCGTCTTTCACAAAAGCAAGAATATATATGGAGGTGCCAGTCTGATTTGCAAAACACTCTTTTTGTTAGCAGAAGGCATGTGCATCGACCTTTGTGATAGAGAAACCTTAGCGTGCCTTATTAAAGGAGCAGACACAAGGCCGGAATGATCGCAGACAGTTTCATTAGTTTATGACTGATTTTTAGGATTTTTGACACCTCTTAAAAAAAAAAAAACCACCTTTAGAGGCCATTTTTCTCTGCAAAGCGGGGGTTGGCCTTTTTCGGGCACCGTGGTTGTTACTGATTGTTACTGTTACTGTTACTGACCTCTTTAATGGGATAAAAAAGAAAAAAAGAGTTTCTTGGGAAGTTTAATTGATCCTATTCGGATTCTGATGAAGTTAGGTTCAGCATATTTTCTATCAAGTGTTTCTCTCAACGTGTTTTTGACCACAACTGCGAAGTGTGATGTAAAAGAACGCGCATCTTGAGAACTCAAGGCAAATGTGTAAGAACAGTTGCAGGGGTGGCTTTTATTCATCTGAGTCTACCTGTCAGGACTTTTGAGTTGCAATAATATAAGGGAGTTGATGTAGGTACCTGCTATATCTCAGTAATGGATGGATGCCCATTTGTTGAGGGCTTTTTAAATAACTGGGTTATCTGATATAGTTCACCTTTGGTGGGAAGATGACAACCCGGTTGTCATTTATTTCCTTGCCTCAAGCTTGGAAGACGTGAGAACAACTGTAGGTGTGAAATAACCTAAACAACATTTTAGGAAGAGTTATCTGGTGGTTGGAAATATTGGAGGTGACTGCTGTGGCTGCTGATTCAATGCCCCCCATTACCAGTCAGCTGGTACTCATTTTGCCGACCTCGGAAGGATGACAGGCTGAGTCAACCCGTTGCTTGTTGCTCTTTAATGGGCTCTATTATCCCACCTTGTGGGGTGGGTCGGGGAAACTTGGCCCAAATCTTTCACGGACTGGTATGGCCAGGCCTCACATTCGCCTAGTTATGCCAGGAATTTGGAAATTAGCCATGGTGCCGGCGATACTCGCCTACTCTTTGCAAAGGACACCATGGGATCTTTAATGTCCACCGACCTATGCTGGCAGATGGGACTCCCAGTTTAACGTCCATCTGAGGGACGGCACACAAACAGCTGTATCGACCTGCCTGTGAAACACCAGGATGGCAGTTTATAGCTGGGTCTGGATTCAAACCCAGGCTAGACAGCTTAGAGGTGAGTGTGCGTACCTCCATGCCATCCTGTCAGCCTATAGACTGAGTAAACCCACTTGGTGTTAATTCAACGGGCGACAGGGGCTCAAGATCAGGACCCTATGATCTCAAGCCAGCTACCTTAATCGTTAAGCCAACATCAGGCCTATATTGGAGGTGTGCATCATGTACTTTCTCTATCTATAGCAGTGTTTATGACCTGCAATGACTTGGAGATGACCAACGTGGTGGAGTAAACATACTCCAGAGCACAATGGCTGTTATTATTATCGAAAAAGGCTTATGTGGTTGAAGAGCAGGCAAAGTCAATCGTCACGTGCTGTTTTCTGGTCCTTTCTCGTTGGGTGTGCATGCCTGACATTTTGCTTGCCAGTGCTTCTGGGTGCCCACACCTAGACCACAGATTCAAAATGCTTCAGCACTGACCCCGGGAGATTGTTATTATTTTTGAGAGATATCTGCCTTTCTGTTGGTCTGCCTCTCTGCGTGTTCAGGACAGGCGGGCAAGGTTCATGCAGGCAGCTGTGCATTGCATCGTTATTTGAGCCTCTTATGTCTCTGGCATGCTGGGATTTGCAGCCGCGTTCCCACACCAAGCCTGCACTTGCAACATTGAAGACACAGAGAGTGCTTTTTCTCCCCGCGTTTGCTCTTATGGCGTCGTTCGTCGGCAGATCCCGCCATTACAAAAATAAACCTGAGTGAGATGCGACGACATGTACTTCCCTCGCTTAGGTTGAGTTTTTGTGCGACGGAAATACTCGCTCCACACATTTCTGGTCCCTTTTAATTTGCCAACGCTGCGGTTACGTCTGTTTGGCATTTGGAAACCCGAAGCATGCACGTGTTTTCGGTCCCTGTGCTTTTCATCCGTGCACTTCCAGTGACCGTAGCGATTACCCTCCTACTACAGGCAGCTTTAGAATGAGACACTTTATATGGTAATTGTGTGTACTGCCTCAATGGTTTCCCCTTCACAACTCTTGCTTGCCTGAAAGATCGGATTCTGATGAGCCAAAGGAGGCGAATATGAATAAAACCTCGCCTATCCAACCCTTCCTAGACACAATTGCTAATGGAGATGTTTTAAAATCCATCACTGCTACTTCATTGGATGTTTCATCCAAACTTCCTTGGGAATCCTCGGCTCGAAGTCCTGAGCAATAGCATTTTCAGGAAAGTAACTTTGGTATGCATCTTCGTCTTTGGCTGTTTATCCATCAACGTATCGAGGTGTAGCCACTGCCTTATTAATG